>NW_027533395.1:0-58432 GCF_008692635.1 Crocuta crocuta | reverse complement strand
AGAGAGCAGGGGAGGGGTGGGAGGGATGGGGACAGATGATCCCAAGTGAGTTCTGTGCTGACAGCAGAGAACCCAATGCAGGGCTGGTGCTGGTGAACTGTGAGATCATGACCTGAGCCGAGGTTGGACGCTTAACTGACTGAGCCACCCAGGCGCCCCAGTATTATTGTTTATAATTTATAATATTAAAAATAATGTTATAATATTGCAGAAACTGCCAGTGATGCTGAAGCTTTATGTAGTCAATACCGATAAGAATACTGTGTAAGAAGCATTTCTATTGACATGGAAAAAAATGTTCATGCTATAATGTTAATGAGGGAGGACAACATTTAATATATTTATGAGATCTCAACTATGTAAAATACTATTTTAGAAAGGAGGAAAAAGTGTTAGGCTGAGATCCTGGTGTTGAAATTTACTGAGACACCTGGCAACCTTGGTCAATTTACTTTGTTCTATGAACTTCAATTTCCTTACTTGTAAAAGAGGGATAATTTTTGTTTTGCAAAATTGTGAATATTAAATAACATATTAAGGTGATTAATACTCTGTTGGAGGGACACCTGGGTGGCTCAGTCGATTGAGTGTCTGACTTCGGTTCAGGTCATGATCTCTTGATTCATGGGTTCGGGCCCCACATCAGGCTCAGTGCTGACAGCTCAGAGCCTGGACCCTCCTTTGGATTCTGCGTCTCCCTTGCTCTCTGCCCCTCCCCCACTCACACTCTATCTCTCAAAAATAAATAAACATAAAAAATACTCTATTGGACACATAAATAGTTGCAATTATTATTTCATTTATGCTTAGACTCCATACTTTTACTATTCAAAGTGTTCCATGGTTTGACCATGAACTTCCCATTCCAGCCTTAATTCCCACACCTGTTTGGTATATCTTACACCTCCCTCAAACTACACTTGCTGATTTCTAAACATGCTTCATCTTCCCAGCTTTTTCTTCCTCTCTGCTTTTCCTGTCCTAATGTTAGTCATTTCTCAAGGCAAATTGAAGTGCCATCCCTTTCTTAAAGTCTCCCCTGATCTTCACCATTGCAGGATATGCTCTCTCTTTCTCTCTCACCTGGGGCGTCCAGAGAGAGCACCATCATTTTTGGCACTCTTTCCACAGACTTAAGAACAATTACCTACATATAACTTATCTCTCTTATCAAAGTCTAAGCTCTTGAGACAAGGCTTTTGCTGCATTCTTTCATTGAGCCCAGTAGGAGGGAAATGAGTAGGAAACCTTAAGCACTGAGCTGGTTGTTAAGAATAAGGGAGTTATGAATAGGAAACCTTAAGCACTGAGCTGATTGTTAAGAGTAAGGGAGTTAACTGTGCATTGGGGTCATACTGTTGTGTCAGAAGGAAGTACTAAGAGGGCTCAAAACTGTTGTTAAAGCCTGGATGTGGGGGCAGGGGGATGGGAGGGATAAATCTCTCAGCTCCAAAATAAAAATCTTTTGGAAAACTCGATAGAAGGAAGCCTCCCAAATCTGATAAAGAAGGTCCATAAAAGGACTACAGCTAACATTATACTGAATGGGGAAATATTAAATCCCTTTTCTATAAGATAGGGGAACAGGCAAACATGTCTGCTCTCACCACTTCTATTCAACATTGTGCTTAAAATCCTAGCTAATACAATAGGCAAAAAAGAAATTGGTAAGATAATTCAGAAAGGTCAAGGGTACAAACTCAATATAAAAAAAAATTCTATCGTATACACTATTAAAAACAATTTGAGAAGGGCACTTGGGTGGCTCGGAAGGTTAAGCATCTGTCTTCGGCTCAGGTTATGATCTCATGCTTTGTGAGTTCAAACCCTACATTGGGCTCTATGCTGACAATGCAGAGCCTGTTTTGGATTCTCACTCTCCCTCTCTCTGCCCCTCCTCCACGCTCTCTCTCTCTCAAAATTAAAAAAAAATAAACTTAAAAAAACAATTGGAGAATAAAATTTAAAATATATTCTTGAAATAGCACCAAAAATATCATGTACAAAAGAATATATCTAACAAAATATTTGCAGAATCTCTACACTGAAAATTACAAAACACTTATGAGAAAAATTTTAAAATTTTTAAAGAATTGGAGAAAAAAAAAGAATATATACAATGTTCATGGATGGGAACACTCAATGTTTTTCTATAGATTAATTTATTCCCTATAAAAATCCAGCAGGTTTCTTTGAGGAAATAGATAAGCTGATTATAAAAGTAAGCAAAAATATAAAGGATTTATAGAATAGCTAAAACAGTCTTGAAAAAGAATAAAGTTGAAATAATTAAGCTATTTATTTCAATAAAATAGTACAGGCTTACTGTAAAGCTAGAGTAGTCAAGATACTGTGGTATTAGCAAAACTAGAAACTACTTAGATCAATATCTATTTAGATCAATCAAATGAACTAGAAACTTCAGAAATACGCCAACACATATATGGTTAACTGATTTTTCACAAAGCTCCCAGGTCAATACAATGTGGAAGGGAAAGTCTCTTTAACAAATATTGTGTCAACAACTGGGTATAGAATAAATGCACCTCACCCTACAGCTCACTCCATACACAAAAATTAATTTGAGAAGGGTCAGAGCTAAATGCAAAACCCACAGCATTAAAGCATGTATATAAAACCATAGGAAAATATCTTAGTGACCCTGAATTAGGAAAATATGTTTTAGATAGGACACAAAAAGCAATAATCATAAGAAAAAATGGATAAATTAGACTTCATGAAAGTTAAAGTTTTCTGGTATCAAGAAAATTTTAAGAAAACAAATAGACAAGCCAGAGGATGGGTACATCTATCATAGCACTTAAAAAGATAAACAAGTCAGGGGTGCCTGGGTGGCTCAGTCGGTTAAGCGTCTGACTTTGGCTCAGGTCATGATCTCATGGTTTGTGGGCTTGAGCCCCGTGTCAGGCTCTGTGCTGACAACCAGCTCAGAGCCTGGAGCCTGTTTCAGATTCTCTATCTCCCTCTCTCTCTGATCCTCCCCTGCTCACGCTCTCTCTCTCTCAGTCTCTCTCTCTCTCTCTCAGAGAAATAAATAAAACATTAAAAAAAAGATAAACAAGTCAATAAGAAAAATGGCAAAAGATTTGAATAGGCATCTCACAAAAGAAGACATAAAAATGACAGATAAGTACATCAAAATTGCTCAAAATCTTAGATATTACACCTAAGGCATAAACAACAAATGAAAAAATAGATAATTTGGTCTTTGTCAAGATCAAAAACTTTTATGCTTTAAAGGATATTATCAAGCAAGCAAAAAGACAGCCCACAGACTGGGAGAAAATGTTTGCATATCACATATCTAATAAGGGACTTACATCTAGGATATGCAAAGAACCCTTACAACTCTGTAATAAAAAGAAAAGTGACCCAATTAAAAAATGAATAGACATTTCTCCAGTGAAGATTCACAAATGGCCTATAAGCACAAGAAAAGATGCTCAGTATCAGTAGCCATCAGGGAAATGCAAGTCAAAACCACACTGAGTGTTTTTATACCCATTAGGATGGCTTTTTTAAAAAGACATAATAAGAAGTGTTGATGAAGATGTGGGGAAACTGGAACCCTCATACCCTGCTGGTGGGAATGTAAAATGGTGTAGTCACTTTGGAAAACATTTTGGCAGTTCCTCAAAGTCAAACCTGGAGCCACCATCTAATCTGGTGATTCCACTCAGGTATATACTCAAGACAAATGAAAACATGTCCTCACAAAAACTTGTACACAAATATTCATAGCAGCATTATTCATAGTAAAAAAAGTGGAAACAACCCAAATGTCCATCAAATGACTAATGGATAAATAAGATGTGGTATATTTTTACTAAGGAGTACAGGCATAGATGTTGTAGGTTGAATTCCAGACCTATCCAATTAGGCAGATATTGCAGTAAAGCAAGTCAGAAAATTTTTTTGATTTACCAGTGCCTGTAAAAGTTTTGTTTACACTATGTTGCAGTCTATTAAGTATGTGATAGCATTATGTCTAAGAAATGTACATACCTTCATTAAAGAATATCTTATTGCTAAAAAGTGCTGTCACCTGAGCTTTCAGCAACTCGTAATCTTTTTGCTAGTGGAGGGTTCCGCCTCCACGTTGGTGGCTGCTAACTGACCAGGGTGGTGAGTGCTGGAGGCTGGAGTGGCTGTGGCAATTCCTTAAAATAAGACAATAATGAAGTTTGCTGTATCAACTGACTCTTCCCTTCATGAATGTTTTCTCTGTAGCATATGGTGCTGTTTGATAGCATTTTACCCACAGGAGAGCTTCTTTCAAAATTGGAGTCAATCCTCTCAAACCCTGCCACCGCTTCATCAACTGAATTTATGTAATATTCTAAATCCTTTATTGTCATTTCTCTCTCTCTCTCTTTTTTAAAATTTTTAATGTTTTATTTATTTCTGAGAGAGAGAGAGAGAGAATATGAGTTGGGGAGGGTCAGAGAGAGAGTGTGACACAGAACCTGAAACAGGCTTCAGGCTCTGAGCTGGCTGTCAGCACAGAACCCAACACGGGGCTCAAACCCAGAACCATGAGATCATGTCCTGAGCCGAAGTCGGACACTTAACTGACTGAGCCACCCAGGCGCCCCATCTTGCTCTCTTTTTTTAAGGTTTATTTATTTTTAAGAAAGAGAGAGAGTGTGTATGTGAGCAGGGGAGGGGCAGAGAGAGAGAGACAGAGGATCTGAAGTGGGATCCCCACTGAAAGCAGAGAGCCTGATGCGAGGTTTTAATTCATGAGTCTTGAGATCATGGCTTAAGTTGAAGTTGGATGCCTAACTGACTGAGCCACCCAGGCATCCCCACTTTGTTGCCATTTCAACAGTCTTTCCCATTTTCACCAGGAGTAGTGTCCACCTCTACTTTCTTTACTCATCAATAAGAAGCAGTTTTTCATAAGTTAAAATTTTATCACAATCAATAAGAAGCAGTTTTTCATAAGTTAAAATTTTATCACAATCAATAAGAAGCAGTTTTTCATAAGTTAAAATTTTATCACAATCAATAAGAAGCAGTTTTTCATAAGTTAAAATTTTATCACAAGATTATAGCAACTTAGCCCCATCTTCAGGCTCTACTTCTAATTCTGGTTCCCTTGCTATTTCCATCACATCTGTAGTTACTTCCCCTGCTGAAGTCTTGAGCCCTTCAAAGGCATCCAGGAGGACTGGCATCAACTGCTAACAAATTTAATGTTGAAATTTTAACCTCTTCCATGATTCATGAGTGTTCTTAATGACATCTAGAATAGTGAATCCTTTCCAGAGGGCTTTCAACTGACTTCGCCTAGATCCATTAGAAGAATCACTACCTTTGGTAGCTATAACCTTATGAAATGTATTTCTTAAATAATAAGACTTGAAAGTTGAAATAATTCCTTGATCCATGGGCTGCAGAAAGGAGGTTGTGTTAGCAGGCCTGAAAACAGCATTAATCTTGTTGTATATCTCCATCAGAGCCCTTGAGTGACCAAGTGCCTTATCAATGAGCAGTAATATTTTGAAGGAAATCTTTTTTTCTGAGCAGTAAGTCTCAATGGTGGGCATACAGTATTCTGTAAACCATGTTTTAAACATATGTGCTTTTATCCAGGCTTTGTTGTTCCATTTCTAGAGCAAGACAGAATATATTTAGTGTAATTTTCAAAGGCCCTAGGATTTTCAGAATGGTCCATGAGCATTGGCTTCAACTTAAAGTCACCAGCTGCATTAGCACCCTGACAAGAGAGTTAGCTTGTCCTTTGGAGCTTTGTAGCCAGGCATTAGCTTCTCTCTAGTTATGAAAATTCTAAATGGCATCTTATTCCAATATAAGGCAGTTTGCCTACATAGAAAGTCTGTTGTTTAGTGTGCCCACCGTTGTAAATTATCTTAGTTAGATATTCTGGAGAACTTGCTACAGCTTCTACGTCAGCACTTACTGCTTCACCTTGTACTTTTATGTTGTCGAGATGATTTCTTTCATCAAACCTCATGAACCATCCTTTGTTAGCTTTAAACATTTCTTCTGTAGCTTCCTCACCACTCTCAGCCTTCATAGATTGAAAAGAGTCAAGAGTCTTGCTCTGGATTAGGCTTTGTTTTAAAAGAATGTGTGGCTGGTTTGATCTTCTGTTTGGACAAGTAAAACTTTCTCCCTATCAATAATAATGAGTCTGTTTCACTTTTTGTCACTTGTGTGTTCACAGGCAGCACTTAGGTTTTCCTTCCAGACCTTTTCTTCTGCGCTCACAACTTGGCTATTTCATTCAATAGGAATGAAGGACTCGACTTCAGCCTATCTTGGCTTTCAACATGCCTTCCACACTATGCTTTATCATTTCTACCTTTTGATTTCAAGTGAAAGACATGTGACATTTCCTTGCGCTTGAACACATAGAGGCTATTGTTTAGGTGTTAACTGCCCTAATTTCAAAATTGTTGTGTGTCAGGGAATAGGGAAGCCTGAGAAGGGGGAGGGGAAATGGCCAGTGGAGCAAGCAGAATGCATATTGTTTATCAATTAAAATCATGTAGTTTGTGGCACCCCAAAACAATTACAATAGTAACATCAAAGATCACTGATCACAGATCACTATAACCAATAGAATAGCAACGGAAAACTTTGAAATCTTATGAGAATATCCAAAATGTGACATAGACACAAGAAGTGAGCAGATGCTGTTGGGGAAAAAATGGCACCAATATACTTGTTCTACAAAATTGCCACGAACCTTCAGTTTGTAAACAATGCAGTATCTGTGAGGTACAATAAAGTGAAGCATGGGGCACCTGGGTGGCTCCTCAGTTCAGTGTCTGACTCTTGATTTCAGCTCAGGTCACATGTTTGTGGGTTTGAGTCCCACATTGGGCTTTGCACTGACAGTGCTGAGTCTGCTTAGGAATCTCTATCACCCTCTCTCTCTGCCCCCGAATAAATAAACATTTAAAAAGTGAAGCATAACAAAATGAAGAATGCCTGCATTATTTATCAATAATAATAATAATAATGAAGTGCTGGTACATGACAACCTAAATGAGCATCAAATATGTAATGTTAACTGAGAAACCAGTCACAAAAGACCACCTCATATTATCCAAAATACATGAAATGTCCAGAATGAGGAAATCTATAAAAATGGAGTAGGTTAATGGTTGTCTAAGGCTTGGAGAGGGTAATGAGGGAGACTGAAGAAGGGGGTGATGGCTAAGGAGTGCATTTTGCCTTATGGGGTAATGAAAATGTTCTACAATTGATTTTGCTGATGGATGCACAATGTTGTGAATATCATAAAATGTGCACCAAATGCACAACTTACATGAGTAAACGGTATGGACTGTAAATCATGTCTCAGTGAAACTATTTTTCAAAAAGCTGCAGTGAGATAACACTACATCCTTACTAGAATGACCACATTTAAAAGACTGAGAACAGTAGATGTTGGTGAGCACATGGGAAGCTAGAGCTCTCATGCATTGCTGGTGGAAATGTGAAACGGTACAACTACTTCACAAAACCGTTGGGCAGTTTTTTATAAAGGTAAACGTTCATCTATCTTAAGATCCAGTAATTCCACTCCTAGGAATGTCCTCGAGTGAAATGAGAAGCCATGTCCACAAGAACATCCGCTGCAGCTTCACTCATTGTTGCCTCAAATGGGAAACATCCCAAAAGTTCGCCAGTTGGACCAGATAAACAATGTATGGCCCATTCATCCCACAGGTCAGAATCGAAAGGAAGGAACCACAAATACATGCAGCAACATGGATGATTCTCAAAAACAAGCTCAACAAGGTTAGCCACTGAAAGGACATGATGGTGAATTTCCTTCATAGGAATCTGGGAACAGGAAAGAATAATCCCCAGTGAGAAAATGCAGAATGCTTTTGCCCAAGATAGGAGGATTTGATTTGGAAATGGGCCAACGGAAGACTTTGGTCACTGAAATGTTCTATGTCCTATTTGGGGTGATGGTTGTCTGGGTACAAACAATTGTCAAGATCATCGACTGAACATTCATGAGGTGCACACTTCAAGGTGTGATACTTTTCCCTCAACTGAGCTAGGAAGGTTTGGGCACCCGAATATGAGCCCAGGAAAGAGAGTCCTAAAATTTGCTTGTGTCTTCCATATACTCAATATACTTTATGTATTTATTGTGATCCTGCTATAGAGTAGGCACTGTTCTAGAAACCTGATATCACTGGTGAATTAGCTCCATGTTCTTCCCCTTATGGAGCTTATATTCTGCTGGGAGAGACAACAAAATAAACAGATTAAAAGGTCAGGTGCATAAAAAAGGATAAAAGAATTTAAAACTAAATTGTTCTACTAACTGCAGAAATTTTGCAGATTATGGGCATCATCTTTGCTCAACAGGCACCCAAAGCCCCTCTTTTCTCCCTCCCTCTGCCCGCCTTTCCTTCCTTCCTTCCTTCCTGCCTGCCTGCCTGCCTTCCTTCCTCCCCCCCTCCCTCCCTCCCTACTCCCACTCCTCCCTACCCCCATCACCCCCTTCCTCCCTCCCTACCTTCTAATTACTGTCCTCTTGCCCTATAAGCCTGGTGATTCAGTGTTTGAGCCTTACAAATTTCCTAGCTGAGTTCCCACCAGCCAAGATTTTCCTGGCTTCCATGTGGGACCCAAAAAATATTGTAATCAAGACTCACCCTCGTGAGTGTTCTCAGGGCTGAGCCCAGAGTAGGCAGAACCTCCATCAGGAGATGTTGGTTTCTGGATTGCACAAACTTGCAAGGGGACAGCCTGAGGGCACAGCTCACCAGAGCACCTGAGTGTCTCCACCTGACCTCTCAGACTTCCTGACCTCTGGCAGGAATAAGGATCTTTCTGAGGAATTCTGTGCCCTAGCTCTTATTTGATTTTCTTCCCACCAGGGGCCTGGCAGCTGAACCCTCTCCAGCACTTGCCCTGTTGCATTTATTTGATGTCTGTCTCTCAAGAAAACCCGATAGAAGGGTGGGCAGTCAGAGTACCCTGCTGCCTCTTCCCACTGTTGAGAGGGCAAAGAGGTTGATTGTCCTGTAAAATTCCTCTGCCCCACAAAGAAAGGACATGACCCCAAGCAGGTCACTGTCAGAGGAGAGGAGAGAGACCTCCATGCCTCTTGGGTGGGCAGGCACTCCTCAGAGAGGCATCAGCCTCTCTTTAATGACCTCATGGCTCCAGTCATGGCTTTGGGTTTCCCAGTGCGAGGAGCCCAGTGATGGTGGGGCAGACTTCGCTGGGAAGCCATGATGTTCCTAGAAGGGGAAGTTATGGCGCATCAAGCTGCAGAAAGAAAGAGAAAGTTGGAGTTGCAGCTTTGTGATTGGGTCTAGTCTTTGTGGAACACCTACTTTGTGAGTCTGTGACTGTCCCTAGCCAGATGTCAAATGGGGGTGGTGGGTTGAGGAGAGGTATGCTTGCAGATCTTCATGCAAGCTGGACAGTGCACTTGACATCCCCTTCCTTTTGCCCTTCTGGGCTTTCTGCAAGAAGAGGCCAGCAACATGCATAAGGCTCTGAGCCTGGGGAGGCGAGGCCCATTGAAGGACTGGCTGGGCACCACAGAGGCACTCTGGAAACCCATGCCTGTCTCCTGGCCTAGCTGCCCTCTAGCTCTGGCCTTCTTGCCTTCTCCTTCCTCACCCTTTGACACTTTCAAACACAGATCTAAGCCAACTCTGGGTGTACATAAGTAAAGACAACACATTCCCTTACCCAAGTCTCTACTCCACAGTCACAAACACTAAGCCCATCTCTTCCCCCATGACTCACAGGTACTGGACCCAAGCCTCCTCCCAGCTGCTGTGGCTTCAGCCTCTCTTGGTCCTGAGAATATCATGTCAGCTTGCTCAAATAAGCAAGCACACTGTGACAAGTTGCGATCCAACCAGCCCCACGTATTTGTCCATCCACACTCCCATGGCATCATGCAGCAGGGCGGGCGGCCAGCACTGTACACAGTGTCCTCACAACTCTGACCTCGGGCTTTCCCATGGGACTTAGTCAATATGGAGAATGGACGGAAGCCAGCTCCTGCATCTGGCCCAGCATACCTGTGCCCTACCTACTTCTCTGTGTTGAGAGATGGAGGAAGGACCCCTTGGGCTTTGGAATCCTCTCTGTCCTTTGGCCCAAGCTGACTCACAGGCAGCAGGCAACCAGGAGAGCCAGTGTGAGTGGACTCCCCTCTTCCTTCCCAGAGGAGAGGGGATCAGGCTGGTCTGCCCTTCTGATCCTGTACTGGCACCAAAGACTTCTGGAGATGCTTGAGTGAAATAAGGGCTGGGGCCCCCATATGACTATACTGGTTCACTCACTCAGGGAACGTTTATGGAAGACCGCATGGTCCCAGGCACAGTGGCAAGTGCTGAGGTCATAACGAGTTCCTGACCCTGGGCAGTCACCATAGTGGAAGAGATCCTTATGAGTAAGCTAGCATGGAGCTTAATACAGGGTGAAAAGAGGCACACACCAGACCAGTTTGGGAGCATCAGGGAAGACTTTCTGGAGGAGATAATGCTGCTAAATCCCATTTGGCCTGTAGAGCTGAAAATGTATGTAGGCAGCTGATGAATTTAGGTGCCCAGGAAAAAGCACAGAGACTCTAATCTGACACCCCACTGACTAGGTCCCTGCAACATGTCCTTTGGACTTGTGCTTACACGTTTGGGTGTGCATACCAGGGGAGGGGCCTCTATCAGGCCATTCAGTCTATCTCCGGGACTTTGGGGTATGTCTCCAGATGACATAGCATGATTGGGAACAGTTAATGTCTTGGGGCATAGTATGTGACCTAGGGACTGACTGCCTGGGTGTGTGAGACCCAGGGATGAGATCACAGGACCAGAATCAGGATAGAGATTTCTCTGGTGGCCTGACCTGCCTCAGGGCATCTTTCCCCATTCCAGAAAGGCAACCCCATATCTCAGTATTCCATATAGGATAGACAGCACAGACGACCAACAGATACAGGCACAGCAAATGAGCCGAAGGAAAGTCCTTCTTGCCCTGGTTCTGTTGAGCCAAAGTGGGATGAGGGGAGGGACTGCCTCAGCCTTACTTCTGTGGTCAGAGAGAAGTATAACCCCATTTGTTTCCCTAAGTTGCTAAGAGTGCTCTGAGAGCATCACAACCAATGTTCCGGAATTCCAAACCAGTGCCTCCCTCCCAGGGTCAAAGGTTAGGGGACCCAAGCCATTCTTAGCCCTTCTCTGCCCCTACTCTTTTTTCTCTCCTCCCCTTTTTCTCCCTTTCTGTAGCTCCCTGCCAGGCCCCTACCAGAACTAAGAACTGCTCCCCAGTGCTACAACCTTACCCCATTCGATCTAGCCCCATGCCAGGCTAGATCTGGCTAGGTCCTCTGCCAGGGAGCAGAGACAGTTTTCTCTCCCTTGGCCTTCCTTTGCCTGATAGTAACCTCTTCCACAGCTGATGTCACCTCTGCTTTGCACTGACACAGCATTTGAGCCAGGCACAGCAGGACTGCAAGGTCCAGAGGGCAGCTGGCTGTGTCCCGAGCCAAGCTTCCCTCTGTATCCCTCCCACCAGCCTTTTTCAGCCAAGAGTCTGCTGCTCTCCCATTCTATTTCTCTGAGCCAGTGTGTCCACCTGGGGATTTAGTGTTGACTGATCCTCCCATGTGCCCAACAGAAAGCCAGAGCTCTGCTCTGCATTGGGGAGAAGGGAGCCAGAGTTCCGGTCCTGTCCCTGGGGAACTCACAGATTTCTAAGAGAAACAGGACAAAGCACAATAGCCAATTGGGCAAGATAGTATCTGTTAATGGCAGAGTGCAAACATATTAAGTGGGTACAGGTTCAGGAAATGGAGAAGGACCCTTCCTAATATAGATACCCTAGAATTGATTAGGGGAACAGGGTGGGCTTGAAACAGATTCATTTAGCATTTTTTAAGTGTCTACTTATGTTTACTGTGCTAATTGCTTTAACAATCTATTAATATTTATTTCTATTTTGGGGGCACCTGGGTGGCTGAGTAGGTCAAGCATCTGAGTCTTGATTTTGGCTAGGGTCCTGATCTCATGGCTCATGGGATTGAGCCCCACACCAGGCTCTGCAGTGGCAGAGTGGGATTTTCTCTCTCTCTCCCTCTCTCTCAAAATAAATAAGTAAACATTAAAAAATTATTTTACCCTTTTAATTAATCTTATTTTGCAAGGCTCAGAAAAGTTGTGCCAGCTCGGGGTTTTGAGGTGGAGGGTGATGTGCTAGAAATAGTACACCTGCTATGTGGGTGGTAGGTACTTCACAGATCATCTAGCAAGCAGTCTTTCCAAGCACAGAACAAACATGCTAAGCAGAGAGTAGACAGGAGACTTGATGGGTTCCATCCCTCTTATGCCCTCCTACCACCCACCACTGCACCCATTGTCCCATCCAGGCTGCATAAAACCTGGAACCTGGAACCTGGGGCCCTGGCCCTGGGCAAATTACAGTCTGGAAGGCCCACGGGTCACCCAGAGGCATCTCCCTTCCACTTTTCTTCACCGATGCTCCCTGTCCAAGAGGGAAAATGGAAAATTTCATGCTTGCCATCAGTTTTGCCTTTGACATAGAAGGTGTAAAATAACGTAATCATGGTGGATTTCCAGGCTATTTCTCTGCTGTTCCCACATCAAGATTTGGCTGGATTCCCTTTTACAGCCTGGAGTTATTGCCTGTTATATACCTTGAGAATTTTGGATTTGCAATGTCATCTGGCCCAGACAACATGCTTGCAGAATTGTTGGTTTCCCCAGGCCTTCCTTTCAAGCAGCAGCCTAGAGAGCCAACTATATTCATCCTATCCCTCCCAAGCCTGTGTTGCAGCTGAGACTCAGCCATGGGGAGAGATGAGCCAAACCCAGAACCCCATATATAGTGGGTCCCTCAGCCCCAAGAGCCTTCAGGTAGGCCTACAGGGGCCACTGACACAGTCGTTGGCTGTCATGCTGGATGGCCAATATCCTTTTCCCTATCACCCTCCTTACCAAACCTCAGCTTTCCCTAGACAAATGCCAGCTTCTTTATCCTGACCCCTAAGAGCTAGCCGGCCCTCTGGACCACCTGCAAAGCTACGCCTGCCCTATCATGTACTAGGTCTTGGCTGAGGCCAGAACCACACTGTCAACCATCTAGATGCCTGGGGAGGGTCACCTGAGACAGTGGGGACCCCAGGAAAAGGGATGGAGCCTTGTGCTGGCCCACCAGCTTCCTGCCAGGCCAGGCTGGCACCTGGGTCTGTGGGTCAGGGCTAAAGTCAACACACAGCTCATCCCATCACTACCTTCAAGTTGCCCTGTTTATAAGCAAGAAGGAACCAAAGACAGAAGCATGGAAAAGATAGGCTTGCTTGGGAGGATGTTTGTAGCTGGATTCATCCAGAAGAGCAGGAACAAGAGTCGTATGCAGCGGGTGGGAGGAGCTTATTCTCTGGTGGGGGTAGCTAGGAACTGCCCTGCCAATAATTGAGCTTAGCAAAGATATTAAGGTAGGCCCCTTCCTAGGAGACCCAGAATTCCCTCTCCCTGAATGTCTTGGCAAATCTTTCTTATGCTAACTGCTAACTATGCTGCAGAAATCCACAGAACCTTCCTACCCTCTCTCCTTGACTCAAAGGCAGACTTCCCTCATGGTCTGACAGCTCTCCTAGCCTTCCTGGGCTTGCTCCCTATTTTCTCTCACAGGTGTTTCCCCTACTAAAAACCTCAGGACCCTCATCCAGTCTTGGTGTCTGCTCAGAGGACCCAGATCAACACAAGAGATCTACTAAGTCTCCAGAATGATAAATCCCTGTGGGTTAGGACTTGTTAGCAGGGCCTGTCGTGAGCCTCAGTGTTACCTAGAAGAAAAGAGTAAGTAACAGGAAAGAGTTGGAGAGAGAAAAGGTCTCCGGACCCTTTGAATGCAAATCTCTCCCAACTGGTTTGTCTTTCAGGGACTGAGATAGGGCAAGGGTTCTGCTGTCACCTGGTGGCCATTAGAGGCAAAGCACCTGTGTATCTTCCCACTGTTCTGTTGACTCCGCTCAAGAGGGCTTCAGTGAAGAATTTGTTGTGGTGGTGTTTGGAGTCCACTTTCTCCCTCACTTACAGCATTAATTGTAGGTATTGACTTCCAAACCATAGTCCCAAATGTTCTACCTTTAAAATTAGTACTACAATTCACATCTGTGAATTTATGGAAAACTATTGAATTATACACTTTAAATGGGTGAATAGTACGGTATGTGAATTATACCTCAATAAAGCTGTTTTTAAAAATCAGCATCATAAGAGGAGTTGGAATAAAGTGAGCCTTTTAGAACATGAAGATGAGATGAGGATGGTCGGTTTCAGTTTCTTAGGATATCCCCAGATACGCAAGACGTTCACACCGTAGGTATTTAATAAATACTTGATAAATTACTTGTGTAATTAAATGGAGCCACTTTGTTTATCTTTAACCTCTACATCCCCACTTCTCCAAATCAGGCCTCCATAGCCTTCTCACTCTCCAAGGTTGCCTGAGAGATTCTAGTCTAAACATCTGAAAGGCTTTTAATTTATCAGAATCCTTGACCTTTTAGCACTGTTTGATACGGTCATTAATCACTCCTTTCTTAAAATACTCCTCCTCTGACTTTTGTGTCTCTAAAACTCTTGGTTGCCCTCCTGTCTCTCTTAAGACTCTCTCTCCCTTTCTGGTTCCTCCCCTTTCCCCTTGACTCCTTTCTCCCTTCACGCAATCCTTTGGCAATTTCAGCTATTCCTGTGGCTCCAATAAACATGTCTAGCTACATGATCCCCACATCCTTCCCACCAGGGCTTATTACTGTCTCAAACTCTAACCCAAATTGTCTACTGACCTCTCATATTTCATCATCTGAGTGTCCCATTAACACTTCACACTCAAACATACCTAAAGCTGAATTTCCTGCTGTAACCTGCTCCATTTGGCCCTTCTCCCCGCCCTCCACCCCATCCCATTACAGCATCACTATCCTTCCAGCTGTGGGGACTTCAGACCTTGGAGTCACCGTTGATTTCACTCTCCCTTGTACCCTACATCCAGTTAAGGGCTAATCCCTGCAGCTTCTGCCTATGAGGTGCCACACATATCTTTCCATTCCTGTCTATTCTTATATAGAAAGGTTATATTCTTATAACCATCATTCAGGCTTTCATGCCCTGTCCTGAAACTAGCCTTGCAACTTTCTGACTGATTTCCTTGCTTCCAATCTCCCCTCAAATCAACCCATCTTATTGTCTGATTATTTTTTCATAAAATATACCTTTGATTTCATTACTGTTTGGAAGCTTTCTTTGTATTTCTATTGCCTGAATAGAATTAAATTTCTATTGCCTGAATGAATGAAATGTTTGGCATTTGAGGCCTTCCATATTCACTCTTGACCCTCTTTCCAGGCTTATTTCCTACTCCCTAGTGAGAAGAGTGGGACTGTTCTTCCCCAAGAGCAAGCAGTGTTCCCACCTGCCTGCCTTTGCGCACACCGTTGTCCCTGTGTGGATGACACACAGGAAGGATTCGCACTGTGGTCAGACAGACCTAACTCAGAAGACGGATTCCACCATAAGTTATCTCTTGGATCCTCAATTTCTTCACCTGTAAAACACAGGTAATAAAAACCTACCCCATTGGATTGTGTGAGAGTTAACTGAGATAATGCACTGTCAAGTGTCTGCCATATGGATGGTTAATAAATGGTAGCTATGCTTTATTTTTGTTCCTTAAAATATTTTCCATCCTTCAAAGTCCATCTCAATGCCATTCATTTCAAAATTCATTTCTTGACCTTTCCACTATCAAACCCAATTACCTTTCTTCCTCAGAACTGCTGTTAGATGTTGTATTTCTCATTACATTACTTCTCATTGTAGCTATTCTCATAATTGTCACACATTACACCTATATTCTTCCTCAACTGTAATCTCCAAGGAAGTAGTGATTAATACAGAGTCTAGGAGCAAGAGATTGATAAGCAAATCTATTGCGTGGAAATTTCATGTCTTCTGGCTGGTATGTAGAGCTAGTGTGGTGATGGCAGCCACCCAAGAGATTCTGTGAGTATAAAATGAAAATTCACCTCAAATCTTTATGAACATAACTACTGACTACTGGCTTTTTAAAAATATTTTTTCTGAATATGAAAGCACTCATCATCACTGCAGAAAAAATTAACAAAATAAAAAGCATCCATTAACATACTATCCAGAGACATCATTACCAAATTTTTAAATTCTTTGACATTAATCATTTTTTTCTATGCATCTGATTAATACATAAATTACACATAAAATTTGGATTCTGTAGACATATATGTCAGAATTTTTCACATAACTTGTGATGAGCATTTTCTCATGACGTTAAATACTATTCAAAATGTTGATTTCTGCACAACACATCATGTGTATGTATCCTTTTTTTTTTTTTTTTTAATTTCCAGTCAGTTTTAATGAATGGCAGTACCATATCACATGCAATTCTGGGTGGGTTCAAGGTGAATTTTCCAGTGAACCTTTTCTAGTACTAAAACTGCTTCTTTCTGTGTCATCCAATGTTCACCTCAAGTTGAGGGAAGAGAAAGCTGGACGGATCCTAAGCTTCTTGGGAGGAATCCAAATCTATATGTTCCCTCTTTGCAGGAGATAGGGCGGGGCATAAGGATCAAGTTCTAGCCCCCAAAGAAAGAAGGACTAACAAACAATGAACACATTACTCTGTCCTTCTTATGAGGCCTGCCTTCCTTTTTGAAAAAAAGGAACTACATCCTTAACCCACAGGTAGCTTTCAACTTTCTATCCTTATTTAATTTTTTTTCTATTGTTGGATATTTGAGCTTCCTCTTTTTCAACTTTCAAAAGACTGATATCAATTATGCTGATGGGAACATCAGGGTAGATTTCTAGAGTTGTGGTTACAGGGTGAACAGAATAAAAGAAAAATTAAGCTCTTGGCTCCAAATTCCTGTTCAAGAAATTTAAAAAATATCTTTTGAAGTATTGACTGTTATTGAGATATGATTGTCATACAAAAAGCTGTACATATTTCATGTATACAACTTGATGAGCTTGGAGATAAGTATACACCTGTAAAACCACCACCTGAGGAAATTTTTAATCAATTTGTAGTTTTGTCAGCTACTCTAACTCTTTTATTAATTTCTGCCTCTTTTCCAGGTGTTGAGGTGATCCTCAATTTCAGGAATGAAAGAGTGATTGGATTCCATGTATTCAGAAGGAATCCAATGCAAGTTTAGTTCAACTCATGTACTGGTGGCCATGAGGATTAAAGATTACTGCATGTCATAACCTTTTTTACACTGTTATAACTTTCTCCTTGTTTGGTCATTTAACTCAGTCTGTTTCCTTGTATATATTGGCAGGAAAACATTTCTGAATCTCAGAAAACCCTCTTTGCTGCAGGGCCAAGAAGGGGGAAGAGAGGTAGAAATCCTGATTCTATTCCTCATTTGCCTTAGAAATTTGGGTCTCCTGCCATATTTCCTCCCAGCACACTGTACTTCTTCCTTGTGGCACTTTTTGTGATTACAAATCATAAATTATCTGTGTATTTTCTTGATGCCTATCTTTTTTTTTTTTTTTTCCCCAGAATGTAAGTTCTATGAGGCAAGGGCCCTGATGATCTTATTTGCTGCCTACCACAGAGTCCCTACGATAGAGTCGGCACTCAGTAAATACTTGTGGAATGAATTATGACTGGAATGAGGACGCAGGATGGGCAAATGTGTGTCTCCTGTGATGGAGCCCTCAGAGGCTGGGGCAAGGAAGTGTGTTGGGTGATTGCCCTGAGACCCTGAAATGATGCTGGTAGAGTGACCACCCGGGAGATCTGCCCTGGTTCCCAGTCTCCCCTCTTCACAAGCTTGGGACATTTATTCAACCAGGCCTCCTGTGAAATGTAGTGAGTAGCTCTGAAGGAGAGAACTGGGTCCTCTCGGGTCCTCTTCCCCATAATCAGCTTCCTCTCGTGCCTTTCTTTCTAGCCTAGTGTCTCCAGCTCACATGGACCTCTTTCCTCCCCCACTCCATCCTCTCCTGCAGGAGGCCTGGATAACATTCACCATCCTACACAGAACGCCGCCTGCCACAGCTGGAGCTCTGCCTAGAAGGGATAATGCTGATGGATCACTTTAGGACCATGTGAGCGCTCCGTGTCTGGACTACACTCATGCAAAGGAGCATGATCATGGCCTCAGACCCAAGTTTCCAGACAACTGAAGACTGACTTTCTTATTTTTGTTGATGGCATCATCTTCCCCCACCACCTGGGTTTAGTTGGTTCCCTCTACCTGTCCAATCTTCTATAGAAGGCATGGACAAATGGGGATAGATGTCCAAGAGGGTTCTCTAGATATGGATGGAAAGTTGAAGGGCTCATTCAAAAAAGTTCTCTTTGGAGATATGGAAAATGCAAAATGTATTCCAGCAGTACTTGTTAAATCTAGGAGGTAATGAGAAGAAAGTAAGAGACTGAAGTGGGTCTTTGTGATGACAGGAGACGGGTCTCCTCCAGCCTGTCTGTGAGGTCCCTGATGAAATACAACCAAATGCCTTTTTTTTTTTTCTTGGCTTTCTGGGCTGGAACAGCTGCAACAGGACTTCATACACCTGAACCTTCCAATGGATCTGGCTTGTCTGTTCTAAGGTATTCAAAAGTGGTGGCTTGTGGTGCAATGCAGTGGTATTTATTGTACAAAAACTGGGAGAGGAGGACTCCCTCAGGATTAGACTACTCATGTCTGTTTGCTTGGTCCACTGTGTTTATTGCTGAAAACTTCAGCTACTCAAATTTCAATATTTTTGCCATGCAGATGACTAGTGGCATATTGGTGAAGGGTAAGCTCTTAAATGCAAGGTTCTCTTATAGATAAGTGATCTTCAGTGTTTTCCATTGAGAATCATTGCCACAGGGAGCCACTGTTGCTTATGGAGTTCTATTATTAATGTTCATTGGGGTTGGAAAGGTTGAGAGTAACAATGTAACACACAAAAGGTGGTTTGAAACTTTCTTCTCCCTGTAGAATCTGGGCTGTGAGTCATGCCAGAGTTCCTTCTCTAAAATATGAAAGGTGACTTATCCTGGGGGAATTTACATGAAGAACTTAGAAGAAGATGGGCCACAGGTTTCCTTCCTATGGCCTTTGCTGTCTCTGGGCTTTTTGTCAGGACCTAGTGGATCTGAGTGGCACTGACAGCCTGACTAGGATGGGCATGGCATGAAAAAAGAGTGTACTGGTGGCAGAAATGGAGTAATCCTTTTGCTGGTGTATGCAATAGGGTAGTGTGCAACCACAAAATGTATTCCAGTGAGGCAACGGGATCAATTCACCAAGTAGGCTAAGAGGCATCACAAGGTACTTTGGGTTCTGATGGACAACCAGGCTTACCATGTGGTCAAAAAGCTCTGCTAAGAGCTGCTTTCATTCCAGACTACTGTCATAACACTCTCTGGGTGAAATGCCATCATTCCTCTCTGTTGGTGTCAGCCAGAATGGAATGGGTGTGCATACAGAGAGTTCTGGGACCCTTGTCTCTCAGAGATAATGACAACAGAGTCCTGACTGAACGTATCTTCTTTAAACATGAATTGCTTATGCTGGGCACAAGGATGGATGCTATGGCAAGATAACTAAATTTGTTTTGTGCCTTATAGCACACAGATCATAAACATTTCTGTATCTACTATTTTAATCCTAAAACAGTCCTTAAGGTCAGCAGGGCAGGCTTTAGTATGAACACTTTGCAGATATATAAACTAAATCTCAAAAGGGACTTTCCCAGAACCACACACTTAGTAAGTTGCTGAGCCAAGAATTCAACCTGGCAGTTGGGTTTCAAGGTCAGATCTCTTGGGTTTTGCTAAACTGCTAAGGGGCAGTCTGAGCTACAGGACTCTGATATTGGTTACTCTTATTAACTGGATCTGGCCACTCATGAAAAGCCAAGTGCCATAGTAGCTTGAGGACAGGAAGAACTGCTGGCCACGAAAGTATCAGGAGATCCCTCTTGATTCATATATTTATGACTTCTTGAGCAAGACTAAACACCCTAAGAATGCACAACACCTTTTAAAAACATTTCTCAAGCTGTGTTGCATAACCTGTACTCTGAGAGGGGATATTATGGGTTGATCTATATGCATGTAGGGAGAGCTGAAGACTGAGCAGGGAAAAGCAGTGTTTCCTAGGTTGGGTGACCATGAATAAAGCAGTTCAGCTCTGGCCTTAAAGTCACACAGGTGTGGGATCCATCACATAATGAACTTCCTTGAGTGCATGGTTCATCCAAACCCTTGATCACAGGCCTCTCTCAGAATACAAAATTACCCCCCAAAGAATCAGAAATCATCTCCTATTCCTCTCATTATTTCTTTGAACTACACTGTTATCTTTCTACTTATCACCTCTGTGCTAATGTTCAGTTTTGCAAGCCAGGGGTCTTTTTGCAATTGTTTGAAAAGCTTGTGGGTGAGAGGCATCAGTTCCTGTTCCTTCAGTATCAGCAGATTTCACACAAATTGGTCAAAACTGGCACACTTCCTTGTCTTTTGTCCTCCCAAAGAAAACAAGCACCTTAGAATATGTCTCATTAGCTAATAAATAAAATGTAGAGATGAAACTCTTCTATCTAGGGAAGCTCACAGAGAAGCCATAACTCCAGCCCAGATAGAGTTAATTCCCTAAAAGTATCTGGGCCTGGGGCAAGAGACCCATGCTGCAGACCCAAGGGTAAGATAGCTGCTGTTTTTCCAACCCTTTCTCGGTTGTTGGAGTACACTTACTTCTCAAGGACCTGAGGCCAGCCTTGGGTTGTCTGGGATTAGGATCTCTTTATGGAGACATTTAAGACTGGTGACTTCCACTAGATTGGTGTTTTCCTGAGCAGTAAGGTGGACTTCAGTTGAGTGAGCAATAGAGTGGCCCAGATGGGGAACCAGCAGTTGGAGAGAGGGTAGCCCCCATTCCAGCCATCAAGGAGGATGTAACCCTTGCACTTGTTGGACCAGTGCCATTCTGGGCCACAGGACATGCTTGTAGGTGAGCTCTGGGTAAGTGATCAGAGGTTGGAGCAGGGCAGAGGCAGAGATGTACCTAAGGGCACGTGCCAGGGTTTTAGTTCAGACCCTGAGATTGGAAAGAGAGTAGACCAGTTCTGGAGCAGCTGGATGGCTCAATTGATTAAGCATCTGACTTTAGCTCAGGTCATGATCTCATAGCTCTTGAGTTCAAGCCCTGCATTGGGCTCTGTGCTGATAGCTCAGAGCCTGGAGTCTGGTTGGGATTCTGTGTCTCCCTTGCTCTCTCTGCCCCTCCCCCATTCATGCTCTGTTTCTCTCTCTCTCTCTCAAAAATTAATAAACATTAAAAAAAATTTTTAAAGCAGACAAGTTCTGATAATTCTCATAGTTTTATTATGTGCTCATGTTTACAGTCCTTGGTTGAGTACCTAGCAGAGCCATAAAATAAAGTTGTCAGCTGAGCTGAGTCCGGATATCCACTCTTCTTTGGGAGTCCCAAATCACACTGTCCTTGCCCTTTGCTCTCCAAAGCATTCTCCCAATCAGGGCTTAGACTCTTCCCGAAACTGAGCCTCACACCCTTAAGGAACACCTTTCTGCTGGTGTAGTGCTCTCATAAGCCATAGGAGGGCAGACCTCAAAGAAAGGATAGAGACAGTTTCAACCTCAAGAGTGCCCCCCACCATCGTGACCTCATCAGTGGTCAGGGCCCTGCCCCTTAAGTGTCTAAAACAGAGACTCCTCCTGCCTCTGTCCTTTCCCCTAGCTATAGGGCTAGAGTGAGAGAGAGGAATCTGCCTTCTCCATCTCACCAGGGGACAGCTCAAGGTGAGGCACGAAAGGGGCCTCAGACACCATTGAATGAGCCTGGAAGGGGGGACAGCACTTTCCAGTCTCCTGTCCCTGGCCTTGGTCCCTAGCCCAATCCATGTCGGCCCTTTCAGGAGCTTTTAGTGGAAATTAGCCCAGACCCACAATGGAGTCTGCCAGGCATCCTTTTCTGCCAACTCCTCCCACTGCTCTTTCATCCCCTCTTCTTTCCGACTGGGACCCTCCCCCTCTCCATCAGCCACCAGGCCCATCTATAAGCAGCCCTCCTCTCTCCCCAGCACACCTCTCTCACCCCTCCTTCCTTCCACCCCTTCTCCACCCCTCCCTCCCAGTCTTCTCTTTCTCCTGCCAAACCCCTGCCTTCTAGCTCCCTCCCACCCCCCTTTCTCAAAGGTAGAGGAAGAGAGAGAGCCCCAGACAGGATTGGTGGCCATTCTCCACCCCCTCCTGTCTGCTCCCTCCCCACAGCTGGTACAGATTCCCCCTACAAAAGGCAGGATGCAGAGGCTTTCCGAGATCAGCTGTTCTCACCCTCCTTTTCCTTTGCCTTCTGCTGGCTAGACTGAACTGTGTCTTTGCTCCCTCTTCCTTCAGGTGACAGTGGGTACCTGACGTGCCAGGTCCCCTACCTCATTTCCCAGGAACACTATGGGAAGTCCCAAGGGGCAAGAGCTCCAAAATATGAGGAGTGGAGCCTGGGACAACCCTGCCTACAGTGGCCCCCCCTCCCCACATGGGACACTGAGGATCTGCACCATCTCCAGTGTGATGCCCCCCGAGTCCCAGCCTAAAAAGCCTGAAGATGGACCCCAGAAGAAGGCATACAGGACCCGGGTGTCCAACTGCTGCTTCCAGATCTGTCGTGGCATCAGAGGTACCTGATGGGAGGAGGGTTCTTTCAGGATACTGGGAGTCAGAAGAGGGGTCCCAAAAGCTTTTGGGGGGAGATGTGATCCGAAGAAGAGGTGGGATCTCAGTATCTCTTTGGGCTTTATGAATTATCTCTTAGAGCCAATGTCCCCAGAACACAGACGCCAGTCTTACGGTCTCTCAGAGATAGTGCCTGGTGCAGTCATCTCCATCTCTGGGGGCCCAGAAAGGTATGTGGGAGTTAGGTTGAGGGAGGACATGTTTGTGATGATACCCTAGACAGCCCTCCCTGAAACAAGGACCTCCTTTCCAGGTCTTCATTCTCTACTACCCAGTGTCTTTTCCACTATCCATCTCAGGGTGTTTGATGAAGAAAGGCAGGCTTGAGTGTGGCTAGAGTAGCCAGGTTCAGCCAAGATAATAAGGTGACAGGTGAGGAAAGGACCAGGGTAGAAACAGGAGTAAAGTCCAGGGACCAATGGGCCAGGCAACTGGGAAGAATCCTGTTGTTGGGGATCCTAGACATCTCTCATATGTCCATTAGGACTTTGGGGAACAACCCTGACTGAGAACACAGCTGAAAACCGGGAGCTGTATGTCAAGACCACCCTGCGGGAGCTTTTAGTATACATCGTGTTCCTGGTGGACATCTGTCTTTGTGAGTAACATCTGTCTCTGTGCCTCTGTGAGAAGCATCTATCCATACATCTGTGTACACACCTCTGGAGGAACACCTGTGGATACAGCATCTATGTGTGAACAGACATCTCCTGGGATTGATTACCTTTTCAGTTTAAGATCTTTTTACTAAAAAGAATTTGTCAGGGCACCTGGGTGGCTCACTCAGTTAAGCGTCTGACTCTGGCTCAGGTCATAATCTCATGGTTCATGAGCTCTGCACTGACAGCGCAGAGCCTGGTTGGGATTCTCTCTCCCTCTCTCTCTGTTCCTCTCCCACTCATGCTCTTCTCTCTCTAAAAATAAATAAAACTAAAACTTAAAAGAAATTTTTGTCACTTAGTTCAGGAGAAGAAGGCAGATTGTTAGAAAGCCATTTAAGTTGCTTTGTCAAGAGTTACGAGGGGAATACAGTTTTGAAATTCAGGTCCCTGATACCAACTCAGCAGCCACCATGTTCTGTTGGAAAGTGGAAGTTTTTACCCTTCTGTAAAAAGTGGAAAACAGTTCTTTTTTATTTGGAACAAAAATAGCTTGGTGGGTTTCACATGGTTAATATGCTATGTCTAATCCATTTCTTTAGAGGCAGAAAGAAAAGATTCAGTAGGCCTTAGAGCTCAGATTCCTGATAAAAGGGTTAAAGATGCAAGTGGTGTGGTGGGGGTCAATACAGCTAAGATTCTCCCATGTGAGAGACCACCATGCCACAGGCCTTGAGGCGAGCTTATCTGAAGTTCTAGTTACACACGCAAACTGGGAAGGTTTGGTATCTAAGTTGAGAGAACCCAGTGAAAGGACAAAACATGGAGCTGTTGAAGGATAGAGTCAAAGAATTATAGATAATCACAAAGGTGGACAAAACAGATGTTATAATGCCTATAGATAGGAGGCTTTGTACATAGTCAGTTACTTCTTCAAAACGTGCTCAAGTGAATTTTGGTTGGTTTCATAGACTTGTGTGTGTACATGTATGTTAATTAAACTGAGGTTTGGACCATACAACACAAGTGCCTCCATTATAATATGACTGTGTACGCCCACAGAAAGCTCTGTTCTTTTCAGGGTGCATGAATCTTTTGAAAGTGGAATTTGAAGGTCTGAAAACATAAGTGTAGATGGAAAATGCCATCATCTTTGTGAGTCAACCACATTTATGTGAGCTCTGTAGAAAAGCTGAGTAAAAAGCACTTTCTCTGGCTGTATTCTGTTGGGACTCACTCTGTGGGAATAGAAGGGGCAGTTCTGAGTGTTTACCATGGGTCATCAGCATGGACTGAAAGGAGACAGTGTGTGAGGGGAACAACAGTCAACCTAGTGTACATTCTGTGGGGGCCATTTGATCCGTTTCAGCAAGTGACCATCAGAAATTCATTTGTTGACATATTGATTTTTTGTCTTAACCATCTGCTAGGAAGGAGTGTCCTCTCCTTTTTAAGATCCCATGACAGCAGCTGAAATCCACAGAGAGAGCCTTCCTTTATAAATGTCTCTATTTCCAGATTAGCCTTTTGAGCAAGATTGGGAGGTTCCTAGCTCCCCAGAGTTATAGTGAACCATTTCTGGCTCCTGTGTATGGAACTGAAGGGGTTTGAAGTTGGGTTTCTGGAACCCCATTGAGAACATTTAGGGGCATCTCAAGGCACTGGTGAATGCTAGATGGTCTGTGACTTGCCAAAGTCTGAGTCATAAACTGAGTCCAATAAACGCAGGAACGTTAGAGGTTGTCCAGTTCAAGGACACAGAAATTCCTTCTCTATGATTCCTCCTGTGGTGCTCTGTCAGGTGACCAACCAGCCCCATCCTGGAAAGTATCCACGGGGATTTCACTGTTTCATGGGACAACCCATTACAGCTAGGCAGGTCTATTTCAGGGTGGCTATTGTGTTGTTCTATCAGGACACTGTCTTCCAAGAGCTTCAATGACATGTGTTTATCAGTGTGCTTTTCTCTGTCAGTTTCTATGACTGGATTCAGATGCTCCAGTACCCATATTTGGTATTAGGGTCAACACTGTGGCATAATGGAAAGATATGAAGGTCAGACAAACTGGATTCAAATACCAGCTCTACCACTTACTGGTTTTATGACTTTGGGCACTTCTTTGTTGGTAGAAAAAAGATAATAATATTTATCTTATGGAGATAACATATATGAATAGTCTAACCCAATCACTTATAGTAATTATATTTGTGTCATCCAGTGGAATTTCAATATACTCACTTGGTCCTCTAGAGTGGTTATAAAACATAGCTTTCAAAAAAGAAGCAAATCTGAAAGGGCTACATATTATATGATTCTAACTGTATGATGTTCTAAGAAAGGTAAAGCTATGGAGATAGTAAAAGGATCTGTGGTTGCCAGGGATCTGAGAGGAGAGGGAAATGAGTTGGCGGTGCACAGAGAATTTTTAAAGCAGTGAAAGAAACTACTCTATATGATGATATTATGATAGATAAATGTCATTATACATTTGTCCACACCCATATAATAATGTACAACACCTAGAGTGAACCCTAATGTGAAGTATGGACTTTGAATAATGATGTGTCAATGTAGCGTCATCAGTTGTAATAAATGTACCACTCTGATGGAGGATTTTGATAATGAGGGAGGCTGTCCGTATGTAGAGGCAAGGCTATATGGGAAATCTCTATATCTTCCACTCAGTTTTGCTTTGAACCTAAAGTTGGTCTAAAAAGTGAGGTCTATTTGGTTTGATGTTGGCTTTGCAGATAGGCATGTAGGGCTAATATCATTTGAACAGCACCATTTAAGTTAAGGCATTTTCTCCAGAAGACCTCAGTTTATCACTACAATCACCACCATCCTTGTTGTCATTAACATCACACACACAAACCTTTTACTGAATGAAAGCACTACTCTGTGTACATTATCTTATTGACTACTCACAATGATTTAGGATATTGGTTCCGTCATCACTC
Organism: Crocuta crocuta; assembly: GCF_008692635.1. Taxonomy (NCBI): domain Eukaryota; kingdom Metazoa; phylum Chordata; class Mammalia; order Carnivora; family Hyaenidae; genus Crocuta; species Crocuta crocuta. The sequence goes on along the minus strand of NW_027533395.1, from coordinate 32,063 downwards.
CCATTTTATAAACCCAGAAAGTTTTAGATATGTGAAATAGCTTGCCCAAGGCCACGGGGTAAGTAAATAGTAGAAGCAGGCATCCAATTCAGTGACTGTTGTCCTGATTCCATTGAGGGTTTTAACTAGAATCTACTACAGCATCTCTGCATGGCAGTGTGTTACACATTAATTTATTAACACCCATCAACATCTTAGCAAGGATAAGTACCTGTCCTACCTTAGTAGAAGAATAATTTTGAGGGAATTGTACCAGCTGATTACTTTTCTTTCTTTTAATTGCTGTATTTTAAAAATGATATAAAAACATTAAAGAACATTTTGAAATATAACTCACCTATAATTTACCACAACCCCATAGATATTGTCACTCATCACCAGTCTTTATCCGCCTACTTACATATTTTACCTAGTTGTATCATATAGTTCCCTTCACTTACAATTATATCTTAAATACTTTTTCATGTTTGTAAGCAGTTTTTAAATTTTCATTTTAATGACTACAGTCACATCATAATTAGTTAAGGTATTTCTCTTGTTATCTCAGTATTTGCCAACTATAGGTAAATATATCTCTATACTTGACACTTTTTGCCATTTTTGTTAAATTATTTCCTTTGGAATTTCCAGGGAGGAAGATTACTAGGCCAAAAGATAAGAATACCTTCTTAGTACTTGTTATGTGTTGTTATTTTGCCTTTGTAAGGAATCATACAAATGTATTATGCCACCAGTACTCTGAGATCAGAACAATTTTGTCACAATCTCACCACCATTGGATATTATCATTTTTGTTATTAAGTAGGCATAACATGGTACCATTTGCCTTAATTTGTCTTTGATTACCAGTGAGGATGGACAGGTTTCTCAAGCTTTAATTTATTATGGGTATCTAGTTTTGTGTAAATTGTTTGAGGAAGGTATGTTTTAAGAAGGACAAGAGATGGGGTGGGGGGGTGAAGTTCAGAGCATTAGACCCTAGGTGAGAGTCCAACCACCAGGGGGCTCATTTCCAGGATTTGGATTCCTGGGGCTAGGAAAAATAGCCTAACTTTGGCCTGGGACAGGCCCTCATAAATTATGGTGGTCAGCCATACTGACCACATTTCTTCTCCCCTATGCTTTATGCTAGGATCTGTGTGTGCTAGATACCAGAGCTATTTGGAGTTTCATCAGCTAAAATGGAGCTATCTTTTTTATGCAGGCGATGCAGTAAAACATCAGTCTTTCCACAATAACCCTATCAGTTGGGCAGCTGTTTAAGTCTTACAAAAAGCTTTTACACCTATTGTCTCATTTGGCCCTGACAGCAATCCTGTAAGGGATAGATATTATTTCCATTTCACAGATTAGGAACCCGTTATTATTGTCATTATGAATAGTTCAGGAACAATCAATAATTTAGGACAGTCTCTGATGGGTGGATTTGGTCCTATTCCTCTACATAGAAAAAATGCTGGAGAATGATCTTCGTGCCTCCACTTGCCCCCTCCCACCATCCGGATATTTATGAAAGGGCTTCCAGCACTTTGTCTTCTTGGCAGGATGGCTGTAGCCTTTTGTTGTTGGAGGAAACATTGAAGGTCTTTGTGTGAAAACAATGGCTGTTTGTTTTAGGAGACAGTATTGTTATCTCAAAGGTGCACCTGGGACTGGCCCTGTTAGGAGTGGCTCTGAGACAGGACAAGCCTGGATCTGGTCACTGTGAAGTTGGGGAGGAGTGCAGAGACCCTCAGTCTTTGGCGACTTGTGTCTCTACAGCAACTAATGTCAACTGGATGTTCTTTATTCCTCAGTATTCGTAAGGAATTGCCTACCTCTGTTCACTCTGGCTCTTTTGAGTGGATCTCAAGGATCTGTTCATAGATTGGTAGAATCCTACATTAACAGGAGAAGTTGAAGTAATTTTGGAGACTAGGAAGATGTTTTCTTCTTTCTTTATTGAGATATAATTAACATACAATATTGTATTCATTTTAGGTAAAACATATGATTTCATATATGTATATATTGGGAATTATCACCACAATTAGTTTAGTTAACATTCATCACCACAATTCTTATAATGAGAATTTTTAAGATTTAATCTCTTAGCAACCTTCAAATATACAATACAGTATTGTTAACTATAGTTATCATGCTGTGCACTACATCATCATGCTGGACTTACTTGTCTCATAATTGGAAGTTTGCACCTTTTGACCACTTTCACTGATTCCACTTCCCCTCTCACCTCACCTCCCCCCCTTCCCATATCTGACAACCACCAATCTATTTTAGGTATCTATGAGTTTGTTGAGTTTTGTTTCTATTTTTGTGTTAGACTCCACATGTGACATAATACAGCATTTGTTTTTCCCTGTCTGACTTATTTCACTTAGTATAATGTCCTTAATGTCCATCCATTATGTTGCAAATAGCAGGATTTCCTTTTTTGGTGGCTGAATAATATTCCGTTGTACATATGTACCACATTTTCTTTATCCATTCATCTATCAATGGACACTTAGCTTGTTTCTATGTCTTGGCTATTATAAATAATGCTGCAGTGAACATAGGGGTGCAGGTATCTGTTTGAGATAGTGATATCATTTTCTTCAGATAAATACCCAGAAGTGGAGTTGCTGGATCATATGGTAGTTCTAGTTTTTTAAATTTTTTGAGGAACATCCATAGAAAATGTCTTTCTTGACTGAGCGTTCCTTAAATTGACAAAGAAAGGAACCTCCATATTGGAGGTTCAGGAAATGTCTGTGGGTGAGTTCCTATACCTTATGTGACTGTAAAGATGGCAGAAGATAATTGGTCACATAGAACTCTGATGTTAATGAAGGTACAATGGTGATGGGGAGAGCATGGACCTGGAATAAGACAACATGGTTCAAATGACAGTGCAACCACTTATTAGCCATTGCCTTTAGCAAGAGAGTTCAAGATACATAAATCTCTGGAAGCTTTGATTTCCTTACATCTCAGATGATGGTAATGACCACCATCATAAGATTGGTGGAGATTGGTGGAAAACAAGTACAAATAGAACAGTGCCTGGAATATAGTGGGTTTTCAATAAATAGTTTATTGAGTTTATAAATTCAGAAAATAATCGAAATGTAAGCTTTAACCCACTGGAAGCCTGAGATCTGAGAAAAGCCTAAGAGGGCATCAGGATAATGCTTATGAAGGATCAGAAAGACCAGGCCCTCTAGAAACAGTTGCCAGGGATCACGTCTAGCCATGTCTAGGAAAAGCATGAAATCATGAAAAGTGTGATTTCATGCTTTTCCTAGCATTCTAAGTTACCCATGGCCCATCCAGACACAGAAAGTTACAAAGTCCTCTTAGTACTAGGGTGAAGTAATCTGAACCAGCTCTAGTTAAATAATGGGAATTTAGGCCCCACAAGCAGGCTTTGGCCTGTATTTACCATAGTAGAATTCCCTGGTGCCCCAGAATTCTGAGACCTGGATCACTGTTACAAGACTGGTGAGCCTGGACATATCTTGTTGTCCAATGTTAGATGACAACCTGTCATTTAGTTTTCCCCCATGTGGGGCTGTCATTGGTCTCTAGGAATACGGTAGCACACTTAATTTTCAGTTCTTAGAATCAGGGAAAGATTTTTACCTTTAACCAGGCTTTAATCAAGTATAGAAGAGCAGTCAGCAGTAGCTGATAAAATGTATATATTCTAGATTTTTGTAGATGAGCTCAGTCTGAGGCACTGCTGGTATAAGTAACCAGAGAAAGAACATGTAGCTCTCATTCATAAATCATGAGTCTCAGTATTGACTCTGCCTCTTGCCAATTGAATGACCCTGAGCAGACCAGTATAAATTTGAATTTCATGATTCAGAGTGTTAAAAAAAAAATCACAGGACCCATATGGTGTCACTTAGGTTAAGGCCCCACATTAGTAAATCAAGACTTATTACCTAACCCAACTGCAGTTCCAATCTCCCAAAAATGTAACCTTTAACCAGTTGACATGGGAATTTCCTGGCCAACACTAGGAAATTTACCGATGGGCCTCTTCTGTTCCCCTTAGAAGGGCAACTTTGCCTAAAACAATGGCTTCTTTGCTAATAATTTCCTTTTTTCCACTCCCTCTTTAAAAACCTTTCCTTGGGGTGCCTGGGTGGCTTAGTTGGTTAAGTGTCCGACTTTCGCTCAGGTCATGATCTCGCGGTTCGTGGGTTCGAGCCCCAAGTCGGGCTCTGTGCTGACTGCCAGCTCGGAGCCTGGAGCCTGTTTCAGTCTGTGACTCCCTCTCTCTCTGACTCTCCCCTGCTCACGCTGTCTCTCTCTCTCTTTCCTAGAAATAAATAAAAATCTTTAAAAAAAATAAAAAATAAATAAAAACCTTTCCTTTTCTGCAGGGCCCTTTGGAGCTCCCCTCTACTTGCTAGATGGGATGCTGCCTGATTCACAGATCAATTAATAAGGCCAATTAGGTCTTTAAAATTTACTTGACTGAAATTTGACATTTAACAATAAGAAAACTGCTCATGGGCAAGGTGGACTAGTCAGATCATGTCTGACAAGCTGTTGGGAGGCATTGCATGGGGACATGCTTTGAAAAAAATGAAACATGGTACACAGGTAAGGGATTATAATGATATTGATAATAATCTCTTTATGCTATCCAGTGGTTGCAGCAAAATGTCTATGATTTTTAAAAAAGTATTTTTCTAATCTTTATTTATTTTTGAGAGTGAGACAGAGAGAGACAGAATGTGAGCAGGCGAGAGGCAGACACAGAAACTGAAACAGGCTCCCCGCTCCAAACTGCCAGCACAGAGCCTGACTCAGGGCTCAAACCCATGAACTGTGCAATATTGTCAAAGGTGTGCTTCAAGGACCCCTGGGGCTTCCTGAAGACCCTTTCAGGGGGTTTGTGAGGTCTTCCCTTACCAAATTACGTATTTATGAGAGGTCATTTTCTTCAAATATATTTCAACCAAAACAACATACAACAACAGGTTGAATTCTAAAGCAGATGTGAGAATCCAGCAATGTTCTTTTAAGACGGACATTAAACAGGCTTGCAAAAAGTTTAAAGAATCCAATTTTTCTCACTGAATTTATTTGTTTTGCTTTAGAAAATCATTGTTTTTCATAAAAATATGTTGTTTATGTATATCGGGTTTGTTATCATTATTTAAAAATGAATCATTATGATAAGTGTTGACATTTTTCCTCAGTTTTAATTTCTATAAGGTAATTATTTTAGATATAACACAAATTAAAACTTTTTTGAGTTCCTAATAATTTTTAGGAGTCACAAAGAGGTCCTGAGAACAAAATGTTTGACAACCACTGGTTTAGAGAATGAGTCTGAGCTAGACAATCATATTTCACAGCATGGAGTGCTCAACAGATGAAATATTGAGAGCTTATTAGCAAAACGTTCAAACTAAGGACAAGATCCTGGCTATTCACACATTCATTCATTCAAACATTTACGAAGTCCTATTGCATCCGCAAGGCTTTGAAATACATGAGATATACCCTCTGCCTTCAGGGAGCAAAGGAAGCCAACGCATAAACCAATAATGACACAGGGATGGGGAGAGGTACTCCAGGGTGATGGCAAAGTGGACAAAATGTTCAGAGAGACCTGGGAACTCTCACAGGTTTCAGAAGCAAGCAACTATTCAAGTCTGAGGAAACCCAAAGTCATTGCCATTTGTGTGTGTGTGTATGTGTGNGACAAAATGTTCAGAGAGACCTGGGAACTCTCACAGGTTTCAGAAGCAAGCAACTATTCAAGTCTGAGGAAACCCAAAGTCATTGCCATTTGTGTGTGTGTGTGTGTGTGTGTGTGTGTGTGTGTGTGTGTGTGTGTGTTGCTGTTGTTTTGTTTTAACATTACTGGCTCTCAGCCTGGAGTAGGCAGGGGTGGGAGGAAGAGCCAACTGAGGCCTCAGGCTATGAATATGCAAGAGCTTTGCCAGAGTCAGAGTCTGGTAGGGCAATGAAAGGAAAATATAAAACAGTGCTTTTCCTCATGCCATTACAAAAGAATTCTACCCCTTGCCCCCCAGAACCCTGGGAATATCTTTATTAAAAGTTTAACTAAGACATAGTTCTTTGTTTAAAAAAAAGTCAAATGATCCGGAAAATGTTAAAGGCCACTATTATTAAACACTGTTAATAGTTTGGTGTATATCATTTCAGCCATTTTCCGGGCACTTATATTTGAATGTTACTGAAATGCACTGGTTTTATAGAATCCTCTGAGGATTTAACCCTTCCCTCATTTCTAGGTCGCAACTTTCTTCTGCATACTGTCCATTTTAAGAACATGAGACGTTTGGAATTCAACTTTATATAAATGACCTAATAGCATTAATCAGAATGTGTGAGTAGAAGGAGAAATTGCCCAAGAAGAACAGCAACAATAAGAGGATTTCTTCTTTTTTTTCAAGTTAATTATTTATTTTGAGAGGGAAAGAGGTACATGAGCAAGGGAGGGGCAGAGCACGAGGGAGAGAGAGAATCCCAAGCAGACTACATATTATTAGCGCAGAGCCTTACATGGGGCTTGGTCCCATGACCATGAGATCATGACCTGAGCTGAAATCATGAGTCAGGCTACTCAACTGATTGAGCCACCCAGGCACCCCCTAAGAAGATTTCTTTTTTCATTATATGGGGCGCCTGGGTGGCTTAGTCAGTTAAGCGTCCGACTTTCGCTTAGGTCATGATCTCGCGGTTGGTGGGTTCGGGCCCCGCGTCGGGCTCTGTGCTGACTGCCAGCTCAGAGCCTGGAGCCTATTCCAGAGTCTGTATCTCCCTCTCTCTCTGACCCTCCCCTACTCACACACTCTCTCTCTCTTTCTCTCTCCCTCCTAGAAATAAATAAAAAATATATATAAAAAAAAGATTTCTTTTTTCTTTTCCTTTTCTTTTTTTCTAAGAGGATTTCATAATAGGGTCCTTCCTACTAAGAAAAGGAACAGGGTTTTATATACTCAGTAAATGGTTTTAACCAAGAGATCTGTGATTAGATTTGACTTTTCTTAACATAGGAATTTCATGTTGTCAGTTTGTTGACTTCAACTCTTTCTCCCTAATTTTCTAGAAAAATTCCTTTTCCAAAGTACCCATCTGACATGGATGTATTCATATGAAACATTCACAGAAGTTTATTTCTCTCTCTTATAACATTCTGAAATATGAGAAGCCTGGACTAATATGGGCTCCACAGCCACTTGGGGCCCAGGTTGCTTCTACCTCACTGTATTGCCATTTTCAACATATGCCTTCTACCTGACGCTCCAGTTCCTGCTCTTATGTGCATATTACAGCTGTCAGGAAGTAAGAAACTAGAAGGGAAAGTACATTCCATCCTCTTAAGGACATGAAACAGAAGTTCCAAGTGGAAGCCTACCACTGCATTCACATTCCATTGACCAGAACTTGTTCAAACAGTCACCATAACTAGCTGCAAGGAAGGCTGGGTAATGTGGTATTTAGATGGGAGCCATGTGCCTCTAGATAGTTACATGATCATGTAAGAAGGGGAGGAAAGGTATTGAGAAGTATTGAGAAATGACTAGTAGTCTGTGCCAAATAAGGGGAGAACTCCTGTCCATAATTTGATGTGGGAGTGGCAACAATTAATAGAACCCAGAAAAACCAAGGCATTTATAGCCTCCCTGATACAAAATCACTGGGGAAGCAGATGAGACCTGATAGTTTTCCACCATGAATGGGTATTAAAGTATTTTCCTAAGCTATTGTGAAACTATTATCAAAGGCTATAGTGGAGACATAGTAAGTGACAGTTTCAGGGTATTTCACAAGAAAGAAGAATCACCTTATAGGAGTAACCGTAAAACTTCTCTCCTTCTCAAATTATATGACCAAAGCCAAACTGATCCAGTGTGCCAAGAAATAGGTAGAGATGTTTTTGAGGGCTTCTCCACAATCCAGGTGATAAAAGGGGCTCAAGAAGAGGCCATCCAAGTAACCACAGGGTAAATTTATAGAATTGGTAAAGCCCAAGGAACTTCCAACTCTTCAACAATTGGAAGATTGATGGAACAGTGGAAGTTCTACCCACACAATGACTGTCATGGCTGGGTTTGGGTGGAGGGAAGAGGCCTCCAGATTTCTAGAAAAGCATCCTTGCTTTCCTCACAGATATCCAGCTAAGGAGTAGTTGTCTTTTGAATTTCAAAAACTTGAAGGCACAGAGTTTCCAACAGAGGAGCTGTATTGACATATAAAGGAATTATAATTGTACAGTTGCTGGCAGAAGTACCCCAGCTCTTCAAGGTTCTTTGTCAATTAGTTGGCACTTTCCTGCCCAAGGAGAGGGCTGCTAGAAAATAACAGCTAAGGTCCATTAAATAGTAATTAGGACCAAGGAAAGAGCTCAGTAGCGTATGACAGCCTAGATGGTAATCACCTGGCGAAGTAGGCACACAAAGCAATTGCTGACTTCTTGTTACTGCTCTGAGCTGGGAAGGTCTTCCAGCAGTTCAAAAGAGAGGACTTAATATTCAGTCTCTACTATAAATGTTGTAATGGATAACATCAGGTTATTACCCAAGCTCATGATGATGATTAATAATAATTATTACAGTTATGCTTCTTTAATAATAATATATTATGCCCCACCTATGTCTCAAAGGTACCTGAACCAGCTTAGATTAAAAAATCACAGGATATAGGAGCACCTGGGTGGCTCAGTCAGTTAAACATCCAGCTCTTGATTTCAGCTCAATCATGATCTGATGGTTGTGGGATTGAGCCCTTTGTTGGGCTCTGAGCTGATTGTGTGGAGCCTGCTTAGGATTCTCTCTCTCCCTTTCTCTCTGCCTCTCCCCCACTTGCACTCTCTCTGTCACTCTCAAAATAAATAAATAAATAGTTTCTAAAAAGCATAGGTACAATAAAATATAGCACATTAGAACTATAATAAAAAGACTTAGCAAAAGAAATGGGAAAACATAGGGGAGGAAGATACCTTGTACCAGAAAAGATGAACGAAAATACTACAAATAAGAACAAAGCCTGAGGTTCTTGGCAGCCAAAGCAAGAAGAAAATATAAATAGGCTTCACAGTTCTCATTGGTAAGAAAAAGCACACCAGTTAATAAGGATCCCCTAGTTCTGGGAAGAATTGACTTTGTTGGATTTTATATAAGAGACATAGAATATCATAATGGATAAAAGCAATGTTAAAGACTGAAGCTACTTTTCTCTAGACTGTCTTTTATATCTACCTCCTTTAAAATCCATATTAAATCCTCATTCTTAAGGAATTTTTAGTAGAGATATACTGTACATACATATGTACATATGTATATGTATATGTATACATGTGTATATGCATATTATCCATATATAAATGCTTAAATATACAAACATATATGTGTGTGTAAATTTTTATTGTATTCTAGAGACCTGGNCTTGCTGTGACTGCCATCCATAGAGGCCAGTGCGGCTCCCAGCACTGGATTTACCCAAAAATAAAGCTTGGAAAGTCTTGAGGAATTAATGGTAGGTATGTTCCTAGAATATCATCATCAGTTGGTTTAGTCAGCCTTTAATATAGGGTGATAATGTATTTAATTAATGTAGACTTTGGCACAAATAAGCTAAAGTCATTGACTGCCCTCTGGAGATGTTCCAACAGTAGCAGAAGCTTTTATAGCTCCATTTTCCTTGGAAATACTACAATCTTTTTGAAAATGTCATGGTTTCCATGTAAGTAAGGACCATGTTACAAGGGAAAAAATGCAGTGAAAACTGGCTTAAACCATATGGAATTTACTGTCTAGGTAACGAAAGTCCAAAGGAGGGTAAGGTTCAGGGATGACCCATCCAGTGACTTAGTGATATAATCAAAGACCCATCTATTCCTGTTACTCAATTCTGCCAGCTGCAGTTTCATCTTAGGGCTGAATCCTCTGGGACCTTCTCATTTATATCTATTATAAGAGAGAAGGTCCTAAAAGGTTCCAGGACTCTCTCTTTATGACTTATTTATTTTAAGTTTACTTATTTAGTTTGAGAGAGACAGCCAAGTGGGGGAGGACAAAGAGAGAGGGTGAGAGAGAGAATCCCAAGTGGGCTGCATGCTGTCATCACAGAGCCCAATGTGGGGCTTGATCCCATGAACCATGAGATCATGACCTGAGCTGAAATTAAAAGTTGGCTGCTCCCCTCTGGAAANAAAGTCGGCTGCTCAACCAACCAAGCCACCTAGGTGCCCCTCTTTATGACTCCTTGATCTAAAATGTGATAGATGTTCATCCCTGAGCCTGTAATGGTGCCAAGGAAGGGGTATTCATGGATTAGTTTAGGTCAAAGCTTCCTGCCCAAATCCTAGAGCCAGGGTTGAATCAGCTTCGAGCAACACATGTGAGATGATCTACAGAGGCGTGATATCTCAAATAAAATCATGGTATTAACCAAGAGAAGATCTTAAGGAAGCAGTCACAAAGTCTAGTACAGCAGCCAGCACCTGAAAATTTTAACCTATAACTTGGAAACAATAGGAGGCAAGGTGTTTAAAAATAATGTTTATTATTTTTATATTGTATTATTATTATAGCATTAATTGAACTCCATGGGAATGAAGAGAAAATCCATCACATTACTCATTCATTAAAAAGTCCCTTTTTCCTTCAAGTTTTAATATACCTAGTATTTTTGTAAAGTATTTAATTCTCATGATGACAAAGAAATAATTTTGCATTCTATGCTTATTACCATTTCAATGGCTTTGAACACTACATCAAGTGACTCAATGATACATTGTTTACTTCAATATTGCCTCTTTGTAGGAGAGGTTTAGGTTGTTTACAATCTTGTGATACTATAAACAACCCAGGTAACATTTTTGTACATGTGAATTTTTCCTTCTTTGGGCTCATCTATGTCAAAGTATGACTGACTCTTCATATGGATTTATATACAATTATCTGTTATTGTTCATACGAGAATGAAGGACTTTGGAGCTTCTTTTAAGATGGTAATGTTTTGAGTTTATCAAAAGCTTTTTGCAATTCACCTCCTAACTCAAATATTGGGCTCTTTAAATAGAGTTTTCTTATAAGGGCACCTTATAAACTTGCATAATACTAAACATTTGGCTTGATTTTTGGGAGGAGAGTTAGAGTCCCTAATCAGGAGGATTTGAGTGGTAGAGCATGTATTAGTGTAATGTAGAGTGGTGGCTAAATTCATGGACTAAGGCAGACCTCAGTTTGAATCAAAGTTCTACTTACTTGCTACATGATCTTTGGAAAAGTTATTTAACAGTATAAAATGCAGATGATTAATTCCTACTTTCTGAGGTTTTTTTTTTTAGGCTTATGGGAGATAATGTGTGCAAAGCCCAGTGCATAACGTGTATCAGGAATGGCAGTTATTATTATTCAGCAACTGTGAATTTGATCTGAGGCCAAGGTTAAAAGGCATGATACAGTGGATGCAAGAGAAATTAGTTCTGTCCAAGAGGAAAAGAAAAATCAGATACTCTGTGCTGGATGGTGAGACACCACCTGGTCTCTGAATCTTTTTCATAGCATTCTCAAGCAGTCATTGTCCAGTATCTGAGAATGTCCTGAAATGAGGCCCTCACTGTATCAAAAAAGGTAGTAATGTACTGACATATGGACATTCAATATACTTACTCAAATTCTAATTCCTTCCAGCTCTGACCCATTCCCTTCTCTAGTGTTGCTTTTGAAACAAAGAGCAAATCCACTCCTTCACTGGATCTTACGTAGGAGAAGGAACCGGGAAGGTCACTTGCAGGAGCCCCAACCGCACGCTCCTCAGCAGGCAGTCTTTGCTGACACTCCTATAGATGAAATGGGTGTTTGTGAAATGGTCCATTTCATAATTTGAAAGCACTAGTGGTTAAGATGTTCTGTCTTTTATGTAGCTTACATTTTTCCCTCCTGTTACTTCTACCCCTTGGATATAGATGGGTCCTAGGAACAGAACAGAATGAGTTTACTGTGGCAGTAGATAGATTTGCATTTGAATCCTGTCTCCATGGGCCAGTAAGTTACTTCAGCTACCTGAGATTAGAAAATGGGAATAATAATAACACCTAACACATAGTGCTATTGTAGGATTAAATGGAATAGGTATGTCAAACACTTAGCATGGGCGTATAATAGATGTTCTGAGGTGATGAATGGCTGTTCTGGTCTTTTATTTCTCCTGATATGAAGAAGGATGGTGGTAGAATGGATATGCCGAGTCCCTGTCAGATTCAAAAATCTCTGAACCAGGTGTTCCACTTAGACAGGCTGGTTCTTCAAGGGAAGGTTAAATAATTTACCTGAATGGTAATTAATGGGGTCAAGTGGGGGGAGAGGAGACACCAGGAAAGATCAACAANGAGAAAATGATCTAGTTTCATTCTTCTGCATGTTGCTGTCCAATTCTCCCAACACCATCCAACAAGTTGTTTTTAATCTTTTTCTCCTACAATATGCTGGAGGGGGTGTGGTCTCCCCCTATAACTACAGTGGCTCCCTAGGGCGACGGATTCAATGATTTTCCCTTGGTGGTGAGAAGGGGCTATTCTAAGAGGTCTGTGTAGTTTGTAAAAGCTTTCTACCCAGAGAGGTTCTGAGAGTCCCTTGGGAAAGATGTTTCTTCTTCCCCACTCCTGGTCTTTTTTTTTTTTTTTTTAATGTTTATTTATTTTGAGAGAGGGAGAACAAGCAGAGAAGGGACAGAGAGAGAGACACATACACACAGAACCTGAAGCAGACTCCAGACTCTGAGCTGTCAGCTTGAACCCACGAACTGTGAGATCATGACCTGAGCTACAGCTGGCTAGTGTGGTCCCAGAACCAGTAGCAGCAGCAGTATGTAGGAATGAATTGGAAATGAAAATTATTCAGCCCTAGGGCACCTTTGTGGCTCAGTCAGTTAAGCATCTGATTCTTGATTTAGGCTCAGGTCATGATCTTACAGTTGGTGAGATCAAGCCCTGTGTCAGGCTCTGCGTTATTAGCATAAAGCCTGGTTCAGATTCTCTCTCTTTCTCTCCTCTCCTTTCCTACTCTCTCTCTCTCTCACATACACACACACACACTCTCTCTCAAAATAAATAAATAAACATTAAAAAAGAAAATTATTGAGCCCCATATAGACCTACAGTAATCTGTTTCAATAAGCTTTCCAAGTAATTCTGATGTATGCTGCAGTTTCCATATCATATTGTGATGGGAAAAACATAGAAGCTGAAATCATCACTCCATCTAGCAATCCTGGGCTTCCCCTGCCCTGCTTTTAGGTTCAGATTGTTGCAACCTCTAAGTCTGATATTCATCTGGTGTTCTGGATGGTTGACATGTTAGGAAGGTTGAGTTGTGCCACCAACATTTCTACCATCACATTGTGTAAGGGTTGCTGGCTGACTCTACTTCCTCCATACACCAGCCAAGGACTGACTTTGTTTCTCTTTCCTAACATTTCATGAATTTATTGCTCTCTTTGGACTAAGGAATATTCCAGCCTCTTTCTAACACCTATTAAATAGGAATTATCCTCGACTATTTTATGATGTTGCTGTTATGTGTCAAATATGGAGTCATAACACCATATTTAGTTTGCAAATTATAATTTATTTCATTCTACTCTGCATTGCAATTTTTCCCCACCTTTGGTTCAGCCCAACAAACACTTATTGAAAAACTATTAAGTACCAGGCACTTAATGAATTATGCTAAATTAATGAATCATAGTCCTTGTCCCCTCAGGAGCATTTAGTGGGATGACTAGAACTAGTTGTTGAGCACCCACTGTGTTCAATGCACTATAAAGATATCATCTTTAACCTTCATAATATTACAAGAGAGACGTTGTATTTCCCCATTAAGTGATTAGGAATCTGAGACTCTTACCCCAAGTCTATACTGTGACAGAGCTAGGATTTGAACCTAGGTCAATCTGGCTCCAAAGCTCATGCTCATTCTACAAGTTCATTCTGAGTGCATATATGAGCAGGGTAGGTCAGCATACTATTAAAAGTTTCTATTCTGTATAATAAAATTTTAATTAAAAATTTTTTAATGTTTATTTTTGAGAGAGACAGACAGACAGACAGTGAGCAGGGATGTGGGGGGGGAGGGAGGGAGAGAGAGAGAGAGAGAGAAACAGAATCCAAAGCAGGCTCCAGGCTCCGAGCTGTCAGCACAGAGCCCAACATGGGGCTGAAACTCACAGACAACGAGATTGTGACCTGAGCCAAAGTCGGACACTTAACAGACTGAGCCACCCAGGTGCCTCTGTATAATTCAATTTTAAATGTTAAAGATATACTAAAAAAAAGTTCATTCTGGGACATCTTTCTCAATAGAAGTTTTTAAGGATAGAAACCCATGACCTAGAAAGGTGTTTCACACATGTTAGACGTTGAGTAATATTTGTTTAATGAATACAAAATATGCCTTTAGAATAATCAGGTTGGTAGACTGATAATATGTTCTCCCAGGTATCAATTTGGGCTTTCATAGAGTTGGGTGAATTTCATAGAGTTGGGTGGCTAAACACCCCTTATCTCTTGAGACAAAGTATAAAATTTGCTGAAGTAAGAATTAACAAGGGAGAGAAGGTATTTGGGTGGAGAGAAGGTAGTGATTAGGCACCAAAAAACGCTTAAACCTTAATTTAGAAGGTTTTTATATTTTATTTATTTATTTTATAAATATTTATTTATTTTGAGTGTTTGTGTGTGTGTGTGAGAGAGAGAGAGAGAGAGCAGGAGAGGGGCAGAGAAAGAGAATCCCAAGCAAGCTCCATGCTGAGCATGGGCAGATCATGACCTGCGCAGAAATCAAGAGTCAGATCCTCAACCACCCAGGTGGCCCCAGGAGGTCTGTAAATAACTTCTTGGTCTTTTCTGTTTGCATGCACTTCAATTAAAAAGTTACAAAGAATACTGTTTCTGAGTATTGGTGGGCATTTTACCAGGTAAAACCATTTTTCTCAAAATACATAGTCTTTCCTAAATTGGGTAGTAATCAGAGATGTTATGCCTCCATATGGGGTTGACAACCAGTTCAGAGCAATGTTAATTCTGAGTAGTGATTCTGAGTAGGATTGGAGAATTGGCGGAGAGAAAAAGACACAGCAAGAGTACCACCTAGTGGCCATCCAGAGTTGTAACAATCTAATCAGCCTATGGCCTTAAAAGTTCAGCTTACTGATCGTTCTTACCCTGTGGTTGGGTTCTCAACATACAGAAGCTTCACTTCCAACCCATTTTCCAAGTCCACACACACACAATTTGAGAATAAATCACAGACATAATGCCCTGTTGCTCCTAAACACTTTAATATGTAATTCTAAAAACAAGGACATTCCCTTATGAAAGAAAATTATCATTGATTCAGTACTATCACCTAATGAACAGACCTTCTTTCAGTCTCACCAATTATTCCACTAATAGCCTTTATAGTACAAGAAAAAAATTATTGTCCAGGATTTAATCCTAGCTAAATGCACGTTACATTTAGTTTTTATGTTTCTTTAGCCTCTTTTAATACGGAACAGTTCTTTAGTTTTGCTTTATCTTGCAGGACTTGGCTAAAAAATTGAGTAGCAATAAATCATAATACTAACAAATTAAAAACTACAGAAAAGATAAGAATCCATGAGTTCATGCTGATATACATAAATGAATAAACAAGGAATAAAGGAAAGTTCTTAAAGGCGATGCTAACTAACAAATGCAGAAGAAATGATGGAATGAGAAAATCAGAACTTGACAACCTTAGTAGTAATAATAAGGCAAAAGTCATTAATGGATATTTAAACTAGTAGGTGAAAGATTGATATTTACATATGATAAATAGGATATTTATATAGTTTCAAACTGTTTCCCCACAAAATACATATTAATTACAAAGAGAAAAATAATTTTACACTGAAGATAGCTAGAAGATACTGCCTTAACAAGGGATGAAAGTTAACATCACCAGTAATGATACAATTAAAAAATATGTGCCTCCTGATAGGGAGCTCTGAGAAGGACACACATCTGTTCTTTGCTATGCTTTGTCCAATGTATAACCTGAATTTTTAAACACAAAGAAACATCAGGCAAATCTAAACTGAGAGACAATCTATAAAATAAATGGCTTATACTCTTCAAATTTTGCCTTTTAGCTAGAAAACTTATAGCTTCCCTTGACAACCCTACTTTAGACTGGGTGTATGGGTTAGGGTGGTTGAGGGAAATTCAGTTCTGGGGCAAACACCTGGTCTTTTTTTGACCTGGGGATGCTCTGAGTCCCTCCCTCAAGAGACAACTCTGCCCCCTCAAGATGCCCTGGGGCCAGAGGTGCCATGTCTACCTTCTACTCCCATGTCATTGACTCCAAGATCCAGGATACCCCATCTCCATTGTAAGGTGTTTGGTGGAGCCCTCTAGAATTAAAAGGTACTTTTCCAAGGGCATAAATATAGGGCAAAGGAAAAAGAAGCACTGCCTGATGCAGAAGGTAGAAATATCTTGGTTCTGGGAGAAGAATAAGAACCAGGAGGTTAAACTGGTTTGGAAGAAAAAAGTGAATTTTCAGAATGACAATCTCAAGAGACAATTTCTGAGTGTAGTTCACTCTTTCTAAGGTAAGTTGGGAAGAGAGGAAGGGACCTTATAGCCATAACTCTTCTCTAATATATTTCCTGGTTTCCCCAATGCCACTATTGCCATGGGATCCCATCTAGATAGCATCTCTGGCCCCATGGCAATGGGCTTTCCTGTCTCCTCTGGAGAATGGATATGGAAACAGTGAACAGGACACAACTTCTTGGGTTGGTTTCTAGTGACCTACGGAATGACAAGCTCCAGTGCCTATTATTACACCAAAGTGATGTCTGAGCTCTTCTTACATACCCCATCACACAGCGGAGTCTCCTTCCAGGGCATCAGCAGCATGGCGGACTTCTGGGACGTGAGTATGAGATCCCCTCTACCTCTCCTTTCTTCTTCTCAATGGCCTGAAGCATGAAGCCACAGGCCAGGGTTCAAGGATGTCAGAAAGTAGACCAGGCCATATCCAGGGACCAGATCATTCTGGGATTAGGCTGAGTCAAGGGTCAGTCAAGAATCAAAGGGTCAGACTAGAGTTCAGGTAGAGATAGATGAAAAATTGGAATGATGATCAGGGAGTCAAGCCAGTAGTTCGATTAGTATTGGGAGTCAGAGGTAAGGCTAAACTTCAAAGTGCATCTTGAACAAACAGTAGGGCCACACCAGGTCAAGAACTGGTCAAAGTTCATGGGTCAGCTGAGGGATCCAACAGAAAGACTAGAAATAAGCCAGGGTGTCAAGGAGTGAAAGCAAAGGTCATTCCAAGAGTAAAGGTCAGGATGAGGCTAGGTCAGGCCCAACCCAGCTCGTGATCTAGTTTGCCCAGGGCCCACTACTGGACAGTTTGTATTGGACCAAATGGTACAACAACCAGAGCCTGGGCCATGGCTCCCACTCCTTCATCTACTATGAGAACCTGCTGCTGGGGGTTCCAAGGCTACGGCAGCTGAGGGTCCGCAATGACTCCTGTGTGGTGCATGAGGACTTCCGCGAGGACATTTTGAGCTGCTACGACGTCTACTCTCCAGACAAGGAAGAGCAGCTCCCCTTTGGGCCTCTCAATGGCACAGCGTGAGTTCCCCCACCAATGTTGCCAGGCTTGCTTCTCTGAGCCTGACACCATCCCAAGGGTTGGGAACCATTTCCACTTAGTCTTAAAGAGTATTAGAGGTAGCTGGGGGGTTGGGGGAGCATCTCTCTGAGTCCCATCTGTGATTATTTGGAGATCTTGGTTTGAGTCACTCAGGAACAGAGAAGATACATTAGCAAACAGAACCATAGCGTCTGGACTTGTTTCCACACACAGGTCACAGTCACATTTGCACTACCTTGGGGGCAGTCCTGGCAGAGAAAGCATCCTTTCTTGTCCAGATGTTCTTATGGGTATGGAGAATGAATGAAGCACTGATGCTGCCACACAAGTGGCTGAGTCTGACCCTTGGAACTGATAGGGGAAGCAGCAAGGGGTTGGCGATCGATGAAGAATTAGGAAAGAAAGGGGGAAAGGATGGCTAGAACATGAAAGAAGGGGAAGGAAGTAAGGGCCCAGGGAGGAAAGTTTGTGGATGGAACAGAGAATCATGAGGCAAAGCAGCCAAGTGCACAACCACAAGAGCAGAAAGGGTCTCTTCTGGATTATAAGAGCCAGGTGTTTCCCTAGTGGGGGGGGGAGGGGACTCAGTCTGGGATCAAAAATGGGACATGTATTTGTCATCCATAGTTTTGGGTGACATCATGAGTAATCAGGAGATTTATATTTGAGTTTCAGTTCAGCCACTAACTAACTGGATTATCTTAGACACCTCTGAGTCTTAGGTTCCTCATCTTCAAAATGTGGATAATATTTACCCTCCATTCTTAAATAGTTGTTAGTATCAAACAAGATAATATATGTGGAATATATATTATACATGACATATATATCATATATATGATATTATATATATATATATAATATATACATGAAACTGTAAAGCTCAGACAACCATATAGTGTTGCCACTGCCTTGGGAGATCAACTTTTGGACTGGCTCACACCTCTCTGCTCAGATGGCTTCTTCTGTGGCAGGTGGACATACCACTCGCAGGATGAGCTGGGGGGCTCCTCTCACTGGGGCCGGCTGACAAGCTACAGAGGAGGTGGCTACTATCTGGACCTTCCAGGGTCCCGACAGGCTAGTGCAGAGGCGCTCCAGGACCTTCAGGAGGGCCTGTGGCTAGACAGGGGCACCCGGGTGGTCTTCATCGACTTCTCAGTCTACAATGCCAACATCAACCTTTTCTGTGTTCTGAGGTGGGTCTCCTTTTCCTATCTTCCCTCCATCCGTGGTTCCTGGTTCCCTTCTCTGCTTGATACCTTTCCTTAAATGTGTACTGTATGGTGGGGGTGCGGAGGAGAGGGGATGGGAGGAACTATCCTAGCCCAGGCCTCACCAGGTATGTCGCCTTCCTCTACAGACTGGTGGTGGAGTTTCCAGCTACAGGAGGTGCCATCCCATCTTGGCAAATCCGCACGGTTAAGCTGATCCGCTATGTCAGTAACTGGGACTTCTTTATCATTGGCTGTGAAATCATCTTCTGCATCTTCATCTTCTACTATGTGGTAGAGGAGATCCTGGAGCTCCACATCCACCGGTTTCATTACCTCAGCAGCATCTGGAACATTCTGGACCTGGTGGTCATCTTGGTGAGGGACAGATATCTTATAGTTGGGATATATTAGGAGGAGGAAGGGGATCTACCCTGATAGGGGCTCCAAGTTCTTCCTTTTGGAGTCTCAAGTCCTCCTTATGACCTCCAGTCAAATCACTGTGTAACAGCTCCCAAAGCCAGAGGCTCATGTTCCCCTGGTTCAGCCCCTGGGAAAACTCTGTCTCCCACATGCCCTCTCACTCTGGCCTGTGAGAGATTCACTTGCTATTCTGTTCCTCTTCTTTCTTTTGCCTTTATGATCTGTCCCTTTGAAACTCCCACCTTTTCTCTTCTCTTCTATTAAAATAGTCTGCCTCTTCATCTTCATCTTCTTCCTGTTAACAGGACACAATTTCTTGACCAATAATAGGAAGTGATGGGAGAAATAAAATTAGTTTGCTCCAATTCTCTGTGGTCCTTTAAAACCTACCGATTTACCACTGGCCCCAAAGCCTTCTCTTGGGATTTAAGATATTCTCCAATTATCCTATTCCATTTCATTTGAACCTTAGATAATCAACAGCTCAGAAGAGAAGAATTTTTTCCCCACCTGACTTACCTACCCCAGCTCTTCCCTAGGACCTTATCATTGAACTTCCCTTAAAAACCTGACTTCTCTGACACCTCTGACCCCTGTGATGACAGCTCTCTATTGTGGCTGTGGGCTTCCACATATTCCGAACCCTTGAGGTGAACCGACTGATGGGGAAGCTCCTGCAGCAGCCAAACACGTATGCTGACTTCGAGTTCCTCGCCTTCTGGCAGACACAGTACAACAACATGAATGCTGTGAACCTCTTCTTTGCCTGGATCAAGGTACTTTGGGACTCCTCATCCCCAGCAACACCTCAAGGCACTCATTCCCCCTTGTTCAGTGTTTGTCTCATTTTCCTTGCCTGGTTTGGCAGCTCCAGTGGCTTCCATGGCCCCCTGGAGTGCACTATTCAAAGCTTTTCTTTTTTTTCCTTCACTGTTTGGTTCAAAATGGCCTTTCCAGATATTCAAGTACATCAGCTTCAACAAAACCATGACTCAGCTCTCCTCCACGCTGGCCCGCTGTGCCAAGGACATCCTGGGTTTTGCTGTCATGTTCTTCATTGTTTTCTTCGCCTATGCCCAACTCGGCTACCTGCTTTTTGGGACCCAAGTGGAAAACTTCAGCACTTTCATCAAGTGCATGTGTGTGTCCTGCCCCCCTCACTCTTCCCTGGCCCCTCACCCTCCAGCTGTGGGTGTATGTGTCCTTGGGGAAGCTGAGTGTATGTGTGCAGGTGTGTCTGTGCTTAAAGCATCTGTGTGAGAATCTCCAGAAGCCCTGGTGGATATACTCAAGTATCTATGCACCTCACTATGTCTCTATCAGGTTGAGTTAGAGATACGAGAGAGGTCTGTCTGAAATCACTGAAAAATGGTAATTAGGAAAGTGGTTGGGGGTGTGAATAGGTGTCAGGGTTATGGTTAGGCTCTAGGTGAAGCCCAGACCCTGGTCTCTCAGTTTCACTCAGTTCCGGATCATCCTTGGGGACTTTGACTACAACGCTATTGACAATGCCAACCGCATCCTGGGACCTGCCTACTTTGTCACCTATGTCTTCTTTGTCTTCTTCGTGCTCTTGGTGAGGGTCCCTCTGGGAGGTGGGAATTGGGAGCCTGAGGGGTGGAGACGTAAAGGACATACAGGATGAGGTTTTGACACCCCCCCCCCATATTCTGTGCTCAGTATTAAGATGGGTGTCCCAAATCAGGGATGGAGAGTGAAGTGGGAGAGCTTCTGGATCTCCTGAGAATTGGCTCATGTGCTCAGCATGGCCAGCATTGGCAGGCAGTTTGCAGAATATAAGGTAATCTGCAGGCTCTCTCAGTAAAACCAAACCCTTATTCTCCAAGAATGGAGAGGGAGAGAAAAGTGCCCCATGAAGAGAAGTAGTTGAACCTAAAATCTTCTACATCTATTCACCCCTTCCTTTAGGAATTTCTGCCTATTTCTATTACCATTGCTCTATATTCTCTTTCTCTCTGCCAACTATGAAAGATCTGGGTTTAATTTTTATTAACAAAGCCAGCAAGCTTCTTTATTTGATCATGGTTAGGGATAGATGGGTTGGACTGGGGTTAGATGGTAAAGACAACAAAACTGTACTCTCAGTGATTGGTAGGCCCTTATATGGAGGTGAACTCTGGCATATGACGGGCTATCTTTGCAGTCAGGTTACTATAGCAACTGAGTGAGGATAGCAGGTGGATGAGGGGAGCCTGATCTATCCCTTACGGGATTGTGCTAAATGGGGATCTCTGGAACCCTGAGATGCAGGGGGTAGTGGCCTGCAGAGTTGAGATTGAAAGCATTGGTCCCTTTAGAATATGTGTCTGGGACATTAATAGGGTTAGTGGGTTCAATGCTGCTAGTGAATCTGGGGGTGAGGACCCAAGTCCCCACTTTATCTCCAGAACATGTTCCTGGCCATCATCAATGATACATACTCAGAGGTCAAGGAAGAGTTAGCTGGACAGAAGGATGAGCTGCAACTTTCTGACCTCCTAAAACAGGTAACCACTTATTCTCCTTGAGCGATATATCTATGTCAGGGCCCAGGTCCAAGGCACTGTGTCCTGGTCTGTTCCTGACTGGTGTGGGGCCCTGTGCCCTTGTTTGTCTTTGACTTATCCCTGGAAGCCCGGCATCTAGTGGGTGGGGGAGGGGGCAAGGGATGATGAGAAGGCTGTAGGAACTGTACCTCTTCCCTTTTCCCTTCCAGGGCTACAACAAGACCCTGCTGAGGCTGCGTTTGAGGAAGGAGCGAGTTTCAGACGTACAGAAGGTCCTGCAGGGTGGGGAGCAGGAGATCCAATTTGAGGATTTCACCAACACCTTGAGGGAGTGAGCAACCAGAGATTCAACCTTCTCTGACGTTGGTCTATTAAGTCCTTGACCCTCAACCATATACCCTTCGCCTAAAAACCTCTGATCTTGGCCTAGGGGCCTCTGAATTTGACTTTTGGCCTTTGACTTTGACCTATAGGCCTCTGATTCTGACCTTCAGAATTGTGCCCTTGGTTTACTTTGACCATGTTCTGTAACATTCTGGACCTTGTTGAAAAATTCTTAGGACTAATGTAATAATATAATTTCCTAATCGGTACATGCATTTCTCACTCCCATAAAACTGCAGTTGCTTCTTCGCTCTGCCATAAACAATGGCCTATTCCTTTAGACTCCTTGCCTCCCAGTTAAACATATTAACAAACACTGAACAAATGTATTGTGAGCACCAGCTGTGGGCTAGGTACTGAGTAGGGCACACAATTAAATGAGACAAAGTCTTTGTCCTCCAGGAGCTCATACACATATAAGCGAATAAACTGAATCACAGAACAAGTTCAACAACAGAAGTGACTAGAAGAGAGGGAGCACAAAGAAAGAGAGTATTCAGTTCTATTTTTGAGCTTAAGGGAAGGCCTCCTGGAAGAGGTGATATATGAATAGGGTTTTAGAGGATGAATAGCTTACATGTAGACAAGCAGGGGAAGTCCACTCCAAGAAGAGATGAAAGCATGTACAAAGGCACAGATGTTTTAAGTTGAACAACATATACAGGGATAACAAGTTCCTAAGGTACCAAATAAAAGTATGGCATAGCAGTAAATGAAGCCAGGGGAATGAGCCAGGACCACCCTGGGAAAGGCCTTGAATACCACCATTCTATCCAAAAAACAGGATGCCCAGGACAGATCTTAAGCAGGGAAGGGGTACATTTAGACCTGCACTTTAGAAAGATTAATTACTCTAGTTGCATTATACAGGATGGATTTCAGGGGTAGGGAGTAAAGAAGAAGCCAGCAGGGTAGGGGTGGAGGGACAGATTGTTTAGAGGCAAAGAGATTTTGCAATAATTCCTACAGAACACGAGGAGGGCCTGAATCTAGTCAGCAGGAATCAGAGAAGGAAGAAATATTTTAAAACAATTTCTTGGGAGTAAAACTGCTAGACCTTGGAGATCCTGGCTTTCCCACATGGTCCCCTTCTTCCCCAGAGAGTAAGAGTCATAGAGTCTAGAAAAAAGTAGGGAGTCCATAATTGAGAGATCACAGCCACAGAAGGTCAGAAGACATTTTATCATGCTGTTCTCCTCAGACTGGGGCATGCAGAGCATGAGATCACTGAGCTCACAGCTGCCTTCACTAGATTTGACCAAGACGGGAATCACATCCTGGACAAGAAAGAACAGGAACAAATGCAACAAGACCTGGAGAAGAAGAGGGTGAGCCCAGCTGGTTGGTGTTCACTTTCCCCTCCCTGAGAACATACCCAGAACACAAATGCAAACTGAAAATCTTCTGATAGATGGGCAGGAAAGTACTCTCTAGAATAGTGGTCCTCAAACTGCTGCACATTAGCATACCCTGGTGGGGTGGGGGTGGGGAGTCAAATAATCCTCATACTCAGGCCATACATCCTAGACAGAATCTCTGAGAGAGTGGGGGCCCCAGACATCAGGACTTTAAAAAGACTCCCTAGGTGATTCCAATGCACAGCCAAAGTTGAGAACCACTGCTACAAGACAGTCTTAGGGGGAAAGGATCAGTTGCCCAAGAACCTCTGCCCAAAAATCTTCTGAGGATTTGCCTTCTCCTTGTGATTTTCAAACTCAGATCCTCAGCTCCCCCAGCTGTGCCTGCTTCATCCCCATCCATTGTAGACCAAAAATTCAAGGGCAGGAGAGAAAGTGGCAGGAATCCTGGTACTGTTCTTCCTTCACCAAATTCAGTTGGATTCTAGTGAGGGTCTCATTAATCAAGGCTTCCAAGAGCTCATGTTTTGTTTCTTTGGGAAGTGATTCCCTCCCAGAGGTTGGTCCAGCTTTGTGTCCAGTACCACCACACTGATCCTGTTGTCTCTAGAGTTTGAGAGGAAGGGGATTAGCATGAACTGGAGCCCAAAGGGCCTGGTCCTGAGGTCCCATTAGAGCAGGTGATGAAATAGGAGCTGATGGGTTCCCAGAGTCATCTTCTCCTCTCTGACTTCCTGATCAGGTGGCCCTCAACGCTGAGATTGAGAACCTGGGCCGGTCCATTGTGAGTAGTCCACCAGGCGAGTCGGGTCCAGAGGCTACCAGAGCAGGTGGCTGGGTTTCGGGAGAAGAATTCTACACGTATGTGCAGCAAGGGTCCCAGAGCTGAGTGTGTTGATAATGTTCTACCCTGAGCTTCTTTCCACAACTTTCTAATTCTCTGTCCTGACCCCGGAATAACTTCTGCCTCGCTTTAACTCTCCCTACAAGGCTGGGCCTTACTACTTTCTTTGCTCTCATCCAGACACAGACCATTCTGTCCCCCTGCCCCCACCCCCATAGACACTTAGCTCCCAGGCACATATTTCTGCTCCCTCTGTCTCTCTCAAATCCTACACAGACTCACAAGGAGAGTTCTGCAGTTGGAGACTGTCCTGGAAGGAGTCATGTCCCAGGTGGATGCTGTGGGCTCAAAGCTGAAGACGCTGGAAAGGAAGGGGCAGCTAGCTCCCTCCCCAGGCATGGTGAGTGGCCCTTCACCTGGGTCTTCTCGGCTCCCCACATTTGAACTCTGCCATCTTTTCCACTCAGTGGGTAGAGGCAAAACATTTTGGAAAGAGCCTATTTTCAGGCTCCTGGGGCAACATGTTCATAGTAGTCCTTATATCAGTGGGAGTAAGGGGTGGAGGGAAGGCCTGAAGTTGGTAGCTCTGGCCTGAGTGCTGCCTTGGCCTCCAGGAGATGGTCTGAGGTTGAAGAATCAGTTCCAGATTTTCTAGATAAAAGAAAGTGGGACACAAATTCCTCCTTCAAATGACCTGTCCCTTTTTCTTCCAACAGGGGGATCAAGGCATTTGGGAACACCTGCAGCCAGCCCCAGCTGTGACTCCAGCCCTCTGAGGAGTCCAGGGTGGGCAGGAGAGTGGTGGGGCAGGGGTTCTAAAGCATCAGACAGCAGGCTCTTCTCTCACTGCCTCTGCAGAGACCTCCTCAGGACATGCCCTCAGTTCCTAGGGCAGCAGCTCCCACCACTGCTACTGTCGAGTCGACCCTGTGTCTGGCCTTTTGAACCAGTGTTTCTATGTGTAGAATATCATCATGCCTAGGCTTGTGATTCAGTGTTTCTCTGTGCAGCCATGTAACTCTGTGAAATAACATTTCCCACTGGGCCTCTCACTTCCTGTTCTCCTAGCTCTGCTGTGATGGGGAAAAGAAGGCAATAATAAACCAAATAAAGGAAGGCAGGGTGGTAGTCCCTAAGCACCTGGCCCCCGGATAGCCACAATTTGGGAAAAAAGTAGAAGAGAGCAGCATTATCTGAATGTCTTCGTATTTGCCAGTGAATCTTATCCTTTGTGCATCTAGAGACCTGAGGCTAGCACCCACGGGATTCTCGTCTTCCCCATAGAGTTTCCAGGTGAAAAAGAAAGGGAAGCCTTGGAAGAGAGGACACTTTCTTAGGTGCAGAGATTACAATGTTACAGAGGAGTTGGAGTGACCCCTCCACTCAGGGAAAAGTCCATGAAGGCGCCTGCTCCCAACATTCCACTAAAAACTGGGAACTGAGGGGGCTGTAAACCGGAACAAAGATGGAGCCTAAGGAGAAATAGACAAAGAAATGACTCCCGGATTCAGAGATCTTTGGACTAAAATGTGGTGGGCTCTTACTCTATTCTTGTAAAGAACATATGGGTTTCTCTGGTGGCTATCAATAAAAATCCTTAGGAAAATCAGGATTTTGCATTTGCTTTTGGGATTGTAGGGAGAAGAGAGGCTGGAGCTGTGAGCCATTCTTATACTTGGGCTGGGGGCACTCATCCCTCCTGGGAAGTGTAGAGTGGGAGCAGTGACAATGTGAAGGGGCTGGACTCCCCGAGAAGTCCCGAAACGAACTTCCAGCTTGTAGCAATGATTTGAAATGGCCATCACTATGACTGTACTATTAGAGAGAATGGAGACAGTGACCTAGGGAAACATGTTCCTCAGGATCAAGAGAATAAGGTAGCCTTTACTCTGGCATAAGGGGTAGCTGGTGTGTGTGTGTGTGTGTGTGTGTGTGTGTGTGTGTGTGTGGTGTAGAGTGTGGGAGGTGAGAGGGTGCAGATGCAGGATAACCGGGGATAAGACTAAAACTTCAACAATATTTGGGGGTGTATAGGTTTGCATCCCAAGACCTGCTATATATCCCTTTTTCCTTGCCCTGTGATCTTTACCTCGGCCTCATCTTGCACCATGCTCCCCAGTTGCTTTTTCTCATCCATTCCCTTCTCCCGCCTGTTTCGCCATCCATCGCATACATTCTAATACACCTAGGAGACTTGTGAAACAGCTAAATGCAATCAAATAACCAGAGTGTATCCTCAGCCATAAAAGAGTTACAAAGCTTTCTTCCAGAAAGGCTGTATCAGCTGAAGAGAAGTAGGTGCCTAAGGAAAAGGAGACTGAGGCACCTGGAGGGCTCAGTAGGTTAAGAGTCAGACTCTTGGTTTCCCCTTAGGTGGTGATCTCTCAGTTTGCGAGTTCTGGCTCCACGATGCCAGTGCAGAGCCTGCTTGGGATTCTCTCTCTCTCTCTCTCTCTCTCCCTCCATCTCTCTGCCCCTCCCTTGCTCATTCTCTCTCTTTATCCCTCTCTCTCTCTCTCTCTCTCTCAAAATAAATAAATAAACTTTAAAAAAAGAAAAAGGGGCAATGAGTTGTTTATCCAAGACATTGAAGGGCGAGTATTTGGGTTCAGAAATCAATGAGTGAAGATTTCCTAAAGGTTGGATGACACTACCTTCAAAAGGATTTCCTGAGCCGTCTTTGGCGACTAATACCAGCCTGGGTGGGGAATCTCTGGGGAAGGGTAACTGGGCTCTGTGGCTTTGGTCAGCAGGTCACCTGAGCTCAACCAACCCCAGACAGGTCGTCAGTCTTACTAGTGACAGGGATGCGCGCATTCTCAGTTCCAGGCGTCGCGACTCTTGGCAACGCATGGACTCACAATAACTTATCTTAGCTTCAATGTCAGCTTCATGCTTACACTCTATTACTCAACCCGTCCGGCAAGACTTAGCGGAGACTTGCAGAATCCCAGGGATGTGAACCCCGGGTCGGGGAGGGCGGGACACGCCCGGCGCGCCTGCGCAGATATCCCACAACCGGAAGTAGCGCGGGGCCAGGCATGGCGGCGGCGGCAGCTGCCGAGGGTGTCCCCGCGACCCAAAAAGAGGATCCAGTTCGAGGTACGCAGGGTGGTTGGGGACGAAGTGTCCAGCAGGAGGTCGGGGGCTCGCCTGGCAGGAGCAAGCAGGTCGGAGGGGAGCAACTGACCGGGCGACTGAGGCGGTTTGGCCACGGGATCGGGTGTGAGCCAAGGGCGGGTGCTAGGGAGCAGAGTTGGGGTGTCAGGTGGGGCAAGGACAAAGTGAGGGACTTAAAATTATGGCACATGGAGAATGGAGCCGACTTGATCGAATGAGGGCAGATGAAGGGGTGTGGGGAGAAGATGTCATCGCTGGATTAGGACCCATTGTACGGTGGGACACTTACTCGTTCTGCTTTGATCCAGACGATGCCGCCGTGGAGACAGCTGAGGAAGCAAAGGAGCCGGCTGAAGCTGACATCACTGAGCTCTGCCGGGACATGTTTTCCAAAATGGCAACTTACCTGACTGGGGAACTGACGGGTAAGGCGGGGTGTGGGCTGATTCGGGTAGTGCCCTATACCACTCTATGGAGCTGTGGTTTGGCTCTGGGAGACCTGTGAGGTGCTTTAGCAGCATCAGTCTGTCCTTCCCTCCCCAACACTCCTCGTGCCCTGAAATATGCCTGTTGGAAATTTGGGAAAGTCATGAATGGGAAAGAAAAAGGTCTGTTCCTTCCCTATAGAAATTCACTAGCTAATTTCGGGAATACATAAAAATACAACTCTGCAAGCCTCCGTAAGTGTAGACTAACTGTAAGAAGACATAAAGCGAATTCATCAAGAAGTGCTTACTTGGGGGAGGTGCATTTTGAGCAGGACCGTGAAGGGAATGATTGACCAAAAGGTGGGGAAGGATTAATGAGTGAGGTGGTAGAAGCAAACAGTCTGTTTGCTTAAAGCAGCTGTATTTACTGGGGCAAAGAAAAATGAACTTGGGGAACAGGGAGTGATCTGCAGATTTAGGGACCTGCTAAGTTGGTCTGAGAATTTGGTGATCCACCCTTTGGGACATGATTAATTTTGTGGTTCATTGTGTATTTCCAGGTCAACACATGACCTATGTGTGAAGAAACGTCCATAAAGTGAAGTCTGGTCCTGTGTGGCCTCTCATAAGCATTTCTTATATAGTTTCACTTCCCCAGGCAATTGCTGTGAGCTAAATTTGGGAACCAGAATTAATGAGAAAAGGCTTGATGCAGAATGGGAGGGCTTATGAAGCTCTATCAGTCTGATTAGTTACTTAGCTATTTCTAAGCAAGAGAAACCAAGTAACAAAATCTAGATTTT
Source organism: Crocuta crocuta (assembly GCF_008692635.1). Taxonomy (NCBI): domain Eukaryota; kingdom Metazoa; phylum Chordata; class Mammalia; order Carnivora; family Hyaenidae; genus Crocuta; species Crocuta crocuta. The sequence continues at coordinate 3,307 of NW_027533395.1, read as the reverse complement.
TGGATTCTCTTTAAAAATTGCAAAGATTTTGGCAATACTAGTTCCGCCTTGCGATGCTGTGATTGACTAGAGCCGAGCAGCTGTCTCCTCTGAATGGATTAGGGCCATGCAATGTGACCCCACCACACTGTTTCTCCCTTTTACTGAGACCTGGTCAGTTGCCATTTATCACTGTTCTTATAGTGTTGTTTTTTTTAGTAGCGGTAGAGAAACAATTTTCTGTACCAATGTTTCTATCCAAGCTGGTAAAGTAAATGATAGATAAGAAGACTCCATGTTCCAAGAAGTGGGAGAGAACATATTTCTTTATGGAAGTGAATAATCTTATGTGTTTAACATGCAAACATCTGACTTGCTTCAGTCATTTATATGATCTTACTGGCTTCTAGGTATTAGACTGTGTGACCCTTGTTTTAGAAAGACTGATTTGCTAGCACTAATTCATACTGAGGGTATGAATATGGAGGGTAGAGCTCAGAGACATATGAGAAAGATTTCAGATGAAAAGAAATGATCATGGTCAGTGACAGGGTAATGGTAAAGGGAATAGAAAGGAGAGTCTGGGTGCAAGAATATCACAGAAGTGGAATTTATAGGACTTGTTGAAGTGTCTGTGGAGGGATGGGAGCAGCTTAAGACATTTTTGAGATTTTAAACTGGCGGTACCATCATCTGAAATAGGGAAGTGGGAAAGCAGAACCATGTTTAGTGTAAAAATATTTTTGGTTTGGGCTTGGCTGATTTTAGATATTACAGGATAGTCAGGTGACTTGCACACATGGGTCCTGAGCTCAGAGAGTGATCAAAGCAGGAGAAACAGATTTGGGAGTCACTTCTACCAGGGTGTGAGTTGAGCCTCTGCAGGATGAGATTGGCAAGGATGCACTTAGAGGTACCTGAGGGCCTCAACTACAGTCTCATTGAATGCCTGTATAGGGCAAATAATTTTTTCTAACAACAGCACTTAAAGTACCTAAGATGGATTACACATGATTTGCTTAAAAATTAATTTTAAACAGATTGTACTTTTCCTGTGATTGTCATTCTTACTTGTACAAATGCTTTTTTGAATTTGGAAGGAAGCTAGCATCACCCTGGGGATGCCCATAGAAAGGTGCTGCCCATGTAAACATCAGTCTTGTGTCACAGCTGAGTAAAAATTGGGAAGTGATAGTTAAGGATGAATGAGAAAGCATCTGGCATAGAAAAATACAAAGAGCAGGTTGAAAGAGATTAGAAAATCAGGATGATGATATAGCAGACAAGGGAAATGAGCATTTTGTGAAAAGAGGGAGATCACAGGGTCAGGTACTATGAGAGCTTCAGGAGTGTAATAACAGAGAAGACACTGTGGATTTGGTGGTTAAGAAAGCACCAATGAAAAAAAAAAAAGAAAGCACCAATGACCTTGGACCATGTAATTTCCCTGGATAGTGGGGGCAGAGGCCAGGCTGTAAGGGTTTACATGAACGAATGTGGAGGAAGAGGAAGCAGTGAATATAAGTTACTATTTCAAAAGGATTAACAGTGAAGCTCCTTTGCTTTTGAGTGAATGATGTAGGTGTAGCAGAAGAGAAAGTGCTTTTGGGCTGGAGGAAACCTGAATATATTTCTAGTTAGAGAGGAAGCTGCCAGGCTAGAGAGAGATTTGGAAATGTCAGGGAAAAGATATGATTGAAGAGAAGCCCTGAAGGGTTGGAAGCAAGAACACAGGAGAAGTTGTCTTGATAAGAACAGGAGCCCCCGTGCCTCTTGGGAAGATATCAGGGTACAGAAAAGTTTTGAAGTAAGGCAGAAAGGTTGAGGGAGCTATGGTAGTGGAATTTTCCACTTTTCAGGAAAATTGGAGTAGAAGCCATTTGTTTTGAGTAGGGATGGGGAAGGGAACTGAGGATATGAGAAGCAGACAAATGGTTTGGAAACATCAGTGCATAAAATACAGTATAGAATCAAATAGTAATCAATGCGTTACTAAGAAGTGGTGAGGTCCTGGTTGATTTTATGTATATTTATGGTGCAGTCCCTGAAATTACATGTCTTCATACCATAGAAATACGAAGACTATGTCACTTCTCTTTTCTTAGGGCATGAATTTGGTATTTCCCTTTCTAACCGAGATTCTGAAGTCTGTGGATCTTAATTGGTTTAATAGTTTGCCGATTATTACCTGAGTTTCTACCTAAACATTCAAAGGACACAGGCTGAGTACAAATGTCATAAATCGATAGTGGGCTGCTCCTTTGACATTCTCTGGGTCCTGCCTTGAACTAACATTTGGCCTATAATTCCACATTGCAGTGATCTATGACAATTCTTAAAGGCATCACATCTTCTGTTTATTTTAAAGCCACCAGCGAAGACTATAAGCTCCTGGAAAATATGAATAAACTAACCAGCCTGAAGTATCTTGAAATGAAAGATATTGCTATAAACATTAGTAGAAACTTAAAGGACTTAAACCAGAAGTGTAAGTAATAATATTTATAATTAAACATGTTTGTAGTTAATATTCTTTTGTGCTTGTGGTTGCGGAGAAGTGGAGGGAACATGGCCCCTGTCCTGAGGGAGCTCATTCTCCAAAAGTAAATTACAAAGTTAAGGTGAATTTCTTCCATTTTGAAGATTAGCGTGTTTCAATATGGTTATTTCTGCCTCTGAGTCTTGATTTGGTCAGTTTATTCCTTGAAAGGGAGAAGGGAGAAAAAACAGTGGCCAGATTCTAGTGAATTTATTTAACAATGCAATCCATAAAGGACTACTTTATAAGCAGAAAACCAGAACATCTATAATGGAAAATGATAATTTAGAGACTGGTAGAATATATTTTTCCATTGACTTACATGTATGTTCCCTATCTCTAGGGCATTCTTTCTTGCTATGGGATGACCCAAGAAACTGAATCAGTTACAGAAAGATTGCTTGAGGAGCAAGGAATTTAAGAGAGAGGAAAATTAGTAGATGAGAGAGACTTGCTTTGTCCAGGTCACAGTTCTGCCTGATCAGCTAGCTGCTGTCTGCTATGAGTGATCAGAAACGTGTCACTCCACCTAGTGTGTCTTGGGCAGAGTTGGAGGGACACTAGCATTCTTACTTTTCCAGTCTTTTTTATGCTCCTCGTTGAGGCTGTATGAACTTGTGGCCTGTCTTTGTTTTCAAAGATGCTGGACTGCAGCCTTACCTGGATCAGATCAATGTAATTGAAGAACAGGTAGCAGCTCTTGAGCAGGCAGCCTACAAGTTGGATGCATATTCAAAAAAACTGGAAGCCAAGTACAAGAAGCTGGAGAAGCGATGAAAAACTTATTCT
>NW_027533394.1:672784-674893 GCF_008692635.1 Crocuta crocuta | reverse complement strand
CTTATAGATAAGAATGTGCTAATAGCAGGGGACTTTACTACTGCGCTTACAGCAATGGATAGATCAACCAGACAGACAAACACTAAAGAAATAATGGACGTGAAAGACACATTGGACCAGTGGCATCTGACAGATATATTTAGAACTCTACATCCCGAGGACATGGAATTCACTTTCTTATCACGTGCGCATGGCCCATTCTTCAAGATAGATCACATACGGGGACATAAAGCAACCCTCAATAAATATAAAAGAATTGAGATTATTACCATGCACACTGTCAGATCATAATGCTTTTAAACATGAAATCAATCANAAGAAGATGTGGTTTATCTATACCATGGAATACTACATAGCAATGAGAAAGAATGAAATCTGGCCATGTGTAGCAACATGAATGGACCTTGAGGGTGTTATGCTGAGTGAAATAAGTCAGGCAGAGAGGGACAAATACCATATGTTTGCCCGTGTAGGAGGATTAGGAGGAACTTAACAGAGAACTGTGTGGGAGAAGAAGGGGGGAAATAATGGGGGAGGGGGAGAGAGGTAAATGATGAGAGACTCTTGAATGCTGAGAACAAACTGAGTACTGATAGGTGTGTGTGGGGGAGGGGGTACATGGGCATGTAGGAAGGCACTTGTGGGAATGAGCACTGGGTGTTATATGGATACCAACTTGACAATAAACTATTTGTAAAAAAAAAACTATTATTTCACTCATATGTGGAATTTAAGAAACAAAACAAACAAGGAAAGGGAAAAAATAAGACACAGAGAGAGAGACAAATCAAGAAACAGACTCTTAATTATAGAGAACAAACTGATGGTTGCCAGATGGGAAGGGGGGATGAGTTAAATAGGTAATGGGTATTAAAGAGTGCACTTGTCATGATGAACACAGGGTGATGTGTGGAAGTGTTGATTAGTATATTGTACACCTGAATCTAATATAACAGTATATGTTAACTAACTGAAATTAAATAAAAACATATTGCTCATCCCACCCAAAGCAATCTACAGATACAAGGCAATCCCTATCAAATTTCAATGGCATTTTTCACAGAGAGAAAAAATCAATCCTAAAATTTGCATGGAACTTCAAAAGATCCTGAATAGTCAAAGCAATCTTGAGAAAGGACAACGAAGTTGGAGACATTACATTTCGTGGATTTCAAACTGTATTGGGGCACCGAGGTGTGTCAGTTGGTTAAGTGTTCGACTTTGGCTCAGGTCATGATCTCACAATTCATGGATTCTAGCCCCGCATCAGGCTCTGTGCTGACAGCTCAGATCCTGCAGCCTGCTTCGGATTCTGTATCTTCCTCTCGCTCTGCTGCTCCCACCTCTCAAAAATAAATAAACGTTAATAATTGAAATTATATTAAAAACTATAGTAATGAAAACAGTATGGTATTGGCATAAAGATAGACACATAGACCAATAGAACAAAATAGAGAGCCCAGAAATACCACATAGATAAGTGGTCAACTAATCTTTGAAAAGAGTGTCAAGAATACATAATAGGTGAAGGACAGTCTCTTCAGGAAATGGTGTTGAGAGGACGCCTGGGTGGATCAGCCGGTTAAGCATCTGACTCAGATCATGATCTCATGGTCTGTGAGCTTGAGTCCCACATCGAGTGAGCTCGTGTCCCACTTCAGGTGAGCCAAAGCCCCACTTCCGGTGAACATGATCCCAGCTTTGGGTAAAACATGAACTCCACTTTGAGTGAGTCCTGCTTCTCTCTCTCTTTCTCTTCCTCTCTCTCTCCCTCCCTCTGCCCCTCATGGGATTCTCTCCCTTTCTCTCTGCCGCTTGCTCACTTGTGCCCTCTTTCTAAAAAAAGAAAAAATGGTGCTGGGAAAACTGGATATACATATGCAAAGAATGAAACTAGACCTCTATGTTACCACTCACAAAGGATAACTTGAAATGGAGTAAAGCTTAAAATATAAGACCTAAAACCATAAAACTCCTAGAAGAAAACATAGGTTAAAAACTCCTTGACACTGATCTTGGCAATAATTTCTAGGATATGACACCAAAAGCACAGGCAATAAAAGTAGAAATAAACAAGTGAGACTACATTAAACTGAAAGGCTTCTTCAT
>NW_027533394.1:670600-672716 GCF_008692635.1 Crocuta crocuta | reverse complement strand
TGAAAGGCTTCTTCATAGCAAAAGAAACAATAAGAAAGCAGCCTACAAAATGGTAGAAAATATTTTCAAGCCATATATGATAAGTGGTTAATATCCAAAATATATAAAGAATTCATACGACTTAATAGCAAAAATAAATACATAAATAAGTAAATAATCCAATTTTTCAAATAGCCAATGGTCTTCAATAGACATTTTAAAAAAGACATGTAAATAGCCAGTAGGTAAATAGAATGGTATTCAATATTGCTAATCATCAGGGAAATGCAAACCAAAACCACACAAGTTATCACCTCACATATATTTGAAAGGCTAGTATCAAAAAGACAAGAGCTTGGGGTGCCTGGGTGGCTCAGTCGGTTGAGCGTTCAACTTCAGCTCAGGTCATGATCTCACCGTTCATGAGTTCAAGCCCTATATCAGGCTCTGTGCTGACAGCTCAGAACCTGGAGCCTGCTTTGGGTTCTGTGTCTCTCTCTATCTCTGTTCCTCCCCCTCTCACGCTCTGTCTCTCTCTCTCTCTCAAAAATAAATAAACATTAAAAAATTTTTTTAAGACAATAGCTAAATGTTGGCAAAGGGGTAGAGAAAAAGGGAGCCTTTGTATACTGTAGTTTGTAATGTAAATTGGTACATTTATTATGGAAAATGGTATGGAGGATCCTCAACAAATTAAAAATTGACCTACCATCGGGGCGCCTGGGTGGCTTAGTCGGTTAAGCGTCCGACTTTCGCTTAGGTCATGATCTCGCGGTTCGTGGGTTCGAGCCCCGCGTCGGGCTCTGTGCTGACTGCCAGCTCAGAGCCTGGAGCCTGTTTCAGAGTCTGTGACTCCCTCTCTCTCTGACCCTCCCCTGCTCACGCTGTCTCTCTCTCTCTCTCCTAGAAATAAATAAAACATTTAAAAAAAATTTGACCTACCATCTGATCTAGCAATCTTACTTCTGTGTATATATCTGAGGGAATGAAATTAACACCTCAAAGAGATATCGGCATCTGCATGTTCACTTTGAGCATTATTTACAATAGCAAAGACATGGAAACGACCTGTGTATGTTGATAGATGAATGGATAAACAACATATGATATAAATAAGTTAAGAAATAGTATATTAATCAGCCTCAAAAAAGATGGATATCCTGCCATTCGTGACAACTTTAATGAATCTGGAAGACATTATGCTAAGTGAAGTAAGCCAAAAACAGAATGACAAATACTGCATGAACTCATATGTAGAATCTAAAAAGGTCAAACTCATAGAAACAGAGGTTAGAACAATGGGTGCCGAGGAATCAGGAGATGCAGGTCAAAAAGTACAAACTTTCAGTTATAAGATGAATAAGTTCTGGAGATCTAATGTACAGGACGTGAGTATAGTTAATAATACTCCATTGTATACGTGAAATTGCTGAAAGAGTAGATTTTATTTTAAAAAAATTTTTTTTAATGTTTTATTCATTTCTAGGAGAGAGAGAGAGAGAGACAGCATGAGCAGGGGAGGGTCAGAGAGAGAGGGAGTCACAGACTGAAACAGGCTTCAGGCTCCGAGCTGGCAGTCAGCACAGAGCCCGACGTGGGGCTCGAACCCACGAACCGCGAGATCATGACCTAAGCGAAAGTCGGACGCTTAACCGACTAAGCCACCCAGGAGCCCCTGAAAGAGTAGATTTTAATACACACGCACACAAATGGTAACAAAAAACAAGATTAAAGATGTTTAGATGAAGGGATTATCATCAATTGTTTGAGCTCAATGTAATTGCAAAAGTCCTTCTGAGAGGGAGAGGAGAGAGAGAAAATAGAAGGCAACATGATGGCAGAATCAGGGCGAAAGAAGGAAATTATGGGAGCAGAAGTCAGAAAGGGGAGAGCTTTCAAGATGCTCTATTGCTGGCTTTGAATAAAGGGGAAGTGGATACAAACCAAGGAATACAGGCAGGGTCTAGAAGCTGGAAAGGCAAGGAATGTATTCACCTCTAGAGCCTCCAGAGGGACCACAGCCTTTGATTTTAGTCCAATAAGACCTATTTCAGACTTCTGACTTCCAGAACTATAAGATAATAAATTTGTATTCTTCCAAGTCCATTTGTCTCCATTAATTTATTACAGCAGCAGC
>NW_027533394.1:653319-670080 GCF_008692635.1 Crocuta crocuta | reverse complement strand
ACAAGTATTTCTCACACCCTGTCACCATCTATTTGTTCCATCTTGAGTCTTATAAATAACCATTTATATTACTTTCTTGTTCATTCATCCAGTGTTTCTTTATGTAAAGCAAATATAAGTTTTTATTCCTATTCTCTCCTTTATTATACAAATGGCAACATACTAGACAGACTTTACTGGACTTCACTTTTTCTAGTTAAAGATATAATGGTAGATAAATAACTAGAGTTAATATTTTATATTTAGAAGTTGCTAAGAGAGCAGATCTTTAAAGTTCTCATCACAAGAAAAAAAATTTGTAACTGTGTGGTAATGGATGTTAACTAGACTTATTGTATTGATTATTTCACAATATATACATACATCAAATTATTATGTTGTACACCTGAAACTAATATAATGTNCCATGCCCATCACCCCCCTTCCCCTCCCCCCATACCCATCAGTCCTCAGTTTGTTCTCAACGTAAAAATTTAAACATCTGTTTAGTGAAAGACACTATTAGCAAAGTCAAAGAATGAACTTGAAGAAATATTTGCACGGGACCCACAAAAATATTGAAAAGTCTTTTGTCCATCAATAAGGAATTATTTAAATTAATTATGTTGTATCCACATAATGAAATACTATGCAGTCATTCAAACATATGTGAAATATAGACAAGAAATTAGAATTGGGTGATGGTCAAGAAAAACTTTAACATTAAAGCTTTAAAACTCTATGAAGAATGTATGTCTGTATTGTTTTTGTAACTATAAATAAAAACAGAAGGAAAAGAACGGGAATATAGATGTATATATCTTTGAAAAAATGTCATATGTATAGTATTATGTGTAAAGGCACTTGTAAGACAATATGTATAGTATGGTCCCATTTTTGAAAGTGTACTGCTATTAGCAGAGAAAAAATGTATATAAATAATATTTACCAAACTATTGATAATAGTTATTTGGATTTGGAAATGAGAAAGGACATTTTCTGCATGAAATGTTTATGTAATATCCAAATTTTTATAACATGTATGTATTACTTTATAATCCAAAAAATAAATATACATATTTTTTTAAATGTTTTATTTATTTCTAGAGGAGAGAGGAGACAGCGTGAGCAGGGGAGGGCCAGAGAGAGAGGGAGTCACAGACTGAAACAGGCTCCAGGCTCTGAGCTGGCAGTCAGCACAGAGCCCGACGCGGGGCTCGAACCCACGAACCGCGAGATCATGACCTAAGCGAAAGTCGGACGCTTAACCGACTAAGCCACCCAGGCGCCCCTAAATATACATATTTTAAAAAATATTCTAACCCTCATAACCTTTAGTAGTCAAGGCTCTTTAATGGAAACATCAGCAATGACTTTAGTTAATTATATCAAAGAATGAAATTATTGGGAGTTATGACAGAACCATTTACTGTTGCTAAATATCTACATGCTCTAAAGTAGTCTTAGATTTTGGTGGGGCCATGTGACTAGTTCTGTCCAATAGGTGATGCAATTAAGAAGTGTCAAAAAGGGAAAAAAAAGAACTGGTGTTCAATCCTCCAGCACTCTTGTGCTGCAGCACCCAGGGAAGGTAGTAGGTGCCTAGGTAGGTGGTAGAGAAGACAGCCACAAGATGTCAGCCTGTATCCCCGAGTTATCACTTGGAAAGGAGCTGTCTTGAAAAACCACTGGAATAAACTTATATGTGTTACGTCATTGAGATTTGGCTGTTATTTATTATTAAAGCAGATTCTACCTATCATGAATAACAGAAAAGGGCATAAGATAATCCATGGGATCCAAGAAAGGCCTGGAGAACCAGGCAGGGTCAGGAACCAAGGGTGGCATGACATGACACAGCAAAGATTTTGCTGCAGAAATGGTCTGATAGAATGATGTCTGTTGACCCCATTGCCAACTAGCACTTGCCACTACCTGCTGTCCCCTGGTATTATTACTGACTGATCTTTCATCTCCTTGACTTAACTAAAATTGCCTCACACCCGGAAAATGGAAATCTGCCCAATCTGCCATTGTCTGGTCAATAATGACCTCAATCAGATGCCTTTTCATCTGTCCATCACCGCCTCAACCATAGATGAATACCAATTTTTCACTTTTCTATGTCAATCCTAGGCTCATATAATTTCTAAGATGGGGGCTACTAAAAAGTCTTGGTTCCCGACATTTACTAAGTCCTCTATGTTGTCCAAAAATCCCATTTCCCTGCTCAGTTCTCCAAGACTCCAAGGCAGCTTTCCCACATCCCCATTTCTTCACCCTTCCTATTATTCTTCCATCCCTTTTCCCCTCACTTCACCCCCTACCACACTTAAAATAGAAGACCCCAAACAGCAATGCACTTAACTCCTTGCCACAACTACCTTCAAACTCATGAGCATCCACACTTGACCACTCCTTGCTCTTTGGGTGGGGTGGGGGAGGGAGATAAAGAGAGAGAGAGAGAAAAGATAGCAGGACTCACCTGAAGCAGGGCTTGTGTTCACCCGATGCAGAGCTCATGCTAACCCAAAGCAGGTGCGCGAGCTCATCCAGTGTGGGACTCAAACTCATGAACCATGAAATCATGATCTGAGCTGAAGTCAGATGCTTAACAACTGAGCCACCCAGGCACCCTGATGACTCCTTGCTCTTTTGACTTCTGTCATAGTGGAAGAGGTGCCTTTTTTCTTATTGACTGATATTTACATTGGAGTTCTGTGTCCCATTTCCCTCTACCTCCTCAGTAAACATCTTTCGGCTTCCTCCTGTATTTTCAGTCTTACCTTTTATTTGACTTAGCCTTTAAACAAATTGAATTTGGAAAAAAAAAAACTCAGAAAAACCATACTCTCTGTTTCTTAGAACATCAAAATTAAATCTACCATGTGACCCAGCAATTCCATTCCTAGGTAACTACCCAAATGGAAACTTATGTTCACACCAAGACATGTACTTGGATGTTTACAACAACATTATTCAGAATACCAGAAGGTGGAAAAAACCCAAATTTAGTTCAATCACTGAATGCATTTGTACAAAACATGGTATATAAATTCAATGGAATGCAATTCAATAATAAAAACCAATAAAGTACTGATACATGGACACCATGAACGAATCTCAAAAATATTATGCTTAGTGAAGAAGCCAAACACAAAATTATGCACATTATATGGTGCCATTTACATAACATTTCTCCCCCCACCCAAAAGAGGGAAATTTAGAGGGACAGAAAATAGATTCATGTTTTTCTGGGGCTGAGAGAGGGATGGGTGTGGCTGCAAACGGACACAAAGGATCTTTTTAGAGTGATATAAATGTTCTAAAAATGGATTTTAGTGATGGCTGTCCTACTCTGTAAACAAGCTAAAATTCATTAAATCGTATACTTTAAGTACATGAACCTTATGCTCTGTAATTATACCTCAATAGAGATACTTAAAAACAAAAACAAGAACTTTGACTTAACCACTTATTACATTCTAGCCTCTGCCCTATTTCCTTACTCTCTTTACCAAACAGCTTGAGAATGTTGTTGGCACTCACATCCATACTTCCTCACNGAGCTGAAGTCTGACGCTTAACTGACTGAGCCACCCAGGTGCCCCTCTTCAGGTCAATTCTTAAGCCATTGCATTTTGCATTCCACTGCTTCCTTCATAACCCATTATAATTTGCCATCCACCACCATTACTCCTTGTTCTCTGCAAGACTACCAGTGACATTGTTGCTAAATCTAATGGATGTTTTTCAGACTTTGTTTCATGTAATTTGGCATGTTGACCCTTTCCTTCATTTGGAAGATGATTTGCCCTTTGTTTCTGTTACACAACACTCTCCTGGTTCTGTTTTTTACTCTTTGGCCACGACTTCTTGGTCCTTTTTTAGGCCCCTCTCCCACTGTCCTTTCTTCAAATGTTAGTCTCTCATAGGGTTATGTCCAAGACCTTTTTCTCTCCCTACTCTGTATAGTCACAGTGGGTGATCTCATCCATTCCTATGTCCTTAATAACCATCCACATGCTGATTGCTCCTAACTCTATAGCTCCTGCCTACATTTCTTTCCTGAACTCCAGATCTATATATCCAACTGCTTCCTGAATATTTCCCCTTGGATATCCCACAGACACTTAAAAGTCACCAGGTCCAAAATTGAATTCAGTATTTTCCCTCTGAAACTGTTCTTCTTTGGGTGTTCTCTGTCTCAGTGAATCATTCCACTATTCATCCAGTAACCTCAACCATAAATCCAGGCTTCTTCTTTGACTCACTCCCTTAACTACCACATGCAATCCATTCTCTGATACTGTTGATTTTTACCTCCTAAATATTCTCTTATTCAGAGATTCTACACAAAGGTTCATGGACCCCAGAGGATTTTTAGAAAATCTATGAACATGCTGAATTGTAGGCAACATTTGGTACAATTACGTATGTTTACATTTTTCTGGAAGAGTGTGCAGGCCTTAGCTTTCATCACATTTCAGGCAGGTTTATGACTCGACAGAAACTTAAGCACATTACCTTAACTCGATCCATTTCTCTTCAACCATACCTCCACTCTGACCAGTTGTAGTCACTACAGAGGGTTATTTCTGTGTAACAGTTTCTTTGCTCTCTTAAGGCTGCAAAAAAGGAGGGGATCTTGCTGAAGAAATGGGGTGAAACTAGCAGGGTAGGATGCACTCTATTGCCAGGGGCTCCTGTGGCTTGATCTTCTCTCCAATTTCTGCCAACAGATCATTTATTCTTTGCCTTTTCCTCCCCTCCACCATCTCTCCTTCATCTCTTTACCTCTTTTTCTCATTCTTTTTCCCTTTCTCTTTCTCTTCCCTATATTCTCCCTCATGCTTCACACATAACTTGAAGCCTCTTAAAACCAAGACTAGAGCAGTTTCACCCTTGGCTCCCACTGCAGAAAGCCCCAGAAATCCTTTCACAGAAGAGGAAATGAAAGTGGGAGGCCTGACCTTGGAGGGGTAGGACCTGTAAGGAGGCAGACTCCTACCACTGGTATAGCTGTCGTGGGTTAGGAATATGTGGGGCAAATCAAGGAATCACAGACCACACAATGTTTAATTAAAACAAAGTTTGAAAGAAATGTTAAATGTTATTGAACCTAATCTTCCTCCCATCTAGTACCTGTGGTGCTTCTTAACTTCTATTTTCCTCACTCTGTACATCCATCCATCAACAAGTTGTGTTAGATCTACCTCGAAGTATATTCCATTATGTTCCATTGATCTATATGTCCATTCTTTTCTTCATTACCACTCTCTTGTGTGTTGTGGCTTTATAGAACTGTAGTTATCTTGAAATAAGGTAGTGTGAGTCCTCCAAATTTGCTATTTTTCTTCAATATTGTTTTGGTTATTCTAAGTCTTTTCCTTTTCTATATAAACCTTAGAATAATTTTGNCCTACAACATAATTATTTGGAATTTGGACTGAAATTTTGTTATATATATAAAGTTCAGAAGAATTGACATCTTAATATTGAGTATTATCCATGTACATGGAAATCTTTCCATTTATTTAGAACTCCCTTGATTTCTTTCATCAGTGTTTTATACTTTTCCACATTCAGATCTTGTACATATTTTGTTATAGTTTCACCTTAGCATTTCATTACTTTGCTGCTATTGTAACTAGCATTTTAAATGTTTTTTCAAGTTTATTTATTTATTCTTGAGAGAGAGAGATACATATAGAGAGAGAGCAAGAGAGGGGCAGAAAGAGAGGGGGAGAGAGAATCCCAAACAGGTTCCCTGCTGTAAGCACAGGGCCCAATGCAGGGCTCAAACTCACCAACCATGAGATCCTGCCTGAGCTGAAATCAAGAGTCCAATACTTAACCAACTGAGCCACCCAGGCGCCCCAGTAACGAGCATTTTAAAAATATTTATTTGTTTGTTTGTTTGTTTATTTAAATTTTTGAGAGAGCGTGCAAGCAAGGGAGGGGCAAAGAGAGAGGGAGATAGAGAATCCAAAGTAAGCTCTGTGCTGTTGGCAGAGAGTCTGACATGGGACTCAAACTCATGATATGTGAGATCATGACCTGAGCTGAAGTCAATGTTTAGCCAACTGAGCCATCCAGGTGCCCCTACTATGTTTTAAATTTCAAATTCTAATTTTTCATTACTGGTATATAAGAAAGCAACTGATTTTTGTGTATTGATCTTGTATCCTGTGACCTTCTTTACTTTCTCATTACTTTTATGAGATTTTTTTTGGTAGATTGAAATTTTGTACATCCCACAAATTTCAATAGTTATACATTAATTTTCATTTATTTCAAAATATTTTTAAATTTTTTGAGATTTTTTTTGGTTTGCTTACTATTTTTATTAATAAATGTACTGTTTAATTTCCAAATATTTGGAAAATTTCCAGCAATCTTTTATTGATTTCTAGTTTAATTTGATTGTGGTCTGAGAACATACTTTGTATGAGTCCTGTACTTTTAAATTCATTAAGGTATGTTTAGTGGCCCAGAATATGGTCTATCGTGATGAATGTCCCACATAAGTTTGAGAAGAATGTGCATTTTGTTGTTAGATAGTCTATAAATTCTAATCAGATCAAGTTGGTTGATAATGCTGTTCAGGCAAAAATATATTCTAAATCTGTCCACTTACCTTTCTCCACCATCATTATTCTAGCCTAAGGTATCACGGTTTCTTGCCTGGACCTCATAACTAATCTGTTTTTAGTTTTGCCTCCACTATAATCCATTCTCAACACATCAGACAGAGTAATCATAAATTAGATCATATCACTCCCTGCTCAAAACCTTCCATTGAAGTTTCAGTGTATATAGAATAAAATCTAAACACTTTCGTATAGCCAGTATGGCCCTACACATACCATACTGTCTCATCTAATACCAGTCTCCTCTCTTGTTCTTTCCAGTCAGACTTCTTCTTGAAGTCCTTTGAATATACCAAACTCATTCCCACCATAGGGTCTTTGCTCTGTTTCACCCTGCATGGGACCCCATTCTTCTGAATATTCATGAAATAACTGCCTTCTTGTCATTCACTCTTGCTTCAACTGTCACCCCCTTGGAGAATACATCCCTGATGACTCTGTTTAATCTTGCTCCCCATAACTACCTAATGACACTACCTTTGTGCTTTTTTTCTTTGTTTTCATTGCACTTTCGACTTTTTAAAATTATCTTTTTCATGTATTTGTTTTTGTTTGTCAACTTTTCTCTAAAGGTGTGAGCTCCAGGAGAGCATGGATCCTCTTTGCCACTAAGTTTCTAGCACCTACAAAAGGTCCTGGCATCTTGTTCCCCTGATGTCAAGACTGGAGGCATGTAGGACACAGAGGAATAGGTCAAGCCTGATTCCAGGCAAGTGGGAATGAGCAGAGCAGAGAAGATCAGTGGCAGAAGAAATAAGAACCAACTCCAGGTCAGGTTTTTGCCACCTTTATGAGCTTGGAGGCCACTGCTTAAATGAATAAACTCAAAATTTCAGTTTTTCCTTCAGTATACCATTAATTAAATTCCAAATAATTACATATTTCATCCTGTATCTTCCCCTTGGCTAGGCATGGAAAGAGCCCCAGAGCACTTTCTCCACCTATTTTTCATTATCACCACCTAAGAAAACTTTTTAGACATTTTTGTTTTAATTGCCTCCCCCATAAAATTTGAATCCCATATATAGATCATATATCTATTTGATAACGATTTGTGCTTTACACATAAAATAGTAAGCATAAATCTTTAAAATTTCAATACAAGGTTAATGACTAAATAAAATGTTTAAGTTAAAAGTTAATTTAAAAATTTTAAAAGCTATTGATGAAAGAAATTGAAGACACAAATTAATGGAAAGATATTATGAGCTCAGGGATTAGAACAATTTATATTGTTAAAGTATTCATATTACCCAAAGAAATCTACAGATTCAATGTAATCCCTATCAAAATTTCAATGGCATTTTCCCCACAGAAATAGAACAATCACAAAATTTGTATGGAACCGCAAAAGACCCCAAATAGTCGAAGCAATCTTGAGAAAGAAGAACAATGCTTCCTTATTTAGACTACATTACAAGCTATAGTAATCAAAATAGTATGGTATTAGCATAAAACAGACACATAGATCTATGGAATAAAATAGAGAGCCCAGAAATAAACCCATGCATATATGATGAATTAATTTATGACAAAGGATCCAAGAATATACTATAGGGAAAGGACAGTCCCTGCAATAAATGATATCAGGAAAACTGGTCAGCCACATGCAAAAAATGAAACTGGACTACTATCTTATACTATGCACAAAAGTTAACTAAAAATGGATTAAAGACTTGAACATAAGACCTGAAGCCATAAAACTACTAAAAGAAATAAATGGTAAGCTCCAGGATATTAGTTTTGGCAATGATTTTTTTGGATTTGTCACCAAAAGCAAAGGCAATAAAAGTAAAAATAAATAAGAGGGACTACATCTAACTAAAAAGCTTCTGAACAGCAAGGAAAGCCATCAAAACATTAAAAGTATGCCTACCAAACAGGAGAAAATATTTGCAAATCATGTATCTGATTAAGGATTAATATCCAAAAAATATAAAGAACTCATACAACTCAACAACAACAACATCTTATTTAAAAATGGGCAGGGAATCTGAACAAGAATTTTCCCAGAGAAGACATACAGATAGCCTACAGGTACATGAAAAATACATCACTAATCATCAAGGAAATGAAAATCAAAACCACAAAGTGATATCACCTTATACCTCTTAGAATGTCTATTATCAAAAAGACAATAAATAACAAGTGTTGGCAACAAGATGGAGAAAAGGGAACCCTTGTGCGCTGTTGGTGGGAATGTAAATTGGTGCAAACACTATAAAAGCAGTATGGAGATTCCTTAAAAAAAGTTAAAAATAGAACTGCCATATGATCCAGCAATCTCACTTCTGGATATTTATCTAAAGAAAATGAAAACCCTAACTCAAATAGATGTTGGCATCCCCATGTTCATTGTGGCAGTGTTTATAATAGCCAAGATATGGAAGAAACCTAAGTGTCCTTCAATGGGTGAAGAAAATGTGGTACATATATACAATGGAATATTATTCAGCCATAATAAAGAAGAAAATTTTTCCATTTGTGACAACATGGTAGAACTTGAGGGCATTGTGCTAAGTGAAATAAGTCAGAGAAAGACAAATACTGTATCGTCTTGTTAATATGTGGACTCTCAAAAACAAACAACAACAGACTCAGAGATACAGAAAACAGTTTGGTGGATGCCAGAGTTGCATATTCATGAAATGGGTGAAGGAGCAACTTTAAAGGTACCTTATTTACATTGTGATATATCAAATTACATATGAAAATTGGTAATTTTATAACTGTGACAATAAGAGTGTAATCAATTTTTTAATTATTTAGTTTGCTTCTCCAGCAAAAGTAAAATGATTGAAAATTTAAATTATTTTTGTAAAATTATCTTTAATGAACCTAATTTTTAAGTGTTGCTTTGTATGAAAAAATAACTTTTAACTAGCAGTTAGATATTCATTCATGCATTATCAACAGTTTTTCTTTTCAGTACTTGACATAATTAATGACATATTGGATAACTTTTGTAGAATTAATACAAACTCTTTTAATTTAATTCTCAAAGCCCAAATAACACAAAGGCCCTGAAGATCAATGGCAGTCAATGGCAGCCTACAGGCACACGCAGGCCACTTCTTATTATATGATTGTAATGGAGGAACAAATTGAACGTCTTCCAATCACAGCCATCTATTCTCTGAAGTTTTGTAATGCTGATCCTGCATACGTTTTGTGTATCTTCCATGACCTCAGCATCATTGCTGCTCATGTGATACCCAAGAAAACCCAGTTAGAGACATTAAAAACTGAGGAATAAGATTTTATCGGGTAGGCTTGAGCCTTAGAAGGCCACAAACTATGAAAGTGGCTGATTATTTTTGCCTTCCTAAGAGCCAATTTTAGCTCCTCTGGGAGTGATTACCCACCACCCCACCCATCACTCCTGCATTGAAAAGCTGAAAATGCAAGCCCTAGAGTAATATTTCCTTTGGACTGAATAAAACAAGGTAGAATGAATGTTGGGTACCCAGGAAAGGGAGAGTGAGGGGAGTGAGAGAGAGAACAAGAAATATCTGTCCTCAGTTTGTTCTCAACATTCAAGAGTCTCTCATGGTTTGCCTCCCTCCCTCTCCATCCCTATTTCCCCCCATCTTCTCCCCCACGGTACTCCTGATGGGCATGGAGGAGGGCACTTGAGGGGATGAGCACTGGGTGTTAAATGGAAGCCAACTTGACAATAAACTATTTAAAAAAAAAGAAATATCTACTAGAGATCAAGCATTTGTGAGAACAAAATGGATAGCAGACATTTCCCCAAACTTACACTTTCAAAAATGCCTTTGTCCATATAATGTTACTAATTCATGCAACATACCATTCACCCCTTCTCCAAAAGGACATTATCATAAATCTTATTGCTTACTATCTCCAGCTCTTAGCCCCATAATTTTGGGGTGATATCCTTTCCTATTCTAGTTCCCTTGCAATCTTTTCTAGATATGCCACAAGCTATGAATTAAATTATACATTGAACCACCATGCATACACTATATTCTACAATGGAGTGAAGATGAGGAAAGAGGATGGAAATAAATTACACACGCACATACACACACACACACACACACACACACACACACACACACAGAGCAAGGAAGGAAAGAGAATGATTGTAGTCTTTGTTATTGAAACCAACCCAGAGGCCATAACTCGGTGTTGTTGACTTCCCCTCTCTTTTGAATCCTTGTGTGATCTTTGCCTTTAAGTGTGAAGGAAACAATCAACAAAACTAAAAGGCAGCCTATGGAATGAGAGAAGATATGTGCAAATGACATATCTGATAAAGGGTTAGTATCCAAAATCTATAAAGAGCTTATCAAACTCAACACCCAAAAAACAAATAACACAGTAAACAAATGGGCAGAAGACCTGAATAGACACTTTTCCAAAGAAGACATCCAGACGGGAAACAGACACATGAAAAGATGCTCAACATGATTCATCATCAGGGAAATACAAATCAAAACCATGATGAGATACTACCCTACATCTGTTAGAATGGCTAAAATTAACAACACAAGAAACAACAGGTGTTAGCAAGGATGCAGATAAACAGGAACCCTCCCTCTCACACTATTAGTGGGAATTCAAACTGATGGTACCACTCTGGAGAACAGTTTGGAGTTTCCTCAAGAAACTAAAATTAGATCTACCTGGCAATTCAGCAACTGCATTCTTATGTATTTACCCAAATGATTAAAAAATACAGATTCAAAGGGACACATGAACCCCAATGTTTATAGCAGCGTTATCAACAATAGCCAAGCTATGGAAAGAGCCCAAGTGTCCATTCACTGATGAATGAATGAAGAAGATGTGGTCTGTATATATACCATGGGATATTACTCAGCCATCAAAAAGAATAATATCTTTCCGTTTGCAATGACATGGATGGAGCTGCAATATATCATGCTAAGCAAAATAAGTCAATCAGAGAAAGACAAATACCATATGATTTCATCCATACGTGGAATTTAAGAAGCAAAACAGATTAACATATAGGAGGGGAGAGGAAGAGGAGAGAGAAAAACCACAATACTCTTTAAAATTTTTTTCAATGTTTATTTATTTTTGAGAGACAGGGAGACAGAACATGAGCAGGGGGCGGTCAGAGAGAGAGGGAGACACAGAATCCAAAGCAGGCTTCAGGCCCTAAGCTATCAGCACAGAGCCTGATATGGGGCTCAAACTCACAAACTGTCAGATCATGACCTGAATGAAGTCAGATGCTTAACCGACTGAGCCACTCAGGCACCCCAAGATACTCTTAATCATAGAGAATGAACTATGGGTTGATGGAGGGAGGTGGGTGGGAGACGGGCTAGATGGGTGATGTGTACTAAGGAGGTCACTTGTTGTAATGAGTACTGGGTGTTTATGTAAGTAATGAATCACTGAATTCTACTCCTGAAACCAATATTGCACTTTATGTTAAGTAACTAAAATTTAAATACTAAAAGGAAGCACCTTATCTTCTCATGGTTATTTGCTTGGTAACATGAGGCCTTTGGTGGTCCTATGTGTGTATGGCTACTATGTATACTGGACATGATGTAGATGAAAACACCTAGGAGATTTCCTGGGACTCATATACTCATGTATAGAAAGTAGATTAAGCCCTGCTTCACTGGGTCCATCAATCTTGAGCACACCTTGTAGGAGTTAAGCTGTGAGTTATGGTCCTAAGGAAACCTCAAGGTTACCTCTACAATGATTGCATGGAATCTGAGCCCCTGGAAGTCCTACCTTTACTGGGTTACTGTAATCTGCCTTGAATTTTTGTCACTAGACATGGCAGAGCTAGGGTCACTCAGTGGATCTCCTGGATTCCAGACATGCTCTTTCGTAGTCACTGTGTAACAGACTTCCTATTTTCCCTTGATAATTAGGATCACTCATTCCATCCACATAGTAAACACCCATTTTTTTCTCTTTTGGTTCAATGTTATGGGGAGCTTCAAATAGCTAAGTGGAAGTCTCAACTTCCTGTGAATCAAATTTTCACAAGAGTTTCACTAAGTCAAGTAATGAGAGGTGGCGCTCCCATTTCCGCCCTTTGGTTCCTAGATCTATGTATTCTTTTTATAGGACAAAGACCATCATATATTGGTTGTTGATTCAAAGAATACACTGAATTTTGTAGAATGGCCCTCAGACTTCACAAAGTGCTGTTCCCTAACTATTGCTACAACTAAATCTTCCATAGGCCATTCCACCCTTCTGTAAGGGCAGTTGTTTATGGATGATGGTGTATGTGATAAGAATAGGAAACCCATAGTCATTAGACCATTGTCTTACCTCTTTCGCTGTGAAATGTTTTCCTTAACCAGAAAACATATGTTAATAAGATATTTCAATGGTGTGTAGAGCATATAAAGAAATGAGAAAATCCAAAGATGATGGTGCCAGTAAAAGCACTGCAGGCAAGATAGCCAAATCCACCTTAGAATATGTGGTTATTTCAGTAAGGATAAATTGATATCCACTCCATGTTGGAAGGAGTCCAATGTAATTCCTCTTTTGTGCAAAGACTTGTTGGTATCCCCAAAGAATGGTGACATATTGGGGTTTCTCTTGTTGAGAAAGCGGGCACTTAACAGTGTTGGTAGCCCTGTCAATCCATGTTGAAACCCTGTATAACATCCATCTCTTCTACTACGGCAATTTTTTCGTTGGCTCATCAAACAAGCACTGGGATTTCTGGAGGCAGAGACTGACAGGTTTCCAGAGGCTAGGTCATCATGCTCCCTTTGGTAAGCATTCACATAGGAGACAAATATTCTCATATGCAGCCCATCTTAGGATATCTATTCACTTACTCCTCAAATATATACAGGCAAAGCAATTAGACTATGCTTTGCACACAATAAGCACTCTCTAAGTATTTTGTTGCATTATTGTTATTGCTATCAGTTCTCCAGTCTTGTTCCTTCCCAATCTCTGGTGGCCAGACTCTTAATTGGCATTGATCAATGTGACTCTTCAGGTCACTTTCTGGATAAAAATATCAATCAGGTGCACAGCTCCCAGTTTTGCCTCCTAGGAGGATTTCTCTTTTTTACTGACCCTCAGGGTCACGTCTGAGTGGGGCTATTAACACAACCACAGCTGTCAACTTCCACCTAGTTCCTATTTATCAAACAGCAGCACCTACAGACCATGCCTCTGGGGTTTTTTTCTTCTTCTGTAACCTGGTTATTGGAAACTACCAACAAGGACCTACGTGTGAGCTGACAGATCGAACAGTGTGGCAAGAGTAGTAGGCTCTATGGGAGTGTGAGCCCCCTATAACTCACTTGTTCATTCAGGACCTTCTTCAGACTGGTTTTGTTTGTACCACTGTCCTTTGGTGACGGAGTGCTGTTATTGCCTGCCCAACTTTTTGGCGTGGTGGATCAGATGGCACCAAGTGCGGGATGGGCACCTTAGTTTGCATGGTCAATTGGGGTCACATGGTAAGATATTTGAACTCTACTAAAGCCAGTAATTTTTTTTTCCTTTCAATAATTATTTTATTATTTTATTTTTTCTTCAATAGTTTATTATCAAATTGGTTTCCNGTTCCTCCTAATCCACCTATATGTGCAAACATATGGTATCTGTCCTCTGCTTGGCTTATTTCGCTCAGCATAACACCATCTAGTTCCATCCGTGTTGCTACACATGGCCAGATTTTATTCTTTCTCACCGCATGTAGTATTCCATGGTATAGATAAACCACATCTTCTTGATCCATTCGTCTGTTGATGGACACTTAGGCTCTTTCCATGTTTTGGCTATTGTGGAGAGTGCTGCTATGAACATTGGGGTCCATGTGCTCCTATGCATCAGCACTCCTGTATCCCTTGGGTAAATTCCTAGCAGTGCTATTGCTGGGTCACAGGGGAGTTGTACTGTTAATTTTTTGAGGAACCTCCACACTGTTTTCCAGAGGGGCTGCACCAGTTTCCATTCCCACCAACAGTGTAGGAGGGTGTAGGGCCAGTAATTTAACTTTGTTAAATTAACCATCAGCACCAGGAGTTGTTTCTTGAAAAGGCAAGTAATTATTTGACAAAGTGCACGACTTTTGCTCCCAAACCCTAGATGCTTGTGCTTTGATTCTCCAGTTGAACCTTGTCAGAGGCTCCATGCAGCATCCCAATCTGTCACAGATACTCACTTAACTCACTCATTTGCTTGTTCATTCAACAAACATGCATGAGTGACTATGGTATTCATGTAGTACCCTGTGCTGGGTACCAGGGTGTCCCATTCTCAAGACACAACCAGTCCATGGAAGGAAATGATGACAGCACGGAGAGGAACCATGAAGAGCTGTGGAAGCCCAAATGAGCAAGTGATTCACTCTTCTCCTGCATATAGACATGTTATTAGTCACAGATGGTGTGTGATGAACATCAGCACAAATGCATAAACACAGGCACACATGAATATGTCCAAATATAGGCATTGTGTACATACATCTAATTATGGATTATGAGTCAGCAGTCAGAGTGCTCTGGTGGAAGGAGCCCTTGATTGGGAGGTAGGTGATAAGGGTTAAACTGTCCCAGCTTTATTACATCGTCCCTGTGTGCCCTGGGACACATTCCTGCCTCTCTCTGACCTCATATCTCCTGCCTGTAAGATGCAAACAGCATTAGCTCACTCAGCCCTGTTTCTGTGAGTATCACATTAGATGGTGGACAAGAAGCACCCAAAGTGCTGTCTGACACACAATTGGTTAGAGCCATCATAACTGAATGTGGGTGATAGTCAGTGGCATAGTGCTTTATAAACTATGCCTGGTGCACTGTGCCCATGAGTGTGAAAGTTGGGGCCAGGCATATGCATGTACATGAGCATGTTTGTGTACGAGGGAGAAATGCTGTGTGAAAATGGCCAAGTGTCCAAACTGAGTGCTGAATTGTGCTGGTACGGGCATGGCTGGCTGCAACCAAGAGACCCAGGCTGCAAGTGGTGTCATGGGGCAGGAGTGGATGATGCCACTAGTAGCCTCTATTCTGCTCTGAAGAATGAGAGGGGTGGAGTCAGAGGTCTGAGTCCACCTCAAGGGGAGGCTGCCAGTCTGAAGGTAACAGAAAGTGATCCATGGGCCTTCCAGTGCAGTGCCTTGCCGAGGACACCACCATCTCTGCAGTGGGGGATGCTGAGGAGCAGGCAGGAAAGCATTGTCTTCAGTCCTGGCTGCATGACCTGGGGCTATTCTTTGCTCCTCCCTGGGCCTCAGCTTTGTCAGGTTTCATAAACTGTTAATGGTAATGCCCACACCATAGAGCTGTTGTGAAGATTAATTGAGGCCACACATGTGGAAGCAGATGGTACTGTGACTGTGTACAGGTGCCCAATAAAAGAGAGTTGTCCCTCCCTCCTGCACCTCATTTCTTGTTTGTCTTACCCAAGTCATCCTCCCAGCAAGAATAGCTGTGCTAACATGCCCAGGCCCAGAGCCAAACACTAAGGAAAATGTGTGTTTTTATTTTGTTTTGTTTTGTTTTGTTTTATTCTCATAATTCACAGGTTACTATGCTTAGCTGAGGAGAAAAGAGTCATGCCACAGAGTCAGAGACGGACCAGGACTGGGAGAGATGGAGCCCAGGGCACAGAGACCTGCCTGGGAAGGCAGGGGAGGATAGGGGAGGGCTTCCTGGACCAAACCATGGAGGAGGAGCTATACCCTGGAAGAGGGTGAGAGAGAGAGAACAGGAAAAGAGCAGCAACTGGTAGGAGACAAGTGTTGACAGTGAGATGACCTGCAATGGGGGCTGGAGGCTATGGCAACAACCCTGAGTGAGGGGGGAGAAGATGGATTCAAGGATGAGGCACATCAGGGTAGCTGTCTGTGCAAGTGATGGTGATGACCAGAAGAGGGTAGGCTAGGTGAGAGAAACTGTACAAGAAAAGGCACAGAGTTATGAGAGAGATGAGGGGATCAGGCAGGCAGGAGTGAAGGGTGTTCACTGTAATGTGACTGGTGGTGCAACCAGATCTGAGCAGGCCTGAAGTGCCAAGGCCAACCTATCAGACTTGAAGATGCTGTTGGCACATGGGTGCCATTCAAGGATGGGTGGCTGATGGAGTGGAAGAGTAAGTGTGACCAAAACCTATTTTTACTCTTTCACTGTGC
>NW_027533394.1:651674-653311 GCF_008692635.1 Crocuta crocuta | reverse complement strand
TCCCTGACCCCCCCGCCCCCCCCCCCCCCCCCCCCCCGCTTCCTCAGGACCCAGGCTGTGGCCACACCACCCACCAATAGCCAGCTCAGTCAATGCCTTGGGGTGCATGGGGCCCTTCCTACCTGCTTGCCCTGAGCTGAGAGGCCAGAGTCACCTCCAATGCAGCCTCTGAGGTTGAGTTCACTCTCACCATGCTGGAATAGGTAGATGGAGTGAGGTGTGACATGGATGTTCATGAGATAGTAGAGTGTACAGTTCTGGATGTGGTCCTGCACTGCGTTCACCATGTAGCGTGTGCCCACATCGAAGTTTTTTATCAAATACAGATGGCTGGACCAGCCCAAGGAGGAGCAAGGGCAGCTCAGAAGCTGATGGTGTTGGGCTCTTTTCGTTATTCCCCATTTGCTCCTCTTGAGCCATGTATATCCTATTCTGTGCCCCAGGAGAATGACTTTCCTTGATTGTATCCTCTGGGCTCCCTTGTTCTGCAAACAAGACACATTGGCATAAGATGAAGGATGATCAAACTTTAGGGTATTTATTCCCATGTGTTCTTATCTGCTGGGTTGTCTTTTGGCCATGTATAAGTTGCCTAACTATGGTCATAACTCCTGTGGACAACTCCTTGTCCCAATTATAAATGTCACCATTCTTATGATCAATTGCCTTGATCCTTCAATTTTTGGAGTGGTAATGGCTTTTAGCTGATCAGTCCTTGGGTATCTGACCATTCCTTGTGAGCTCCCTTAACCCTGCCCATCTCTGAAAACTATGTCTTCACTAATATATCTTCCTTCAGTTACCCACTGAGTCTGTCATCTCTTTTTTGACAGCATTCCAAATGACACAGAGAGTGCATGTGAGAGAGAAATGGAATAAATGAATCTGTGAGTAAAGAAAGAGTGGGTGACAAGGGAGAGGGCAAGGGGAGTGATGGGCATGGAGGAGGGCACTTGTTGGGATGAGCACTGGGTGTTATATGGAAACCAACTTGACAATAAACTATTTAAGGAAAAAAAAGAAAGAGTGGGTGAATATAATGTGAATAAATGCATAAATGAATCAGTAAGTAAGTGTTAATGAGGGAATGACTGGATAGGTTGATCTGTAAACTTCCATATTTATTCCAATAAAGTGGTGGAAACCACACTTGCTTCCTCTCAAATGACCACTGAGAATGAAACGGCAATGGGAGGTCAGTGTGAAGTGAAGGCTGCCCTTGAGGAAACCATCTCAGGCTCTATAGGCCAGTGAGATGCCCTGGTTGCCATCCTTGTTGTGAATTTCATCTACAGGTGTTTGAAGGCCAGACTAACTAAATCAGATTCACTATGTGAGCTGTTAGAAATATATATTCCTGGATCCCATTCTTCTGGATTCTGTTCAGTAGGTGGGGGAAGGGCCCAGGAATTTGTTTTTAAGCCACTTGCAGGTGAATTTGATACCCAGCTCAATTGGAGACCCACTGAGCTGGCCTATGCGCCTCCTCTGAGAGATGAACGGACAGGCACAGAGAAATCATTCATGCCATGGGGCCACCCTCACCAAGCTGTTTATCTTGGAGATCTTGGCCGATTTGACCCTGCTGACCCAGAGAGGCAGAGAAGTATACATAAATTATATTTATACATAGAGAC
>NW_027533394.1:648786-651641 GCF_008692635.1 Crocuta crocuta | reverse complement strand
GTAGAGACACGCAGACCTGGGTTCAAATTCCAGCTTTGACCTTTTCCTAAAGTGGAGCCACAGGCAAATCACTCAGTTGCTCTTCTTCACTTTTCCAATCAGTACAACGGGTAGATGCCATCTATAGTTCAGGACCATTGCAAGAATTTGAGAAAATTCCGTCCTACAAATCACTGGTGGAGAGTAATGAAGATGTGATGATAATTGTAATTGTTAGCATTATTGAGCACTTACTAAGATCCAAGTATGGTTTCAAATGCTTTACAGAAATGGTCTCATTTAATCCCCACAAACACTGTCTATGACATAGGCGATAATACCATTCCCATGGTACAGATTAGGAGACTGAGGCTTAGAGAGTGTGAATAATTTGTCCAGGGGCCCACAGGCAGCATCTGAATCCTTAGAAGCCTGTACTCTTGAGCCCTAAGCTATAAATAGCAGCTCCCTCTCCCTGCTCCTTAAAGGTTTGTAACAGAGGGTAAAGCCAATCCTGTGAGGATAAAACAGAGCAAAGACCTCTAAAATGAAAGAAGCCAAAAAAATGTATCTGAGCAGGCACTACAGAAGGTTAGGGGCTCAGTTTGCCCCTAAGCTTCCTGACAACTGTAACAGGAAGATGTAGGCTAATAGAATTCTGAAGTTTGAATTTTCTTGATAAAAAGTGACACATAAGACATGTCTTGGACTATTCCAGAGGACTTGATCTTGTGGCCTGCTCAGTAAACATTTGGGACTGGAAATTTATCTGTGATTTTATGAGACATTAAAAGGCTTATTTATGGGGGCGCCTGGGTGGCTCAGTCGGTTAAGCATCCGACTTCGGCTCAGGTCATGATCTCACGGTTCGTGGCTTCGAGCCCCCATCAGGCTCTGTGCTGAACACTTGCTCAGAGCCTGGAGCCTGCTTCAGATTCTGTGTCTCTTTCTCTCTCTGCCCCTCCTCTGCTCTCACTCTGTCTCACTCTGTCTCTCAAAAATAAATAAATGTAAAAAAAATTTAAAAAGAGGTTTATTTATGTAAATGATTATGAACATCTCTCTCTGAAGGCAGAGGGAAATATGAAATTCTATACCATGTCCCTGTAGCAGTTTTGCCAAACTCCCATTGTCCGCAGCCCTCTCACACCTCCACCTAACCCTCACTCTTGCTTCACCTCCAACTACATCGAAAATAGAAGACACCAGACAGCAAGGTCAATTCCTTGCCACAAACTACCTACAAATTCATGAGCATCACTACCCATCCCCTCCTCACTCTTTCCCTCCTTTTACAGTAGAAGAGATGCGCTTTTCCTACTGTTTAATCTTTCCACAAGTGTTCTGTATTCTATTCCCTGATACCTCATCAAGAACCTTGATTAACCAGTTACCTCTCTCCTTCCTGTACCTTCAGCCTCTAATTTTTCTCCTGACTCAGCTTTTAAACATGTTTGAGTCTCTTATATCTTAAAACAAATTGCCAAGACATAGAATCCACTTCCAAGTTGTAAGAGCAAAAGGCTCCATGAATACAAGCTCCCCAGCATACAAGCAAAACTTTTGGAGATAATTTTTAAAAACAGCCATTTAGGGGCATGTGGGTGGCTCAGTAGGTTAAGCGTCTGACTTCAGCACAGGTCATGATCTCACAGTTTGTGAGATTGAGCCCCGCGTTGGGCTCTGTGCTGACAACTCAGAGCCTGGAACCTCCTTCAGATTCTGTGTCTCCCCCGCTCTCTGCCCCTCCCATGCTCATGCTCTGTTTCTCAATAATAAATAAAAATGCTTAAATTTTTTTTTAAAAAAACAAAAAAGCAACCATTTAAAATCTCTGGAAGTTGTCCAAGGGTATACACCAAATGAATCATTTACTCAAGAAAATCTATTAAACCTTCATAAGAACATTGAGAGTCTGTGGTTTCTGAGCCGTGACCCACTCCTTCCTTTCCTCTTTCTCCCACTCTTTCCTTTCCCTCTCCCCCTTTCCTCCACTCTGAGTGGATGTGGTCAAAAAGATGAGGCTCCCACTCTAATTGGCACCCATCCAATAATTACCATATCTCACCTCCAGGGGAAGGCCATGAGTATTTCTCATTCTGTCCAACTCTGAACTGAAGAGGTAGGGGGTTCCCTTCTTCAACCTAGCCCGCTACTCATAAGGCAGAGGCTCTACAACAGACATGACAGATCAGGAATACAGATGGTACCATCAACTTTACCCAAGTTTACTCATAAGACAGAGGTCCCACCCTGAGGGAGCACTCAGATTTTTCCCAGTGGGAAAGGCTCTACAAAAGAAAATAGCTCCAGAGCTTTCCCCAAAAGAACTGACGTTATTTAAAACAGAATATAGGGAAGTTCAAGCCTAAGAAAACTCTTGAAAACAATAGCCCTTCTTAATTAAGAACAACAAGCTAAATTATAGGCCAGCTAGTTCACCAGAAAGAATCAGAAAAATATGCAACTAAGATTCCTGCTGGGATCATAACAAACCTCAAAGTCTGACCTCAAAACTCCCTTCACACAAGACTTATTGAATCAGATCATGGAGCAAATTATGACCTAGGACATTGTCAAAAATAATAGAGCAATCAGCCAGTAATTAGTGCAGACTGACAGCTGTGTATGATATCAAATGAGATTGATAGCTTAACAAGGAGGTCAGGGAGAGAGAGAGTCAAATGAATACTGTAAAATCACTGTCATCCCATGGTGACTGTGCACATGTCCAAGGCGAGAACCCTGAGGCAAGATCAAAGGTTTCACACTATGGGGGAATAGCCTTCACTTAAGTACTTTAGCCAAGCCACTCAGAAAAGCAAACGATCAAACAAACCACAAAAACAAGCACTGGAGAGAGGAGAATGAAGACC
>NW_027533394.1:647564-648463 GCF_008692635.1 Crocuta crocuta | reverse complement strand
CCCGGGGGGGGGGGGGAAAAGACAATAGAAACTGCCTGTGAGAGGAGCCAGAAATCAGATATAATACACCAGGATTTCCAAGCAGTTGTTATAAATATGTTTAAAGAACTAAAGGACATCTTGCTTNTGACACTGGGATGAGCACTGGGTGTTATGTGGAAACTAATTTGACAATAAACTATTTGTAAAAAAGAAAAAAAGAATAAAAGTAAATGATTGTTAAGGATGATCCTCTACCACAAATTCTGAAAACAGACTTGTAGAAAAGATCAAAAGTGTATGTTCTGAAAACACCATAGGAATGTGAGATGTTAACAGGAGAAACTGGGTGAGGGGAAACTATACTATCCTTGCAACTCTTTTCTAAATCTAATTCTATTCTAAAATAAAGAATTAATTTTTTAAAAAATCTAATACATCAATAACTTGGTTGTTAGAAAAATTCTTACATGTAAAAAGTAAAGATATACAATCATAGAGTGAAAACATACAACTTAAAAAATGTACATTTTATGTATAAATAAAACCATGAGAAATAAAAAAAAACACAAAAAAAAGGACATCTTGCTTAAAGAATTAGAGGAAGTGGACATTCAAAAGCAGGCACATATATGAGAAATTTAGAAAGCCACACACATGTTCAAGCATGCTCACAAATGACCTGAGAAAACTTTAAGCTTTGTCACCTCAGGTGATAGGTAGGCTCAGAGAAAGCCTAGCTAATGTATAAGGACTACCCTAGCAGAGAGCCAGCCTGCAAAGACTCAGAGAGGTGGGTGACCCCTTTTTCTTTGTTTATTTCTTTGTTTATACTTCTTAAATTCAAAGAAATCTCTGTCCAAGCAGAGATTTAGCTGAAGAAGAGCTAAAGAAACAGGGACATCAGCAGACACACACAA
>NW_027533394.1:640641-647477 GCF_008692635.1 Crocuta crocuta | reverse complement strand
ACAGACTACTGTATTCTTCAACAATAAAGAAAATAAAACCCAGCAAACCCTAGGGAAGAATAATTTAATTTCCAGAGTTATGACAACACAATAATCAAATGCTCAATTTTCAACAAAAAAAAAAAATCACAAGGAATAAAAAGAACAGAAAAACATAGTTTAATCAAAAGGGCAAAATAAATGGACAGAAATCGTCCCCAGTGGGATTTTATGCATAAATAGAAAAATCTACCCAAAAATTTACATAAATCTTAGGAGAACTCATATAGCCAAAATTATCTTGAAAAAGAAGAACAAAGTTGGAGGACTCACACTTCCTGATTTCAAAATTTACCATCAAGCTACAGTAATCAAAACAGTATGGTATTGGCATGAAGACAGACCTTTAGAACAGCTTGAAAAGAAGGGATATGAACTCTGATTTAAATGTCTGGTAGACCTCTCACCTCTGCCTGCGTGTCCTCAGGGGCTGGCTTCCTGGCTTGGAAGTGAGACCTTCCCCAGCAGAGGCAGGAACAGCATCGACTTTTTGAATACCTTCCCACTGAAATGTAACACATTTTCTCCATCCCTACCCTTAAGAAAGGATATTCAAAATAATGCTGACACATTTTACTATAAACTTGGAGTCCACTGAAAAGACAGCCTCATAGGGCTACCTCAAGAAACAAGCCAAAGTACACATGGCAGAGAGTCCCAAATATTACTATGAGTAGGGAAATAAAATAACCAAAGTCTCAACAAGAGAGACCAAGAGACACCATTCAAAGAACACTTCTTGAACAGACAGGCCCTGGACAGTCAATGAGCCTCCTTTAATATAGCAGTACTCGCAGGTGCAGACCTCATAACAAGCTTTTAAAACTGACAAGAGACAGAGGCGCCTGGGTGGCTTGGTCGGTTGAGCGTCCGACTTTCGCTTAGGTCATGATCTCGTGGTTCGTGGGTTCAAGCCCCGCGTCAGGCTCTGTGCTGGCTGCCAGCTCAGAGCCTGGAGCCTGTTTCCGTCTGTGACTCCCTCTTTCTCTGACCCTCCCCTGCTCACGCTGTCTCTCTCTCTCTCCTAGAAATAAATAAAACATTTAAAAAATTAAAAAAAAAAAACTGACAAGAGACAGACAGCTAGCCAAAACATGACACAGAAAAACTCTCCTCTAAAGAAATTCCAGTAAGAAGTGACAGCTTAAAAATTGCTCAAAACAGATATAAGCAACATAACTGAACAAAAATTTAGAACAATAGTAATAAAAGTAATCGCTGGGCTTGAAAGGGGCATGGAAAACTTCAGATAAGCTAATGCTACAAAGACTGTGTACCTTAAAAATAGTCGTGATGGATTAAAAATGCTATAAATGAGATGCATAATAAAATGGAGATGGCCAATGCACGGATTGAAGAGGCAGAGAGGAGAATAGGTGAATTAGAAGACACAATTATAGAAAAAAAGAAGCCGAGAAAAAGAGAGATAAACTGATCCAGGAGCATGAAAGAATCCAAGAACTGAGTGATACAATCAAATGGAAAATTATCCATATCATAGGAATTCCAGAGAAGAAGAGAAAGAGAAAGGGACTGAAGGGGTACTGAAACAAATTATAGCTGACAACTTCCCCAACTGGAGAAGGAATCAGACATTGAAATCCAAGAGGCAAAGAGAATTCCCCTCAGACGTACCTTAAATCGATCTTCTGCATGACATATCATAGTGAAACTAGCAAAATATAAGGACAAAGAGAGAATTGTGAAAGCAGATGGGATAAAAGGGCCGTAACATACAAAGGGAGACCTATCAGAGTGGTGACAGACCTATCTACTGAAACTTGGCAGGCCAGAAAGGATTGGTAGGAAATCCTTAATGTGATGAACAGAAAAAATATGCATCCAAGAATCCTTTTTCTAGCAAGCCTGTCATTCAGAATAGAAGGAGAGATAAAGGTTTTCACAAACAAACAAAAATTGAAGGAATTCATCACCACAAAACCAGCCCTACAAGAGATCCTAAGGGGGACTCTATGAGAGAAGTGCTACAAGGAACACAAAGTACCAGAGACACTACTACAAGCATGAAACCTACAGAGAACACAATGACTCAAAACCCATAGATTTCAATAACACTGAATGTAAATGGACTAAATGCTCCAATCAAAAGACATAGGGTATCAAAATGGATAACAAACAAACAAACAAACAAACAGATCCATCTATTTGCTGCTTACAAAAGACTCATTTTAAACCTGAGGACACGTTCAGATTGAAAGTGAGGGGATGGAGAAATATCTATAATGCTACTGGAAGTCAAAGGAAAGCTGGAATAACCATACTTATATCAGACAAACTGGACTTTAAAGTAAAGGCAGTAACAAGGGATGAAGAATGGCATTATATAATAATTACAGGGTCTATCCATCATGAAGAGCTAACAATTATAAATGTCTATGCAACGAATTCGGAACACCCAAATACATAAAACAATTAATCACCAACAGAAACAATCTTATGGATAATAATGTGCTAATTGCAGGGGACTTTAATACTCCACTTACAGAAATGGATAGATCAACTAGACAGAAAATCACTAAAGAAACAATAGACCTGAACAACACATTGGACCAGATGGATCTGACAAATATATTTAGAACTCTACATCCTGAAGCTAAGGAATCCAATTTCTTCTCGAATGCACTCGGTACATTCTCCAAGATAGATCGCATACTGGGTCACAAAGCTGCCCTCAATAAATATAAAATAATTGAGATGACACCATCCAAACTTTCAGATTGCAATGCTATGAAACTTAAAATCAACCACAAGAAAAAGTATGGAAAACCTCCAAAAGCATGGAGGTTAAAGTACACCCTACTAAAGAATGAATGGGTCAACCAGGCAATTAGAGAAGGAATTTAAAAATATATGGAAACAAATGAAAATGAAAATACAACAATCCAAACTCTTTGGGATGTAGCAAAGGCAGTCCTAAGAGGAAAATACATTGCACTCCCGGCCTATTTCAAGAAATTAGAAAAAGCGCAAATACAAAATCTAACAGCACACCTAAAGGAACTAGAAGCAGAGCAGCAAGAATGTCCTAAATCCAGGAGGAGAAGAGAGATAATAAAGATCAGGGCAGAAATANTCCAGACTCATTCTATGAAGCCAGCATCACTTTGATTCCCAAGCCAGACAGAGACCCAGCAAAAAAAGAGAACTACAGGCCAATATCCCTGATGAATATGGATGCAAAAATCCTCAACAAGATACTAGCAAATCGAATTCAACAGCGTATAAAAAGAATTATCCGCCATAATCAAGTGGGATTCAGTGCCTGGTTACAGGGCTGGGTCAATATTCGCNAACAATAGAACTCCCCTATGACCCAGCAATAGCACTGCTAGGAACTTATCCAAGAGATAAGAGAGTGCTGATGCATAAGGGCACATGGACCCCAATGTTCATAGCAGCACTCTCAACAATAGCCAAAACATGAAAGAGCCTAGGTGTCCATCAACTGACGAATGGATCAAGAAGATGTGGTTTATCTATACAATGGAATACTACATGGCAATGAGAAAGAATGAAATCTGTCCATTTGCAGCAACGTGGATGGAACTGGAGTGTATTATGCTACATGAAATAAGTCAGACAGAGAAAGACAGATGCCAATTGTTTTCACTCATATGTAGAACAGGAGAAAATTAACAGAGGACCATAGGGGAATGGAAGGAAAAAAATAGTTAAGGAGAAGGAGAGAGACAAGCCACAAGAGTCTCTTAAATACTGAGAACAAACTGAGGGTTGGTGGAGGGTGGGAGAGAAGGGAAAATGGGTGATGGCCATGGAGGAGGGCACTTGTGGGGATGAGCACTGGGTGTTATATGGAAACCAACTTGACAATAAGCCATATTTTTTTTTAAAAAAAGAATTTGTTTCTTGCTCTCTCTCTTATTTTTTTCCCTTTGCTTGATTCTTTAATTCCACATATGAGTAAAATCATATTGTATTTGTTTTTCTCTGACTGACTTATTTCACTTGGCTTTATACTCTCTAGCTCCATTCATGTCCTTGCAAATGAAAATATCTCATTCTTGCTTGTGGTTGGATAATATTCCATTGTATATATATGCTACATCTTCTTTATCCATTCTTCGGTCAATGAAAACTTGGGGTCCTTGCGTATCTTGGCTACTTTAAATAATGCTGCTGTAAATATAGGGGTGCATGTATCCCTTTCAATTAGTGTTCTTGTATCCTTTGAGTAAATTCCCAGTAGTGTGTTTGCTGGATCATAAAGTAGTTATATTTTTAACACTTTGAGGAACCTCCATATTAATTTCCACAGTGGCTGCACAAGTTTGCATTCCCACTAACAATGCACGAATGTTCCTTTTTCTCTACATTCTCTCCAACAACTGTTGTTTCTTGTGTTGCTGATTTTGTCTATTCTGACAGGTGTAAGGTGATGTCTCATTGTAGTTTTGATTGGTATTTCTCTGATGATTAGTGATGTCGAGCATCTTTTCGTGTGTCTATTGGCCATCTGCATGTCTTCTTTGGAAAATATCTGTTCATGACTTCTGACCATTTTTTACCTGGATTATTTGGTTTTTGTGTGTCAAGTTGTGTCAGTTGTTTATACATTTTGGATAATAACCCTTTATTGGATATGTCATGTATAAAAATCTTCTCCCATTTTGTAGGCTGCCTTTAAGTTTGTTGATTGTTTCCTTAGCTGTGCAAAAGTTTTTTATTTTTATGAAGTCCCAACAGTTTATTTTTGCTTTTGATTCCTATGCTTCCGGAGACATATCTTGAAAGAATTTGCTACAGATATCAGAGAAATTAGAGCCTATGTTCTCCTCTAAGATTTTTATGGTTTCAGGTCTCACATTTAGGTCTTTAATCCACTTTCAATTTATTCTTGATATGGGTGAAAGAAAGTGGTCCAGATTCAGTATTTTGCATGTTGCTGTCTAGTTTTCCCAATAGCATTTGTTAAAGAAACTGTCCTTTTCCCATTGGATAGTTTTCCCTGATTTGCTGAAGATTAGGTGACCATATAGTTGTGGGTTCACTTTTGGGTTTTCTATTTTGTTCCATTGATCTATGTGCCTGCCTATTTTTGTGCCATTACCATGCAGTTTTGATTACTAAAGCTCTTAAAAAAAAACTTTTTATTAAATTTATTTATTTTTGAGAGAGTGAGACACAGAGTATAAGTGGGGTAGGGTCAGAGAGAGAGGGAGACACAGAATCTGAAGCAGGCTTCAGTCTCCGAGCTGTCAACACAGATACAGATGCAGGGCTTGAACCCACGAACTATGAGATCATGACCTGAGTGGAAGTCGAACGCTTAACCAACTGAGCCACCGAGGCATCCCTGATTACTACAGCCTTAAAATATGAGTTGAAGTCTGGAATTGCGATGCCTCCAGCTTTGCTTTGCTTTTTCAATATTGCTTTGGCTATTCAGGGCCTTTAATGACTTTATACAAAATTTAGGATTATTTATTCCAGCTCTGTGAAAAATGTTATTTTGGGTTTTTTTCTTAAAATTTTAAAACATTTTATTTATTTTTGAGAGAGAGATAGAGACAGCGTGGGCAGGGGAGGGTCAGAGAGAGAGAAAGACACAGAATCCCAAGACAGTCTCCAGGCTCTGAGCTAGCTGTCAGCACAGAGCCCGATGCAGGGCTCGAACCCACGAACCGTGAGATCATGACCTGAGTCAAAGTCAAATGCTCAACCAACTGAGCCACACAGGCGCCCCCAAAACGATATTTTGATAGGGATTGTATTAAATGCATAGGTTGCTTTGGACAGTATAGACATTTAAATAGTATTTGTTCTTCCAAGCCATGAGTATTTCCATTACTTTGTGTCATCTTCAACTTCTTTCACCAGTGTTTTATAGTTTACAGTGTGCAGGTCTTTCACCTCTTTGGTTAGGTTTATTCCTAGGAATCATATTATTTTTGGTGTAATTGTAAATGGGATTGTTTTCTTCATTTCTCTTTCTGCTGGTTCGTANATACTTCTTCTTTACTGATTGAATTCCTTGTATTTCTTTTGGCTGTCTGATTGCTGTGGCTAGGACTTCCAGTATTATGTTGAATAAAAGTGGTGAGGGTAGGGGTGTCTGGGTGGCTAGTTGGTTAAGCATTCAACTCTTGATTTGGCTCAGGTCAGGATCTCATGGTTCATGAGTTCTTGCTGACAGGGTGGAGCCTGCTTGGGATTCTCTGCCTCTCTCTCTCTGTCCCTCCTGTGCTCTCCCTCTCTAAAAAACAAAACAAAACAGCAACACAAAAACCCCAAAAACCTCAGGAAAACATACTAAGAGTAGACATCCATGTCTTGTTTGTGACTTTAGGGGAAAAGCTCTCAGTTTTTCTCCATTAAGGATGCTGTTAACTGTGGGGTTTTCATATATGAGCTTTATTATGTTGAAGTATGTATTTCTAAACCTATTTTGTTGAGGGTTTTTTTTTTTTTTGAGGGTTTTTATCATGAATGGAGGTTGTATTTTGTCAAATGCTTTTTCTGGGCCTATTGAAATGATCATATGGTTCCTATCCTTTCTCTTATTGATGTGATGTATGACTTTGATTGATTTGCCTATATTGAACCACTCCTGCAACCCAGGGATAAATTCCACTTGATTGTGGTGAATAATTTTTTAAATGTATTGTTGAATTTGGTTTGTTATTATTTTATTAAGAATTTTTGCATCTACTTTCATCATGGATATTGGCCTGTAGTTCTCTTTTTTAGTGGTGTCTTCATCTGGTTTTGGTATCAGGGTAATGGCCTCATAGAATAAATTTGGAAGTTTTCCCTTT
>NW_027533394.1:635558-640527 GCF_008692635.1 Crocuta crocuta | reverse complement strand
AATTTGGAAGTTTTCCCTTTTTTTTTTTTCTATATATATTTTGAGATACTTTAAGAAGAACAAATATTAACTCTTCTTCAAAAATTTGGTAGAATTTGCCTGTGAATCCATCTTGTCCTGGACATTTGTTTGTTGGGAGTTTTTTGATTACTGACTCAAATTCTTTGCTGGTTATTGATGTGTTCAAATGTTCTATTTCCTCCAGTTTCAGTTTTGGTAGTTTATATGTTTCTGAAAATTCATCCATTTCTTCTATGCTATCCAATTTGTATAGTTTTTCATATTATTGTCTTATGATTGTTTGTATTTCTGTGGTGTTGGTTGTTATTTCTCCTCTCTCATTTGTCATTCTATTTGAGTCCTTTCTCTTTTTGACTTGATAAATCTGCCTGCAGGTTTATCACATATGAGAGAGGAGAAATGGATAAATTCCTAGAAACATATAACTACCAAAAACAGGATGAAATAGAAAACTTGGACAGACCAATAACCAACAAAGAAATTGAATCAGTAATCAAAAATTTCCCAAAAAACAAGTCTAGGTCTAGGTGGCTTCCCAGGGGAATTCTACCAAACTTTTAAGGAAGTGTTAATACCTACTCTTCTCAGACTGTTGCAAAAAATAGAAATGGAAGGAAAACTTCCAAATTCATTCTATGAGGCCAGCATTACTATGATTCCAAAACCAAAGACTTCACTAAAGCAGAGAGCTACAGGAGTGCCTGGGTGTCTCAGTTGGTTAAGCATCCAACTCTTGATTCCTGCTTAGGTCATGATCTCACGGTTTGTGGGATCAAGCCCTGCATCAGGCTCTCCACTGACAGCGAGGAGCCTTCTTTGGATCTTCTCTCTCCCTCACTCTCTCTGTGTCTCTGTCTTTCTGTCAAAATAAATAAATATTTAAACAAATAAAAATGAGAACTAGGGCCAGTATCCCTGATAAACATGTATGCAAAAATTCTCAACAAAATCCTAGCTAATCATATCCAACAGTAGGTTAAAAAAAATCATTCACCATGATCAAGTAGGATTTATTCCTGGGCTGCAGGGGTGGTTCAATATTCACAAATCAATCAATGTGATATGCTACATTAATAAAAGAAAAGGTAAGAACCATACGATCCTTTCCAGAGATGCAGAAAAAACATTTGACAAAATACAACATCCATTCATGATAAAAACCGTCAACAAAGTAGGGATAGAGAGAACATACCTCAACATAATAAAGGCCATATATGAAAAACACACAACTAATATCATCCTCAATGGGGAAAAACTAAGAGCTTTTCCTCTAAGGTCAGGAACAAGAGATATAACCATTTTTATTTAACATAGTACTGGAAGTCCTAGCCACAGCAATCAGATAACCAAAAGAAATAAAAGTCATCCAAATTGGCAAGGAAGAAGTCAAACTTTCACTATTGCCAGATGACATGATACTCTATATAGAAAACCCAAAAGACTCTACCAAAAAATAACTAGAACTGATATACAAATTCAGGAAAGTAAAATACTTTTGTTCATTTTTTTCTCAAAGAACCAGTGTCTGGTTTCATTGGTCTGTTCCATCATTTTTTAAGTTTCTGTATCATTTATTTCTAATCTTTCTTATTTCCTTCCTTCTTCTGTTTTTAGGTTTTGTTTGTTGTTTTTCTTCTAGTTCCTTTAGGTGAACAATTAGGTTGTTTATTTGAGACCCTTCTTGCTTCTTGAGGTAAATTTCTATGGCTACAAACATCTTTCTTAGAACTGCTTTTGCTGCATCTCAGTGGTTTTGGACCATTGCATTTTCATTTTCATTTGTTTCCATGTTCTTTTTTATTTCTTCTTTGACTTCCTGGTTGACTCATTCATTGTTTAGTAGCATGTTATTTAGCCTCCATATAGTTTTTGTCTTTCCAGGATTTTTCTTGTTGTTGATTTCTAGTTTTATAGCATTGTGGTCAGAAAATACGCATCTTATAATTTCAATCTTCTTGAATTTCTTGAGGTTTGTTTTGTGGGCTAATATGTTATCTATTCTAGAAAATGTTTCATGTTCACTTGAAAAGAATGTGTATTCTGCTGTTTTAGGATAAAATGTTCTGAATATATCTGTTAAATCCGTCTATTCCAATGTGTCACTCAAAGCCATCGTTTCCTTGATGATGTTGTGTTAAGATGAACTGTGCATTCAGCCAAGGAAACAACCCAGAAAATTAATAGGCAACCAACGGAATGGGAANCTTGTTGGATTGTGCCCTTTTATTATTATATAGTGTCTTTCTTTGTCTCTTATTACAGTCTTTGTTTTAAAATCTATTTTATGGAAACCAACTTGACAATAAACTATTAAAAAATTGTAAAAAAATCTATTTTGTCTGATATAAGTATTGTTACTCCAGATTTCTTCTGAAATCCATTTTCATGATAGATGTTTTTCCATCTTCTCACTTTCAATCTGCAAGTGTATTTAGGTCTAAAATGAGTCTCTTGGGGCACTTGAGTGGCTCAGTCAGATAAGCATCTGACTTCGGCTCAGGTCATGATCTCAAAGTTTGTGAGTTTAAGCCCCACTTCGGGGTCTGCACTGACAATGTAGGGCCTGCTTGAGATTCTCTCTCTCTCCCTCTCTCTCAGCCCCTCCCCCATTTGCACTCTCTCTATCTCAAAATAAATAAAACTTAAAAAATAAAATGGGTCTCTTGTAGGCAGCATATAGATGAGTCTTTTTTAAAATCCAGTCTGTCACTCTATATCTTTTGATTGGAGCATTTAGTCCATTTACATTTGAAGTAACCATTAATATATATGTTCTTATTACCATTTAATAACTTGTTCTGTTGTTGTTTCTGAAATTTTCTCTGATCCTTTCTTGTCTTTCCCTTTCATGCTTTGCAGATTTTCTTTAGTGATATATTTGGATTTTTCTCTTTATTCCTTGCATTTTTATTAGTGATTTTGATATATGGTTATCACTACATTTGTATATAATCTCTTCTGCATAAAGAAGTCCATGTTAAATTGATGGTAGTTTAAGTTTGAACCCATTCTTTTCTCCTCTCCTCCCCACATTTTAGGTATATGTTATTATATTTTATATCCTTTTTTGTGAATTCCTTGACTGATCTTTTACAGAAAAATTCATTTTTACTGCTTTTGTGTTTCCTACCGCTATACTATCACTTTTGGTCTCTTCTTTCCACCCACAAAGTCCCTTTTAATATTTCTTGCAGGGCTGGTTTAGTGGTCACAAACTCCTTTAGTTTTTGTTTGTCTTGGGAACTCTTTATCTATCCTTCTGTTCTGAATGATAGCCTTGCAGCATAGAGTATTTTTGGTTGCAGATTTTTCCATTCAGCACTTTGAATATATCATGCCACTCCCTTCTGGCTTGAGAAGTTTCTGTTGAAAATCTCCTGCTAGCTTTTCCCTTGTAAGTTAATGACTTCTTTTGTCTTGCTGCTTTTAAAATTCTTTATCATTATATTTTGCAAGTTTAATTACAATATGTCTTGGTGTCAGTCTGCTTTTGTTGATTCTGTTGGGGATTATCTGTGCCTCCTGGATCTGGATATCTGTTTTCTTCTCCAGAATAGGGAAGTTTTCAGCTATTATTTCTGCAAATAGATTTTCTGCTTCCCTTTCTCTCTCTCTTTCTTTTGGGATGTCTACAATATGAATGCTATTATATTTGATGGAGTTACTGAGTTCCCTAAATCTATTCTTATTTTGCATAATTCTTTTCCCTTTCTTTTGTCCAGCTTGATTATTTTCAATTACTCTGTCCTCTAGGTCACTAATTCATTCCTCTGATTCTTCCATCCTGCTGTTTATTCAATGAAGTGTGTTTCTCATTTCATTTATTAAGCCCTTTATCTCTGCTATGTTATTCTTTATCTCTGTATTAAGGATCTCACTCATGCCTTCCACTTTTTTCTCAAGTCCAGTAAGTATCCTTATGATCAATGCTTTAAATTCTCTATCAGTCATGTTACTTATATCTGTTTCACTTAGATCTCTGGCCTTGTCCTGTTCTTTCGTTGAGATAAATTTGTCTCCTCAATTTGTCTGTCTCTCTGTGTCTGTTTCTATGTGTCTAGAAGTCAGCTGCATCTTCTGCTCTTGAAAGTAGTGATTTTATGAAGAAGAGGTCCTGGAGTGCCCTGCAGTGTCCCCTGTTCACTAGAACCTGGTGCTTTAGGAGAGTATCATATATATGATACTATATCTTGCTGTTTTGTCTGAGTCACTTTTCCTTTCAGTGCAGTACTCTGTACTGACTCTCTGCCTGTTGTGTGTGGAAGAAACTATTAAGAGAATGAAATCACGGCCACAGAATGGGAGCAAATATTTGCAAATTATATACTTGATAAAGGATTTGAATCCAAGATATATAAAAAGCTGCTAAAACTCAATAATAAGGGGTACCTGGGTGGCTCAGTTGGTTAACATCCAGTTCTTGGCTTTGGCTCAGGTCATGATCTCATAGTCTGTGGGTTTGAGTCTTACATTAGGCTCTGTGCTGACAGAGTGGAGCCTGCTTGGAATTCTCTCTCTCTCTCCCTCTCTGCCTCCCCCCACCACTTGAGCACACACACTCTTTCTCAAAATAAATAAATAATCTTTTAAAAACTCAATAATAAAAAAAGCAAATCAAATAAAAAACAGGCAAACAATTTGACCAGCCACTTTACCACAGAAGATATATGGATGTCAATAAACAAATAAAAAGGTACTCAAGGGGTTCCTGGGTGGCTCAGTCAATTGAGTGTCCAACTCTTGATTTTGGCTTAGATCATGATACCACATTTCATGGGATCAGGCCCCCTGACAGGAATTCTTTCTCTCCCTCTCTCTCTCTGCCCCTACCCTGCTAGTGTACCTTCTCTTTGTCTCTCTCTCTCTCTCAAAATCAGTAAATAAACTTTTTAAAAAATATACTTGGGGCGCCTGGGTGGCTTAGTTGGTTAAGCGTCCGACTTTCGCT
>NW_027533394.1:624769-635532 GCF_008692635.1 Crocuta crocuta | reverse complement strand
AAACCATTTGTTGAATATGTGAAGGAACTGGAACTCTCACACAATGCTAGCAGAATGTAAAGTGGTACAGCCTCTTTGGAAAACAGTTCAATAGTCTTTTGAAATGTTAAATACACATCTTCTATATGATTCAATCATTCTTCTCCTAGGAACTTACCCACGAGAAAATGAAAGTATTTCACACACAGACATGTACAAGAGTGCTTATAGCCACTTTATTTTTAACAGTCACCAACTAGAAACAGTCCAAAAGTTCATCAACAGGTAAATGGATAAACTAATTGTGGTACATCTATACAATGAAATTCTACTCAGCAATAAAAATGAATGAACTACTGATACAACAGCATGAATGAATCTTGAAATAAAGTGCACTGAGTAAAAGAAGCCAGAAAAAAAAAGACTGCATATTGCATGACTCCATTCATATAAAGGACTAGGATATGAAAGCTAATTAAGCCACAAAAGGACATGGAGGAATCTTAAATTCACTCTGTGGAGCAAAAGAAGCCAGGCCAAAGAATGTATGATTCCAACTATATGACAACCCTGAAAAAGCAAAACTATAGAGTGAACAGTAAAAAGATCAGTGGTTGCCAAAGATTTGGGGAGAAGAAGGGAGGGATGAATAGGTAGAAAACAAGGGATTCTTAGGGTATCCTTAGTGAAACCTTTTATATGATACTGTAATGGTAGATGACATTAAATATTTGTCAAAACCAAGAGAACTACACAACACAGAGTGAACCTGAATGTAAACTATGGTTTTAGCTAATGGTAATGCTATCAATATCAGTTCATCAATTGTAACAAATGCACTATGCTAATGCAAAATGTCAGTAATAGGGGAGAATGGGGACATGGGGGGGGGTAGATGGAAACTGTATTTTCTGCACAATTTTTGTGTATACATAAAACAGTTCTAAAAAATAAATATTATTAATTTACTTTAAAAAAGAGAAAATTCAAGCTAATTTATGACAGAAGCAGAGCAGTGGTTG
The DNA here is from genome assembly GCF_008692635.1 of Crocuta crocuta. NCBI lineage: Eukaryota > Metazoa > Chordata > Mammalia > Carnivora > Hyaenidae > Crocuta > Crocuta crocuta. Next base: position 634,531 of record NW_027533394.1, on the reverse strand, counting down.
CTAGGAGTAGGGGCAGGGGGAGCCAGGGTAGGTGACAGTGATTACAAAGGGGAATAGGGAAATTTTGGTGGTGATAGATATGTTCATTATATCGATTGTGGTGATGGTTTCATGGGCATATACATATGTCAAAACCTATCAAATTGTGCACTCTAAATATGTGCAGTTTATTAAATATCAATTAGTTTTCAAAAAACCTCTTAAAAAATCTTTGCCTACATGAGTTAAGATGGATTTTCTATTGCTTTTAACAATTTAAAAAAATGTTTAATGTTTATTTATTTTGAAGAGAGAGAGAGACAGAGCACAAGCAGGGGAGAGGCAAAGAGAGAGGAAGACACAGAATCTGAAGCAGGCTCCAGGCACTGAGCTCAGCAACAGAGCCCAAGGCAGGGCTTCAACTCATGAGCGATGAGATCATTACCTGAGCTGAAGTCAGATGCTTAACCGACTGAGCCACCCAGGTGCCCTGCTTTTAACTAAAATCTTTACCTAATACAATCATCACAGCTAAGCAAACTATTCCTAAATGACATATTTAACCAAACTTCAATGTGCCCAGCTGCACAATGGTACATGAAAAAAACTAAATAGCTAAAATTAAAACTCGCATTTGAAGCAGAGAAAAGGAAATAGCACACTGCAGTTACTACCTGTCCAAGGTTCAGACTCTATTGGGGTAACAAGGATTCCATTCCTTCCTAGTACTGTACATTTCTTGATCCGCCAATCTGTCTGCTCCTACCTCTGGGTCTGTCTTGGGAGATATACCCTGACCTATTGTCCCCCTTTGTCCCATTGAAGATGGTTATTGGGAAGAATTCCTCTTCTTGAAGCTGTATCACTTTTTTCTTAATGTTTTATTTATTTCTGAGAGAGAGAGAGAGAGAGAGAGAGAGAGACAGCGTGAGCAGGGGAGGGTCAGAGAGAGAGGGAGACACAGACTCCGAAACAGACTCCAGGCTCTGAGCTAGCTGTCAGCCCAGAGCCCGATGCGGGGCTCGAACCCAAGAACCGTGAGTTCATGACCTGAGCAGAAGTCGGATGCTTAACTGACTGAGCCACCCAGGCGCCCCGAGGCTGTATCACTTTAATGACACACTTCTTGTTGGCAGATTCAGTGTTTCTGAAAGTATGATCCCTGATCCACCTGAACTAGAATCACCTGTTTAAAATGCAGGCTCCCGTGGGTCTCACCTCTGGCCTACAGAATCATAATCACTGGGAGTGTGGCCTAGGAATCTACATTTTCTCAATCATTCTTGTAATTCTTAGGTATACTGTAGTTTAAAAAACATTGGTTGAAGCCTTGAATTGTCATTCTCATTTCATACAAAGGAATGTTTAATTTAGGTTTCAATATTATTTATTCTCATAATTCTTTCTGAGACTGTCCTAACAAAGTTTCTCAAACTAGGGTCCATGACCTGGGGTCCCCCCTTCCCTAAGGTCCAAAAGTGTATTCTCAGCAGTTCATAAATATTTTATTTAAAAAATGTTTCTTTTACACTGTTGGTGGGAATGTAAACTGGTACAGCCCCTCTGGAAAACAGTGTGGAGGTTCCTCAGGAAACTAACAATAGAACTCCCCTATGACCCAGCAATAGCACTGCTAGGAATTTACCCAAGGGATACAGAAATGCTGATGCATAGGAGCACATGTACCCCAATGTTCATAGCAGCACTCTCCACAATAGCTAAAACATGGAAAGAGCCTAAGTGTCCATCAACAGATGAATGGATCAAGAAGATGTGGTTTATCTATACCATGGAATACTACATGGCAATGAGAAAGAATGAAATCTGGCCATGTGTAGCAACATGGATGGACCTTGAGGGTGTTATGCTGAGCGAAATAAGTCAGGCAGAGAAGGACAAATATCATATGTTTGCACGTATAGGAGGATTAGGAGGAACTTGACGGAGGACCAAGGGGGAGAAGAAGGGGGGAAATGGTGGGGGAAAGGGAGAGAGGCAAACCATGAGAGACTCTTGAATGCTGACAAAAACTGAGGACTGATGGATGTGGGGGGGAGGGGGGGATGGGCATGGAGGAGGACACTTATGGGGATGAGCACTGAGTGTTATGTGGAAACTAATTTGACAATAAACTATTTGTAAAAAAAAAATGTTTCTTTTGATGATAATCTAAATGTAACAATTATAATTCTAGATTTGGATAATCACCTCATAGCAAAGTCCAGCTGTATAATTTTGGCAGCCATGTTACCACTAATTTTGTAATAAAGTTGGTACCTAGGCATATTATTTCAGTTGTCAGGTGTATAACAGTGTCTGTGCCCCTCTGTTCCTAGCTAGTGATGTACTCATATGTCTCATTCCTTGTCTCAAAGTGTAGATATAGGAGTTCCTCTTTGACACAACGCAGCTGATGTCCAAGGTAACCTGTAAGCACCCTTCAAGTGCTAGAGCTAAGGGTCTTCACACATTAGCTAGATGATAGTGATATAGGGTCTGGAGGCACATACCGAAACTTGTTTCTAGTCGTGTCACAAGAAGGCAGTGAGAAGGTGAGGTCCTGGAGTATATAGGCAGGGGAACTGTTCTGTCATGAAGATGCCTAGGAGGCAATATCTCAAAGAACAAAGTGATGTTTCCATTCATGGGATGGATACCCTTGAGACTTAGCCCCTGGCCATGGTTTTGGGTTCTCTGGTCCAAATCAGTGTTTCTCATGGCAATACTCCTCACACATTAAGAGGCCCTTCTCAAGCCCTTCTCAGGCTATGTAACTACAGCCAGCGGCTGGTTCCCATTACCTTAAAGGATGGTTAAATGTTTTCATTTTTTCAAGATCTCAACGTAGCCCCAAGAAGGACTTCTTGCCACAATGTGTGTGTCACAATTGGAGCTCTCTCAATCTACTATGCTATGCTCCCAGTGAAAGTCTTTGTGTCTCCACAAGGAAAATTCAATCCCCATCCACAGCCCTTCCCAAGAGAAAAAAGAATGTGTCATTTTCTAAAACTGATTCAAAAATTCCCATGTAGTCTTCCATTCTTCTTTCTGTCTTCCTCTATTGACAGCAAATCTTTCTTCTTGGTTGCAAGGTGGCTGTAGCAGTTCCAGCATAGCATGCGACACAGAAACATTCTGTTAAGAAGAGGGGAATTTCCTCCTATACATGTCCTTTTATTAGTGAGGAAAACCATTCCCAAAAGTCCCCCAGTAGACTTCCCCTCAGATCCTAGATCACATGTCCATAACTAAACCAATCATGGACCAGGAGAATGAGCCCATTCATGATTGGCATTGAGTATTCAAGGTTCCACCACCACCTCAAAAGAGGGCTGGGGTAAGACCCCTTCCCTAAGCACAGGACCACTTCATGACTATGCCAGCAAGGAAGAAGAGAGAGAAATGAATTTGGGCAAACATTTAGCATCGCCTGCTTTACCTACCTACCTTCATATTTCCCACATATGGATTGGTCCAAAGGGTGCTGCACAGGATCTCCCAGACGTGTAGTTGGGTGGGCATCTTGATAAGTGGCTGTCTCCATCTTCCTAATTGAATTCACCACCCAACCCCCTCACATGTGGTAGTTTAGGTTTTGTTTCCCTCAATTTTGTACACAGCTGGATCCCTCAAAGGATTTGTTCCTGCCTTCTGTTCTGGATATGGGGAGATTGTTCCCTGTCTTCACTGGGGTATGTGGAGGTAGTTTTTCTAGTCAATTAGAAAGCAATAAGTTATTCTGGTAGATCACTTTATCTGCACCTGACTACATTTCTGACTACACTTTGTACATGGTAGAGGGACCCAAGTTACCTTAACACGTGCTAGGAAATAGCTGTCTTGTGATGGCACACAGAGTGGCCTCAAATTTCACAGCAGCACTCAGGGCCCTTATCCTGTCTTTTCCCTTACTTTTTCCTCTTCTTGCTCATGATGAGAGGCAGTAGTAGCTAGCTTACCAATCACTAACAAGGGTATTAAGGGTAGATGAACACTGAATGAACTTACCTGTAGTCTTGCCTTCCTCACCTATTCCAAATTAGAGATCAGTGAGCAGCCAAGTATATTATCCACATACCAAAAAGCAGTGGCAAATCCTACAGCATTAATTCATCCTGGTGACATTTCAGATGTGTGCCAAGAACACCTCATATTGGTTCCACTGCATTTTGTGATCAGGCCTGAACATCCCAAATATATCTAATACAAGTTATTTAAACCCCTCTGGTTGTGGGTCTCCCCAGGGATGGCTCAGTCCTGAACTTCTGTACCCTAGCTATTCAAAGTACTGTTGTCAGCAAACGTAAATCTAGGGGATAGGTCATATATGGATAATTTTAGAAAAGAAACTCCCTAAAGTTGTTATACATAGACTTCTTATCTTTGGAACCAAATGGCTACGATCAGAAAATATACTCTGGTGCCTAATTTTGTCCCCAGGTATGTTTGGGTGCATCCCATCAAGGGGTCAAAGGCAATGGCTTGCTGAGAAAAGTACTCTAAATTCTCTCCCTCCACCCACCACCACCACCTACTTGTTCCCAGGTCGTCATGCCAGGACTTTTAGACAAGGAAGTTATATTCTGAGGACAACACGAATTGCTTTTCTCTGCCTTGTATAGGGCACTGAAACTCCTGGTACTGCTCCCAACCCCAACCATTAGGTAGTTCTCATTCCCTCCAATATTGCAGCAAAATATCAAGGGCCTGAGGGAAATAGAACCCTTGTTCCTTTTTTTGGATCACTTTCCTCTACTCTACCCCCAAATGAGGTAGCAATGACTAATTTGGTGCCACGTGATACCAAGCAGCCCCTAACCGTCAGCCTGTACTGCGTCTTTTGCTACTCTTTTTTGCATGTACATTTGAACCCACTTCCTCTGGTTAGGGACTTCCCCATCTTATGATTCTTGGAAGGAGTCAGAGCCTGCCTCCACAGACTTAAGAATGCTACATTTACTCTCTCTTGCCGCTAGGGTATTGGCACATAACCTAGACCAATCACCCTAGACTTTGTCTTAGGAGGTTAAGACTCAGAGACTGAGTCTCTTAGGCAGCACTAGCATTCTCGGCCAGACAGAGCTTCCTGCCGGGGAAACAGTGGTGAAAGCTACAGATTGGAGTGCTCAGAGGTGCTACAGTGGGCTCCTCACCAGACCAGTTCTGCCACGTGGTTTGAGTGTTGTTCCTGCCTGCAAACCTGCTTTGCCAGCCTGCCTGCTCATCCTTTTAATGAATTCTATTTCTACCTAAATCAGCCAGAATCCAATACTGTTGCTTGCAATCAAGGAGCTGGACTGTTACACGGCTGTATCTCCTTCAGGAATTGGTCCTAGTTCCAAGAAGGGCCCAAAGGCTTTCTTTCTTTGTCCCCAGGGAAAGTTGAAGGGGATTCTTCGTAGATTTCCATTTTGTTATAAATACTAAAATTAGAAACAGTAAAGCTACCCACTATTGTCCCACAGTATCTAGTTTACTATTAGTGAACACATATGTTCTGAGCAATGCCAGAAAGCCCCTTTTAAAGAGATCTTGTCCTGGCAAAAGACTTTATAATGCTTCTTGAAATCATTAGTTTCATGACGTCCTTTACATAGTAGACCTGATCTTTGTAAACGCACTATTTTGAAATGGGGATTTAAAATGTACTTTGGCAGGAACTAAATATTCAAATGTAATGAATGTAATTGATTATGTTTCTTTTGAGATGATGCAATAGCTGCCTGGTATTGAGCTGCTTCTCCAGTGTGTGCTGGCAGGAAGATTTTCAAAGTTTACCTTGGCACCTTCAAAATCTAGTAAGCGACTAGTTTCCTTTCTAAGCTCTGGGATAGAAGCTCTCCCTAAATGATAAGGAACTAACAATGTCCTCAAACCTGACCAAAATAGGGCCATATCTTGCTGGGAAATTGGAATTTTAGCCATGTCAGTCTGTCCACCTTTCCCATTTATCTTCACCTATTGTGCTCACTTCAGGAGGGTCAAATGCATTGAGTGTTGTGTCCCTAGAGGCACTAAGCATCTGGGGCTTGAGGGGATGGATGGAAGGTTTCTGTGCATCAAGACTATATGAGCTGGTATGGGAATTTTGGGGAATGATAGAACTGTTCTATATCTTGATGTGGTAGTGGTTGTATAACTGACTCTAGGCTCTGTCTAAAATCGTAGAGTAAATTTTATTGTATATAAGTTAAAGAGAAATTCATTTTTTTCTTTAAAGAATAAGAGTGCTGGAGCATCTATTTTCCATGTGTAAATCGTGGCTGTGCAGTAGCACAGCAAGCAGGTACATGACCACCACGAAGGACAGTGCCTCCAGCTAATCTGAAAGCACTATGTGACTGTCAGTTCACACTTAAATAGCCACCTCAAACATGAACTTCTAAAACTTGTGAGTGACTGCACAATTTAGGGCCAGGAATTCAATTTTGTGAGGAGGGATTTGGGCGTGGCTTTCTTTCAGGCTCCTGCTGGAAGCTGAAAGAATCTGTTCCCCTTTTGTCTTGATAGAGAACTATTTATTCCCAGACCCGAANTAAATCTAGGGGATAGGTCATATATGGATAATTTTAGAAAAGAAACTCCCTAAAGTTGTTATACATAGACTTCTTATCTTTGGAACCAAATGGCTACGATCAGAAAATATACTCTGGTGCCTAATTTTGTCCCCAGGTATGTTTGGGTGCATCCCATCAAGGGGTCAAAGGCAATGGCTTGCTGAGAAAAGTACTCTAAATTCTCTCCCTCCACCCACCACCACCACCTACTTGTTCCCAGGTCGTCATGCCAGGACTTTTAGACAAGGAAGTTATATTCTGAGGACAACACGAATTGCTTTTCTCTGCCTTGTATAGGGCACTGAAACTCCTGGTACTGCTCCCAACCCCAACCATTAGGTAGTTCTCATTCCCTCCAATATTGCAGCAAAATATCAAGGGCCTGAGGGAAATAGAACCCTTGTTCCTTTTTTTGGATCACTTTCCTCTACTCTACCCCCAAATGAGGTAGCAATGACTAATTTGGTGCCACGTGATACCAAGCAGCCCCTAACCGTCAGCCTGTACTGCGTCTTTTGCTACTCTTTTTTGCATGTACATTTGAACCCACTTCCTCTGGTTAGGGACTTCCCCATCTTATGATTCTTGGAAGGAGTCAGAGCCTGCCTCCACAGACTTAAGAATGCTACATTTACTCTCTCTTGCCGCTAGGGTATTGGCACATAACCTAGACCAATCACCCTAGACTTTGTCTTAGGAGGTTAAGACTCAGAGACTGAGTCTCTTAGGCAGCACTAGCATTCTCGGCCAGACAGAGCTTCCTGCCGGGGAAACAGTGGTGAAAGCTACAGATTGGAGTGCTCAGAGGTGCTACAGTGGGCTCCTCACCAGACCAGTTCTGCCACGTGGTTTGAGTGTTGTTCCTGCCTGCAAACCTGCTTTGCCAGCCTGCCTGCTCATCCTTTTAATGAATTCTATTTCTACCTAAATCAGCCAGAATCCAATACTGTTGCTTGCAATCAAGGAGCTGGACTGTTACACGGCTGTATCTCCTTCAGGAATTGGTCCTAGTTCCAAGAAGGGCCCAAAGGCTTTCTTTCTTTGTCCCCAGGGAAAGTTGAAGGGGATTCTTCGTAGATTTCCATTTTGTTATAAATACTAAAATTAGAAACAGTAAAGCTACCCACTATTGTCCCACAGTATCTAGTTTACTATTAGTGAACACATATGTTCTGAGCAATGCCAGAAAGCCCCTTTTAAAGAGATCTTGTCCTGGCAAAAGACTTTATAATGCTTCTTGAAATCATTAGTTTCATGACGTCCTTTACATAGTAGACCTGATCTTTGTAAACGCACTATTTTGAAATGGGGATTTAAAATGTACTTTGGCAGGAACTAAATATTCAAATGTAATGAATGTAATTGATTATGTTTCTTTTGAGATGATGCAATAGCTGCCTGGTATTGAGCTGCTTCTCCAGTGTGTGCTGGCAGGAAGATTTTCAAAGTTTACCTTGGCACCTTCAAAATCTAGTAAGCGACTAGTTTCCTTTCTAAGCTCTGGGATAGAAGCTCTCCCTAAATGATAAGGAACTAACAATGTCCTCAAACCTGACCAAAATAGGGCCATATCTTGCTGGGAAATTGGAATTTTAGCCATGTCAGTCTGTCCACCTTTCCCATTTATCTTCACCTATTGTGCTCACTTCAGGAGGGTCAAATGCATTGAGTGTTGTGTCCCTAGAGGCACTAAGCATCTGGGGCTTGAGGGGATGGATGGAAGGTTTCTGTGCATCAAGACTATATGAGCTGGTATGGGAATTTTGGGGAATGATAGAACTGTTCTATATCTTGATGTGGTAGTGGTTGTATAACTGACTCTAGGCTCTGTCTAAAATCGTAGAGTAAATTTTATTGTATATAAGTTAAAGAGAAATTCATTTTTTTCTTTAAAGAAAGAGTGCTGGNTATAAGTTAAAGAGAAATTCATTTTTTTCTTTAAAGAATAAGAGTGCTGGAGCATCTATTTTCCATGTGTAAATCGTGGCTGTGCAGTAGCACAGCAAGCAGGTACATGACCACCACGAAGGACAGTGCCTCCAGCTAATCTGAAAGCACTATGTGACTGTCAGTTCACACTTAAATAGCCACCTCAAACATGAACTTCTAAAACTTGTGAGTGACTGCACAATTTAGGGCCAGGAATTCAATTTTGTGAGGAGGGATTTGGGCGTGGCTTTCTTTCAGGCTCCTGCTGGAAGCTGAAAGAATCTGTTCCCNTTCTTAATGAAAGGCTTAGTAGGATCATCTAACACCGAGAAAGCAATTTGCACTGAACAGCTCATAAGGCCCAAATTCTCAGTAATAGGACCAACTTTCCCTAAAAGTTTTATGGGGTGGCTGGATTCCCACCATTCTGCTACTTAGTTGGTGAAGTCCTGGTCCCAAGCGTCTTCAGGTGCTGTGCCGCACAACTCTTGCTTGACCTCTTATCCCAGTAATTCTCAACCTTGGCTGTAGTTTAGAATCATTTGATACCCAGGCTACCACCCAGACCAGTTAGATAAAAATCTCTGGGATGTGGGACTTAACATCAGTGCTATTTTTTAAAAACACCTTAGGTGATGTCTATACTTTGGAAAGGGGGCATCCTAGTGCCTGGGTGACTCAGTCAGTTGAGCGCCCTACTCTTAATTTCGGCTGAGGTCATGATCTTGCAGTTCGTGTGTTTGAGCCCCATGTTGGGCTCAGTGCTGACGGCATGGAGCCTGGTTGGAATTCTCTCACTCCCTCTCTGTCTGCCCCTCCCCTGCTTGTGCTCTGTCTCTCTCTCAAAATAAATAGATAAAAATGGAAAGCGGGCATCCTTCCATTTCATGGACTGGCAGGAACACAGGAAAAGGAATATATTAGTCTGCTCAGGCCACCATAACAAAATATCTCAGACTGGGTGGCTTACACAACAGAAATTTTTTTTCTCACACTTCTAGAGGCTAGAAGTCCAAGATCAAGGTTGGTTTCCCCTGAGCTCTCTTTTTGGCTTGCACATGGATACCTTCTTGCTGCCTCTTCACCAGGTGATCCCTCTGTGTCATGCACCCTTGTATCTCTTTGTGTGTCCTCATCTCCTCTACTTATAAGGACATCAGTCAGATTGGATTAGAGTCCACCCTAATGGCCTCATTTAAAAAATTTTTGTTTGTTTTTAATGTTTATTTATTTATTTATTTATTTAATTTTTGAAAGTGAGAGAGAGCGAGAGAGAGTGAGCACGAGTGGGGGAGGG
>NW_027533394.1:624501-624610 GCF_008692635.1 Crocuta crocuta | reverse complement strand
CATTTTAACTTAATTTCCTTTTTGGGGCTCTGGGTGGCTCAGTCGGTTAAGCATCCAACTTTGGCTCAGGTCATGATCTCTCGGTTTGTGGGTTTGAGCCCCATGTCGG
>NW_027533394.1:614770-623147 GCF_008692635.1 Crocuta crocuta | reverse complement strand
TCGGTTAAGCATCCAACTTTGGCTCAGGTCATGATCTCTCGGTTTGTGGGTTTGAGCCCCATGTCGGGCTCTGTGCTGACAGCTCAGAGCCTGGAGCCTGCTTTGGATTCTGTGTCTCTCTCTCTCTCTCTGCCCCTCCACCACTCATGCTCTGTCTCCTTCTTGCTCTCAAAAATAAACATTAAAATTTTTTAACTTAATTTCCTTTTAAAAGGTTCTGTCTCTAAATACAGTAATATTCTGAGGTACTGGAGTTTAAAGCTTTATATGAGATGGGGATGGGGGACACAATTCAGCCTATAACAAAGGAGATCATGGTTTCTGTAATACTCCTCGACATTTTTAGCTTAATTTATTGGGTTTAATAGACAAATTCATGGTCCTTTGGGATTATGGCTGCCTGCATCAATAGTAAGAGACTAGAGTTCAACAGGACAGCCCAGTTTCTATCTTCACAAGACAATTCTTCCAATACCAACTACTGTTTCTCTTAGGACCAATGTTGGGCACTTTGCTTTGTCTCCAGAAGGCTCTGAAGTGGATAAGAATAGGACATTAATCAAATTAACTTCAAATTCCCTGCTGCACCCTATGCTGTAAAGTCTATACCTATTGTATTTCCCCTACCAGATTATGCCCAGTCACATGGTCTAAAACAGTTCGCCAGAAGTTACATGTTCAGCCTGAATGGTAGTATTAAAATGTCCCAAATAATGTATAAATGTCCAAATTCTGAACAATGTGAAATTTCTCCTCTTCTGAAATTCTTGAGAGGAAAATAAATTTCAAAATTTGGAGGAAATTTAGGTCCAAAATAATTTCCTTCCCATTTACTGTTTCTGCTCACTGTCAGCAGGAAGGGTCTCTCTCTGAGGTAGGAAGAGAGTGGAGGTTCCTTTGGCAACTACAACCTGGGCTGCCATCCACTAGCATAGGTGAAGTTCACATAGGACCTCCCAAAGAGGATTAATCCAACTTCAAGATTCTCATATATCCCACTGTGTAAGAGTTAAAAAAGTTACTTAGACACATAAGATTTTTCCTAGCTCCAATGCCACATGTACAAACTTCAGAAGAAAATAATGCAAAGAAGCAACCAGATAAACCCAGTTAAGTAACATATTCTGCAGAACAATCGGCCTGGTATCGTCAGCAAATCAGTATTATTAAGGATGGCCTGTGATAGATTAAAAGAGACTAAGGGACACAAGAACAAGATGTAATGCATGGCCTGGATTGGGTACTACTTTGGTTGAAGCAACTGCAAGGGACATTTTTAGGTCATTTGGGGAAATGTAAATATGATCTGGGTGTTAGGTCAGCTGAAATTTTACTGAAATAGCAAAATAGAAGTTGAAAACTGGAAAAAAAAAAGGGTAATAGAACAGTATATGTAGCAAGATCTCAGTTTGGTGATTTAAAAAAGGCATGTATAGACACACATGCTCGTGCACACACACACACGCTCCTGTGCGTGCGCACGCGTGTGCGCACACACACACACGTAGAGTGAGAGAGAGAGAAAAAGAGAGAGAGAAGAGGTCCTGAAAGCAACGCATCAGGGTCTTACAGCGGTGATTGCTGGGTGGTGGAAATTTTACTTATGTAATTATTTATCATATTTCTGCTTGTCTATATAGTCTCATTTCCTATAATGCACCGGCACTGCTTCTGTATTTACAAAATATTATTTAAAAAATTCTTAGTCACAAGCAAACCTCAGCCACTTGAAGCAGTTGTTTCAAGCAAAATTATGATGCTGGAAAGTAGTATATAATACAGTCCAGACCCACACTGCTGTCCAAAAGCAAAGCGTATGTCTATCAGAGACAGTGATATCTGGAGGAAAGAAGAGTAACCACAGAAAATGTGAGAGAAAAAGGAAATTGTCTTGCTTTCAGTCTCAACAGGAGGCAACTTAAATTGTCCTATTTGTCTAGGGTCCACAACTTTTCACTTTGAACTCTACTGGGATTTATCAAGAGATTAACAATAGCACTCAGTTTGCTGTATGGGAGAGGGTGAAGTTCCATGCATGTTTGCTGTTACCTCTCTCATAGAGTGGCACTTGAGACAATCCTGTCTTCCTGAAAAGTTAAAAGATATTTTGCGGTGGGACCCTAGTCCTTAGGTCATCTTTGTGGTTCCTTTCCTCAACCTTCACTCTATTTGAAACCACTTAATTCCCCATTTTGAATCCTGCACTCCTGGCATCCCGCATTCCACTAAGGATGGGCTTTGTGTGGTGACCCAGCCTCTACACTGTGAGCTGTTACATGTAGTAAGCATGGCTCTGAGCATGGTTCAGAACTTTGCTGCTGCAGGAATTTTCTATTGCTGCGGAAACAGATTACCACAAACTTAGTGGCTTAAAACACACATGTGTTCTCTTACAGTTCCAATGGTAAGACATTTCACGAAAATCTCACTGGCTGAAAATCAAGTGTCACTGGGTCAGTTCCCTGTCTGGGGGCTCCAGAGGAGAATCCATTTTGTGCTCATTTGAACTGTTGGCAGAATTCAGGTTTCTTGTTTTTGTTTTTTGCAGTTGTTGAATAGAGGTTCCCATTTTCTTGCTGGCTACAAACTGGAGCTGACTACATTCCTTGGTTTGTGACCCCTCCTCCACCTTCAAAGTCAGCAACACTGAATCTCTCAGACCCACTCTTCCTCCACTTTTAAAGACTCCTGTGTTTAGACTGGGCTATCTCTGTTTCTGACCCCTGGAGAGCTTCTTTTTATTAGTTTTCAAGCTCAGCTATCCATTTTTTTAAGTTTAAAAATATTTTATGAAACTGTGGGACAACTGTTTCAAATTTTAGCAAACTAAAGAGACATAAAATCCAATGCATGAAGCTTGACTGGATCCTGGTTTTTAAGAAAGCTATCAAAATTATATTAAGATATTTGTGATAGAGGATAAAGAATTTCCCCAATGGAAAGCTAAAGGACAATTTCAAATAAATCCCAACAGCCATATATGTCTCTGGACTACCTCATTGTCCTCACCAACCAATAGTATAGAGGTTTTCTATGTCTTTTCATGCTTGTGTATTATTTAGTGTTCATTTGGAGAGAAGCTTGCTTTCTTCTTCTCCTACAATCAGTAAGTGACCAAGTGATATTGACACTTGAGATCATGAGCCCCTGAATGTTTTGGAATGTTTTGGGTGCTTGATAAGAGTCAGATAGTTCAACACTAATGGAGATTGCTAAATGGTGGGGGGGGGATATAACTTTAATTCACTGTTTTTATGACAGCATTTATAATAGTATAGCAGGGTTAGGGAAAATAGGTTAACTATATTAATAAGATCTCATGAAAACCAGGTAATAACTTTATGGGATTGGAACTATTTGCTTGAACACATCTTCTTCTTATGTTATTTTTTGAGATGACTCTTGTTCTATGTTTTAATTAGCTTCTTTCCTGGTGTTATTACCCATGAATTCATTAGTAATGAGAAGCTGTATTCTCTGCTCCAACAATAATCTTGATATGATATTAAAAATGGCTTTCTACTAAAAGGATTCAAGACTCCTTGATAACGTATTTAGTACAGGAGAATTCAAGATGATCATGTTTTCTCTTGCTATTATCAGAAATCAAGGACTCACTGAGACATAGCAGGATATCCTTAAAAACAACAAAAACAACAAAAACAACAATGCCTTAGAGCATCCAAAAGGAAATGATAATGAAAGCTAAGTGGATCTACTTCAGTGTGTGTAAAGTAATAAGATATGATGCTTTAAAGAACATCCAAATATATATTGTACTAGAAATAATCCTATATGCCCAATTCTTGCTGTAAATATGGGGGATAAATCATTCAAATGATAAATTTGCAGTGTTTTAATCTGTAAAACCGATACAATACCTTCCTTACATGAGGAGTTTAAATAGATATTACGGTGAAATGGTAATATATTTATATTGTTTTCTTCCTACAGTACATGAAGTGGTAAATTTTATAAACATTCCACAGTATATATGGGTTTGCTTCATTTTGTTTTTATTTACATAGTCACTTAGATTTCAACTTTCTCAGTTACAATTATTCAGCTGCTTTCCACCTTTAAAATTGTTGTTGGTATTTTTTCTTCTACTTTCCTTGTGGTTTACTTCTCTTATATTCCTTTATTATAATTTTTTTATTTGAGAAAGAGAGAGAGAATGAGCAGGAGAGGGGCAGCGGGAGAAAGAGAGAGAGGGAGGACAGAGAGAGAGAGAGAGAGAGAGAGAGAGAGAGAGAGAGAGAGAGAGAGAGACCTAAGCAGGCTCCATGCTCAGCATAGAGCCGGATTTGGGGCTCAGTCCCACAACCCTGGGATCATGACCTGAGCCGATATCAAGAGTTGTATGCTCAACCAACAGAACCACCCAGACACCCCTCCTTAATTGTAATTTTGGTAGAGTTGAAATGAGAAATAACAGTGTAAGTGAATATCCATTCAATTATGTTTAGTGTGTAAGTAGGAGGGTTTCTTTTTTTTAGAAAAAAAGTATTTCAGTTATAAATGAAAACAAAAGCTACTAAAGACATTTTTGGGACAACCAGGGAAATCTTAATATGGCCTAGGTAATATTATTAGATATTAAAATATTATTGTGAGAATATTATTGTTTATGTCCTTCAATGTGATAAAGGTTTTGTGATTATGTAAGAGGATCCTCTTTTTTTTTTGAGGTAAAAAAATGTTTGTTGAGGTATANATTAACAACTATACATCTGGGTCTTAGGCTTTATTTATCTTATAAGTGAAAGTGTGTACACTTTTACCAACCTCTCCCTATTTTTCGCAAACCCCAACCTCAGGCAACCACCATTCTATTCCCTATTTCTAAGTATTCAACTTTTCTTTCCCTTTAGATTCCACCTGTAGTGATGCTGGATAGTATTTGTTTTTCTCTGTTTGGTATAATTTACTTGGAATAATTTCCTCAAGGTCCATCCATGGTGTCACAAAAGGCAAGGTTTTCTCTTTTTTAAAGCTGAATAATATTCCATTGGATATGCATACCACAATTTCTTTTTCCATTCATCCATCAGTGGGAAAAGACATATTTGTATTCCCATGTTCATTGTAGCATTATTCCTAATAGCCAAAGAATGGAAACAACCTAAGAGAATGTTCTTTTGAGATGCATACTGAACTTTTTAGGAACAATGTAAGTCAACTCACTTTCGGATGGTTCAAAAAATTAGATAGATGAAGCAAATATAGCATAATGTTAACAACTGAAACTGAGTGGTGGGCATAATGATATTGAGCTAATTTGGACTTTTCTATGCATTTGAGATTTTTCACAATTAAAAAGTGGGAACATTTTACACTAGCTTTCTAGGTATTTGAAACAGGGCTGAGGGCAGGTTTTAGCAAATGCTCAAGTCACCATCTTGATCCAGAAGTTCAACTAAATTTTTTATATTTTAAACTGCTTCTTGGGTTGGTTACCTTTCCTTCTCTAAAGTGTACATGGCTATATTCATTGGCATATAGGTTCAGCTTCTTATAACAGACATCCAAATTGACAGAGGCTTAAATAAAGCAGAAATTTATTTCCCTTGGATGTAACAGACCAGAAGAAGGCAGTCCAGGACTAGTGTGGTAGCTATTCTATAAGATTATTCAGAGACTCAGGGGCGCCTGGGTGGCTCAGTTGGTTGAGCATCTGACTTCGGGTCAGGTCATGATCTCACAGCTTGTGAGTTCGAGCCCTGTGTCGGGCTCTATGCTGACAGCTCAGAACCTGGAGCTGGCTTCAGATTCTCTCTCTCTCTCTCTCTCCCTCTCTCTGCCCCTCTCCCACTTGCTCTGTCTCTCTCTCAAAAATAAATAAAAACATTAAAAATTTAAAAAAAAGATTATTCAGAGACTCAGTCTCCAC
Organism: Crocuta crocuta; assembly: GCF_008692635.1. NCBI lineage: Eukaryota > Metazoa > Chordata > Mammalia > Carnivora > Hyaenidae > Crocuta > Crocuta crocuta. Next base: position 617,254 of record NW_027533394.1, on the reverse strand, counting down.
CTCATCACCAGAATCATGCTCCTATCCAAATGGTAGAAATGGCTCACATTTCAGCCAGTAGGATGAAGAAGGGAAGAGCTCTTACATTAAGGACTCTATCCAAAAGTTGTACACATCATTTCCAGTCACATCCCATCGGCTCATGTTTAGCCACACCCAGCTGCAATGGAGAATAGGAAATGCAATCTTCAGCTGGGCAGGTATGTATATACCTAAAAGGATAATTACCTTGAAAGAAGGCGAGAACAGATATTGAAGGTCAATTAGCAGTGTCTGATGCATTAGTTACTACTTTTTGAATCACAGTGCATTCCTTCCTTTTTCTTTTATTTTGGATTCAGACTCAGACACTTGGTTTTCCTAACAAACTCCACTATCTTTTGTCATGTGAACTTCATCATAGTGAAAGACAAGTATTCAAGAAATTGCGGTTAACTAAACCTATTGTGGCAATCATCTTACAATATACACATATTCAAATTATTATGATGTACACCTTAAACTAATAAGATGTTATATGTCCATTATATCTCAATAAAACTGGGAAGGGGAGAAATCCTAGATCTGGCAAAAGTATCCACAGTTCAACAATTCTTGTCTACCTTCACCTTCCAAAATTAGATAATTCCACCAGAAGGTATTCTCCCATTAAAATCAATATCTATTCCAGGCTTAATTCAATTCATTATTTTCTTGCCTGATTTCCCTATCATATGTCATCTTCCCCATTTCTTTCTCTTGGAGTCCTAACCCTACACAGGTTCTAAGCTTCTGCCCACAAGGATATGTTCCCCCACCCACAACTGTGTTGCCTTGAAACTTATCTAAAATGCTTGAAGTATTTTACAATACCCTCTTAGTCTCTCTTTCATAAATCTGTCCAAATTTTTATATCCACTTAATATTATGGTTTATAGTAGTTTTCTATTACCACAAACTTCCAGGTTTAACAATACAAATTTATTATCTCATTGTTCTGTAGATCAGCAGTCCAGATTGGCCCGACTGGTTTCTCTGTTCCAGATTTCACAAGGCCAGAATCAGGGTATCGGCCAGCCCAGCTCTTACTGAGAGGCTTTGTAAGTAATCTGCTTCCAAAGTTCATTCAAATTGTTGTCAAAATTTAGTTCTTTGCACTGATAGACCTCAGGACTGAGTTCCTTGTTGGCAGTCAGATGGGAGTGGCCCTTAGTTTTTAAAGGCCTGCTTCCAGTCCTTGCACATTGGTCCTTACATCTTATACTTGGAATCCTTCTGACTTATCCTTCTGCCATATCTCTCTTGCTGCCAGCAGTAGGTTCTCTGATTTTAAGGGCTCATGCTATCATATTGGGTCTTGATAGCTTATGCTATCAAGAAAATCTCCATTTTAAAGTCTGCACCTTTAATTATGTCTGGAAAACCCCTTTTGTCATGTAATACATCATATTCGGTTTCTAGGGATCAGAGTGTAAACATCTTGGGGGAGGCGGCATTTTGCCTACTCAGCTAAGGTCTCTGAGGTCAGCTTTCAGTGAACACCTTTATATGCAAATACTTGCCCACAGCATTGTAGATCTGGAGTCTCACTGGTAGAGTAATTCCATGGTGTTTTTCTTCTCTCCCTATCTCTCTTTGGTTTCTTTGGGACTCAGAAAACCTCTCTGACCTAGTAACAATTAAAATATCTCCCTGTTTTCTAGTCACATCTTTAATAGCTTTTAGATCTGAGTACCTCTTTTTCCCTTTCATCTCTGTTTAGCTCATTATCCCAAGATCACATTTTCCTAAGACAATCCCTTTCTTTCTCCGGCTTAAATAGCATAACATCTTGTATCTTTTTCTTTTATTCTCCTTCTGCTCTTGTTCTGACAGTAATGCTTATTTTTATTTTTCTAGCATTTTATTATGGGAAATTTCAAACATACACAAAATTAGAAAAATACTATAATGAACCCCTATAAATAGTATAATGAATCACTCAGCTTCAATAATTATTGACACTTTGCCAATTTTATTTTAAGTTTTTTAAAGTTTATTTATTTATTTTGAGACAAAGAGACAGAGAGAGAGAGCAAGCAGGGGAGGGGCAGAGATAGGGAGAGACAGAATCCCAAGCAGGCTCTGTGCCATTGGCACAAAGCCTGACACAGGGCTTGAACTCGCAAACTGTGAGATCATGACCTGAGTGGAGATCAAGAGTCAGATGCTTAACCAACTGAACCACCCAGCTGCCCCAGCACTTTGCCAATTTTAGTTAATCTATTCATACTTTTATCTGGAATATTTCAAAGCAAATCTCAGACATGTCATATCACTCACACATAAATTAGTATAAAGCATTATTTTGAAGGAAATACAATGCCTCCTTGATTTCACAAGCAACCCCTATTCCTAGAGATGGTGGTCTTTACATTTTTTTTGGTTTAGTCTTTAGAACTTTAATAATTTTAAGACTTGTTTCCTCACCTCAATACACTCTAATTTTTATATGATAAGGGCGCC
>NW_027533394.1:610381-614759 GCF_008692635.1 Crocuta crocuta | reverse complement strand
TCAAGGCTCCCATTTCTCTATCTATACCTTGATAAAAATCACCTGCCTTCCTAGGTGAAATCCAGAGTCTGGGTCTTTAAAATCCAAAGTCATAATCATAGTTCGTGTTATAAAAAGTCCAACCTGACACCATGCAGAGGAGGTGGTGGTGTTGGGGGGAAGGGGATGAGTCTAGGAGTCTGTGGACATGCAGCAAAAATTCAAGGCAGTTCCTCCATAGTTTTTTCCTTGCCTCTGTAACAAGATGCAGTTCAAATCAAGATAGAGGGATGGCACTGATAGAATGTCACCTACTAAATGCAAAATATATAATCCCACTCCTTACTATTTTGTCGTTCACATGGAATTTACCTACTTTTGCAGTTAAAAGCCCCAGCCTACAATCCTGAGAAATAGGAAAAAAGGGGAGCAAAAATGTTCCAGCCCTCTGATGCTGAAAAATCTGATTGTTACAGCTGTATTGCACATTGTAATTAATGTAACATTGTGTGTAAATGATACTTCAATATACAATAAAAAGCTGTTTTGAAGTGAACCTAAGGCGAAAATATTATTTTCCTGATACTCTAATCCCTGTCTCAGCCACAAAAGCATGCACAGTCTGTTCTTACTAGGGTTCACTTGGTTCCACCTGCTTTTAGACACCTGCCACAGTTGTAAGGTCAAAAACCTCTGAGGCCTGTGATTTCTAAGGCTGCTGTCTATTAAAAGCAGTGTTATGCCTGCAGACACCAATCATAATGCAAACTGCTACAAACTCCCGAAGTCAATGATGAGCATGGCCAGTGCTTTCTAGGGCTTGCCCTGATGGTAAAAACAAACAAAAAGAAAAGAAAGAAAACCAGCTGCAACACTTGTGCACATAGGCCACCACACCTACAAAGAGAACTGCTTCCCTCAAATGTTATTCTAGGTCTCAAATGCATTTTTAAAAACATTGTATTTGTTTCTCAAGGTTTCTCAACCCATACACCATGGGGTACCTCTAAAGGTCCTATCTATAATCACATCACTCTCTCCCCTGAATTCCAAACTAATTAAGAAATAAACCCAAGAGGGGCCCCTGGGTGGCTCAGTCCATTAAGTGTCCAACTTCAGCTCAGGTCATGAACTTGCTGTTTGTGAGTTTGGAGCCCCTCATTGGGCTCTGTGCTGACAGCTCAGAACCTGGAGCCTGCTTCAGATTCTGTGTCTCCCTCTCTCTCTGCCCCTCCCCTGCTCTCTCGCTCTCTCTCTCTCTCAAAAATAAATAAAACATTTAAAAAAAGAAATAGACACAAGAGTCAATAGGGGATCCAAATATTGAGAATTTATTGTTGACAAGACTGGTTTGGAGAGCCTGAATCAGGTTTTCAACTTTTTTATCCCAAACCTAGATTTTTGCACCTTCCTGAGGGAAGAGATGTGTCTATGCAATGGAGCCTTACCCTGCTAAGCTGGCCTTAGTGAGGCTTGCCCACATGGAGGGCAGATAGGAGGACACAGCATGCTATAGGCAAGGGAACTCTGAAAAACAGAGGGCAGGGAGCTCAGCAGGGGCTGACCAATAAGCCCTCAATTAAATTTTGGAATCTCACCATTAGTCACTGTGAGGAGGAGGTGGTGAGTGAAAGAGGTGGCGTGACACACAGTGGGAACTGGAAAGCTCTCATCCCAGTGTTTCTGAATGGACAGAAATTTCTAGTTCATGTACAGATGGAAATACTAGAAAGGGAAACATCACATAACTAATAAATATGGTCAAAGGGAAAGAACCAAGAGAAGGGCTCCTTCCCCACAAAGCCAGGGCTTTCTCCCATTGGCCAGCCTTACATGCTCATTGCATGACTGGAACAAACCAGAATGCAGTAATGTGTAGAAATGGGTACTCCAGTGTCCAGTAGAAACACTGGAATGTACTGGTTTCGCTCCATGAAGATCTCTTAAGAGTCTTGCCTGATTACTGTGGCCATATGGGAGGGAGAAAACTTTAGAACTAATTTAAGCCCAGTTATTGGTGGTTTTTTGTTTTTTGTTTTTTGTTTTTTGCCCCAGATGGTAGAAGACATGAAGTCCAAATGCAAGAGAGAGGGTAAAAGAGAGCTTAAAACAGAGCTTGCAAAATGGTAGCCTGCTGAACAGATCCAGTCCACAGATGTGCTTGATTTGGCCTGTAAGAATTTTAAGATTTTTTTTAAAGTTTATTTATTTTGAGAGAGAGCGCACGTGCACGTGCACATGAGGGGGTGAGGGGCAGAGAGAGGAGAGAGGGAATCCCAAGCAGACTGCACACTGCCAGCGCAGAGCCCAATGCAGGGCTCGAATTCACGAACTGTGAGATCAGGACCTAAGCTGAAATCAAGAGTTGGATGCTTAACTGCCTAAGCCATCCAGGCACCCCTAAAAAGTTATTTTTAAAATTACTTGTCAGCACATACAAATTGGTAGAGCTCCTATAAAAACCCAGATTTTATGGCTTCTCTAGAAAAGTTGGAAGATTCTGGCCAAGCGAATGTACGTTTCTGTTTGGCAAAATCAGCTGGACATAGTAGCCCCTGCTGCTTCTTTTAGCAAGGACTGTGCCCCACCTAGGCTTTTGTGTGACCTGCCTACATTTGGGCTTGTGATCTCAGATTTAAATTGACCAGCATTAGCGATTGTTTGTGATCTGAAAGAAATGCAAATCACCCATCTCTGGGAGTGTTTAATCATGTCAGAGTGAATATTTGGCAATGTAGAGAGTGCCAGGGAGGTGTGTGCCAAGAATCTGACCATCCATCAGGAGGGGGAGGGATGAGAAGACATCTGTCTATGTAACGAGGATGAAGAAATTGTTATGAAAAGCAGGAGAAAAGGGGGCCACAGCCCGCAGTGTGGAGAAGCAGGCTAGGCTGGAGCAGGTGACAGCGGGAGTCAATTACAGCCAAGTGTTGCTAGGGCAACTCAGTCTCCATGAACAGCCTGGAGGGCCTCTGGCCCTCTCACTGCTAAGGCAGCTGATTTAGGAGGCCAGAGCTCTGAGGTCAGGGAAGTTTATGAGGAAAAAGATAAGGTTGCTGAAGCATTGTCCTGGGTTAGGACTCAAGTCTTGGTAGTAGGTACAGAGGGAGCCACAACATCCCACACAGAGCTAATGGTGGCTACTCTAAAGGCCTCTGGAATTAAGAACCATTACGTCTCCACCCTTCAGGCCACTTCTTTCAAATTGCAGGTTGTAATTCATTGGCAGGCTATGCAATTAATTTAGTGGGACAAGATTGGTATTCAATTTTTTTTAAATATTTATTTTTGAGAGAGAGACAGAGTGCAAGTGGGGGAGGGGCAGAGAGAGAGAGGGACAGGGAGACATAGAATCTGAAGCTGGACCCAGGTTATGAGCTGAACTGTTAACACAGAGCCCCATGCAGGTCTCAAACCCACGAACCACAAGATCATAACCTGAGATCATGACCTGAGTTGAAGTTGACACTTAACCGACTGAGCCACCCAGGCACCCCGATTAACATTTTTTAAAACAAAAAAAAAAGTGTAGACAATATTTTATAATTTTTTAAAATGTTTATTTTTGAGAGAGAGCGAACGAGCGAGCGAGCAAGCGAGCGCGAGAGAGAATGCAAGTGGGGGAGGGGCAGAGAGGGGGGGCAGAGAGAGAGAGGGGCAGAGAGCGAGGGGGACAGAGGATCTGAAGTGGGCTCTTGGCTGACAGCAGAGAGCCTGACGTGGGGCTCAAACTTAAGAACTGTGAGGTCATGGGGCACCTGGGTGGCTCAGTCGGTTAAGTGTCTGACTTTGGCTCAGGTCATGATCTCNAAAAATAAATAAAACATTAAAAAAAAAAACACAACTACTATGAGGTCATGACTGGAGCTGAAGTTGCACCCTTAACCGACTGAGCCGCCCAGGCACCCCTGAATACAATATTTTAAACATCAGAGTGCATTACACACAGTAAATACTGTTTTGTGAAACAGTGGTTTCAGATGTGTGTGTGTGTGTGTGTGTGTGCATGCATGTACTGAATTATGATGTCACATATGTTTCTTATTCTGTAAATTGAGCACAAAGAAGTTTGAAAGCCTCTGTCACAGGCTACGGAGTCAGTCCCTGTAGTCAGCTGACTGGATGTGCCTCATTTGGCATGTCTAGTGGAGTTTTTTGCTCTTTTGTTTTTGTTGTTGTGAGCAAGAATGGCAGATGTAGGCCAATTATAACCTTCTACGGAGCACTCTCTGGTATCAGAAAAAATACAGGTTATGTTGGGCCAGCTGGGAAACAGGTTTTGAGGTGTGTCTTCTCAGGAGAAGCGCAACTCCACTCGACTGCTTGAGACTCTACCCACTGGGAGTGGTAGCACTGCAGGTGAGTGTGCAGGTGAAGCCCAAAGGAGAGCCTGCTCCAC
>NW_027533394.1:607272-610105 GCF_008692635.1 Crocuta crocuta | reverse complement strand
ATGCAACCAAATTATGTTTTTGTCTGGAATTTTCCAGGTTTTTTTCCTCAAGTTTTCATTTAAATTCCAGTTAGTTAATATATAGTGTAATATGAGTTTCAGGTATAGAATCTAGTGATTGAACACTTCCATACAACACCCGGTGCTCATTACAACAAGTCCCCTTCTTAATGCCCATCACCTATTTCACCCATCCCCCCACCCACTTCCCCTCTGGTAACCATCAGTTTGTTCTCTATAGTTGAGAGTCTATTTCTTGGTTTTCCTCTCTTCCCCCACCACCATGTTCATATGTATTGTTTCTTAAATTCCACATATGAGTGAAACCATATGATATTTGTCTTTGACTGACTTTCACGTAGCATAATACTCTCTAGCTTCACCCCATGTCACTGCAAATGGCAGGATTTCATTCTTTTTTATGGGTGAGTTATATTCCATTGTGTGTGTGTGTGTGTGTGTGTATTTATGTGTGTGTATTTATGTGTGTGTATGTATGTATGCATACCACATCTTTTTTATCCATTCATCAAAGGGTATTTGGGTTCTTTCCATAATCTGGCTACTATACATGATGCTATAAACATCAGGGTGCATGTATCCCTTCGAATTAGTATTTTTGTGGTTTTTGGGTAACTACCTAGCAGTGCAATTGCTGGATCATAGGGTAGTTCTATTGTTAACTTTTTGAGGAATCTCTATACTGTTTCCAGAGTAGCTGGAACCAGTTTGCATTCCCCCTAACAGTGTAAAAGTGTTCCCCTTTCTCCATATCCTCGCCAACACCTGTTGTTTCCGATGTTAATTTTAGCCATTCTGACTGGTGTGAGGTAATATTTCATTGTAGTTTTCATTTGTATTACCTTGATGATGAGTGATGTTGAGCATCTTTTCATGTGTCTGTTAGTCATCTGTATGCCTTCTTTGGAAAAATGTCTATTCATGTCTTCTGCCCATTTCTTCAATGGATTGTTTTTTGGGTGTTGAGTTGTATAGGTCCTTTATATATTTTGTATGCTAACCCTTTATCAGATATGTAAATATTTTCTCCCATTTGCAAATATTTTCTCCCACTTTCTGAGTTGCCTTTTAGTTTTATTGTTTCCTTTGCTGTGCAGAAGATTTTTATTTTGATGAAGTCCCAATGATTTATTTTTGCTTTTGTTTCCCTTGCCTCCAGAGACATATCTAGTAGGAAGTTACTACAACTGAGGTCAAAGAGGTTGCTACCTATATTCTCTTCTAGAATTCTCATGGTTTCCAATTTCGTATTTAGGATTTTCATCCATTTTGAATTTATTTTTCTGCATGGTGTAAGAAAGTGGTCCAGTTTCATTCTTTTGCATATTGCTGTCTAGTTTTCCCAACACCATTTGTTGAAGAGACTTTTTCCCAATGCATGTTCTTTTCTACTTCGTTGAAGATTAATTGACTATATAGTTGTGGGCTCATTTCTGGGTTTTTTATTCTGTTCTATTGACCTATATGTCTGTTTTTGTGCTAGTACCATATAGCCTCGATCACTACAACTTTGTAATATAACTTGAAGTCAGAAATCGTGATGTTTCCAGCTTTGTTTTTCTTTTTCAAGATTGCTTTGGCTGTTCAGTGTCTTTTGTGATTCCATACAAATGTTAGGTTTGTTTTAGCTCTGTGAAAAATGCTGGTGATTAATAGGGATTACATTAAATGTGTAGATTGTTTTGGGTAATATAGTCATTTTGACAATATTCTTTCAAGCCATAAGCATGGAATGTCTTTCCATTTCTTTTCGACATCTTCAATTTCTTTCATCAGTGCTTTATAGGTTTCAGACTACAGATCTTTCACTTCTTTGTTTAGGTTTATTGCCAGGTATGTTATGGTTTTTAGTGCAGTTGTAAGTGGGACTGATTCCTTAATTTCTCTTTCTGCTAGTTCATTATTGGTGTATAGAAATGCAACAGATTTTTGTACCTTGGTTTTGTATCCTGCAACTTTACTGAATTCATGTATCAGTTTTAGCAATTTTTTGGTGGAGTCTTTTGGGTTTTCTATATAGAGTATCATGTAGTCTGTAAGTAGTGAAAGTTTGACTTCTTCCATCCGATTTGGAGGACTTCATTTCTTTGTGTTGTCTTATTGCTGTGTCTAGGACTTCCAGCACTATGTTAAATAACAAGGGGGACAGTGGACACCCTGTCTTGTTCCTAACTTCAGAGGAAAAGCTCTGTTTTTTCCCCCACTGAGGATGATATTAGCTGTGTGTTTTTCATATATGGCCTTTATTATGTCGGGGTATATTCCCTCTATTGCTACTTTGTTGAGGGTTTTTATCATGAATGGATGTTGTACTTTTCAAATGCTTTTTCTGCATCTATTGAGAGAATCATATGGTTCTTATCCTTTCTTTTATTAATGTAGTGTATCACATTGACTGATTTGTGAATATTGAACCACCCCTGCAGCCCAGGAACAAATACCACTTGATCATGATGAATGATTCTTTTAATGTACTGTTGGATTTGATTTGCTAGTATTTTGTTGAGAATTTTTGCATCTATGTTCTTTAGAGAGATTGGCCTGTAGTTCTCATTTTTAGTGGATCCTTGTCTGGTTTTGGAATCAGGGTAATACCGGCCTCATAGAATNGAATAGTTTGAAAGGATAGGTATTAATTCTTCTTTAAATGTTTCGTAGAATTTCCCTGTGAAGACATCTGGCCTTGGACTTTTGTTTGTTAGGAGATTTTTGAGTACTAATTTTTGATTACCAATTTTTGATTTTTGATTACCAATTTCTTTACTGGTTATCAGTCTGTTCAAGTTTTCTATTTCTTCCTGTTTCAGTTTTG
>NW_027533394.1:596120-607215 GCF_008692635.1 Crocuta crocuta | reverse complement strand
TGGTAGTTTGTATGTGTCTAGGAATTTGTCCATTTCTCACAGGACATCTGTGATTTGTTGGCATATAGATTTTTCATAATATTATAATTGTTCATATTTCTGTGGTGTTGGTTCTTATTTCTCCTCTCTCATTTGTGACTTTATTTATTTGGGACCTTTCTCTTTTGTTTTTGATAAGTCTGACTAGGGGTTTATCAATTTTATTAATTTTTTCAACGAACCAGCTCCTGGTTCCATTGATCTGCTCTACTTTTTTTGTTTGTTTTAGTTTCTATATCATTTATTTCTGCTCTAATCTTTTTTATTTCCTTCTTCTGCTGGCTTTAGGCTTCATTTGTTGTTCTATTTCTAGCTCCTTTAGATGTAAGGTTAGATTATTTATTTGAGATTGTTCTTGCTTCTTGAGGTAGGCCTGTATGGCAATATACTATGGAATTTTCCAGGGTTTTTAGGAGTGACACCATTCGCATCATCAGTTTTTCATGTCCCACATTGTTGGTACCCTACCCAAGGGCCATCCAGTTTCTCCCTCCCTGATACATCCCCATTTCTGTTGATATTTAGGGCAACCCTAGACTTCACAGGAGCTGGGATCTCAAAAGAAGACCTACAAAATGTCAGCCCCCAATTTTTATTACATTCTAAAGACATCACAATTACTCAGTCAACTTGTTATAAAACTTTATACATGTGTAATCTCAATTGCTGCACTTAGTTTGTCTTTGACTTGTAACCAACAGTTTGTAGACTAGCACCAGCCCAGGGACCAGTCTATGAGTGGCATTGGTATGATCTAACTAATTATGGTTATTATAGTTCCCTTGCCAAATGATTGGTTTGGACATGGACAAGAAACATGGACAAGAGGGTATGTTTACTGGGGATGCCTGGGAAAAGTTTCTCTTGGTCTTAATAAGGGACACATGACTTTTATAATCTTTCTTCCAGACTCTTGATGTTAGTGTATGACCATGTGATGCCTGAGTAGCTGCAGCCATTCTGGGGTCATAAGGTGAAGCACCAACAGGCTGAGGACAGTGGAACAGGATGGCAAGGATAAAAATGGTTGAACAAAGCTGCAATTATGTACTGATCCATCAGATATACCAGGTGTCATTCTAAATCTAGCTTCATTTTTCTGTATTTTAATTTATTATTTTTTCAAACTTTCATTCACTTTATTTATCTTGTACAAAACTGTGTGGTGGCCCCAGCTGGAGCCTTGTTCCCCTGCACGAAGACTCTGTTGTGGGTCTTTACAAGATGGTCAGTGAATTCCTGATAGGGAGACTTGGTGAACACAGTCTCTTTCCAAAGGTCAGAACTGAGATAGCTGTAGGTCTTGGAAATAGTGTCAAAAGTGGCCTTGGCAAAATTGCTCACGGTGGCAGTGCAGCCCCTGGCTGAGGCATAGCAGTCATCAATACCAGCTGTCAGCAGCAGCTTTTTGGGCACAGGGGCTGAGACAATGCCAGTCCCTCTGTGGGCAGGGATGAGGTGCACTAGCACAGAGCCACGGTGGCCTGTCACCTTGCATGGGGCACTGTGGGGCCTGTAGATCTTGTTCCCCCAGTAGCCTCGCTGCACGGGGATGATGGAAAGCTTGGGCAGGATGATGGCCCCACGGATGGCAGTGGCTACCTCCTTGGAGCACTTAACACCCAGACCGACGTGTCCATTGTAATCTCCGATGGCAGAAAATGCCTTGAACCTGGTCCGCTGGCCAGCACAAGTCTGCTTTCACAAAGGTATAATCTTTGAAACGTCCTTGAAGGACGCCCCCAGGAAAAAGTCAATGATCTCAGATTCCTTGATGGGCAGGGAGAATAGATCTCCAGAGACTTGATCTTCATGTCCTTCACCAGGTGGCCCAGCTTGGTGACGGGGATCCACTCCTCCTCCTCGGTCTTTCTTCGTGAGCTCTGTGGTCCCGGCCCTACCCTCCTGCAGGACCAGCGTCATCCACCAATTGGTGTTTTCCCAGAGAAGAAGCTGTATTTTAATTTTAAATTAATATACAGTAAATTTGATTTTTGTGTGTATAGGTCCATGAATTTTAACACATGCAGAGACTCATATAACCACCAACATAATCAGGATACAGAGTAGTTCCATCATCCCATAAAACTCAATCATGCTATTGCTTTGAAGTCACACCCTCTCCCCACTCCAAACCACTGATCTCTTCTCCATCACTATATTTTTGTTCTTTCAAAAATATCATATAAATGGAAGGAAACAGTACATAACATTTTGAAGTCATGTTCTTTCACTAAGTGCAATGCTTCTGAGATTCATCCAAGTTCTTGCATATTCATTCCTTTTTATTGATGAGTAGTATTCCATTGGATGGACGTATCAGTTTATCCATTCATCCCTCAAAATGTATTTGGGTTGTTTCCACGTTTTGGTGATTATGAATAGAACACTTTTAAGGATTTTATGTACAGGTTTTGTGTGAACACAGGTTTTTATTTCTCTAGGGAAAATACCTAGGCTTGGCATTGCTGGGTCATATGGTAAGTATATATTTAACTTTATAAGTTGCCTGTTTTCCAGGGTGTCTATAGCATTTTCCATCCTCACCAGCAATATTAGAAAGTTCCAGATGTATCCCTATATTTTCCTTAAAAAATCTTATAATTTTATGATTTACATTCAGATATGTGATCCATGTTGAGTTAATTTTTGTATTAAGCGTGAGGTTTCAGTCCAAGTTCATTTCTTACATATGGATCTCCAATTGTTCTGATATCATTTCCCCCATCGATTCTTTGTACCTTTGTCACAAATCAATTGACCATATTTGGGTGGGTCTATTTCTGAATTCTCTACTATGTTGCATTGGTCTATATGTCTGTCCCTTCACCAACACCACACTGTCTTGATTACTGTTGCTATATAGTAAGCCTTAAAATCAGGTGGTGTGACTCCTCCAAGTTTATTAATCTTTTCAAAATTTTTTGGTTATTCTACTTCTTTTACCTTTCTATATGAATTTTAGACTCAATACACGACTCTATTTACAAAAAATCTTGAGATTTTGACAGGAACTGCAGTAAATCTATAGGCCAACTTAGGGAGAACTGACATCTTTAATATTTTGTGGGTTCCAGTCCATAAACATGGCATGTTTCTCCAGTTATTTAGGTCTTTGGAAATTTCTTTTGTCAGAATTTTATAGGTTTAAGCATATAGATCCTATACATTTTTTTAAAAATTAAAAAAAATTTTAACATTTATTTATTTTTGAGAGACAAACAGAGACAGAGTATGAACAGTGGAGCGGCAGAGAGAGAGACACACAGAATCCCAAGCAGGCTCCAGGCTCTAAGCCATCAGCACAGAGCCCAAAGCAGCACTCAAACCCACAAACCGTGAGTCCATGACCTGAGGCGAAGTCAGCCGCTTAACTGACTGAGTCACCCAGGTATCCCTTTAATTTTTTTTAATGTTATTTATTTTTTGAGAGAGAGACAGAGCATGAGCATGGGAGGGGCAGAGAGAGAGGGAGACATGGAATCTGAAGCAGGCTCCAGGCTCTGAGCTGTCAGCACAGAGCCCAATGTGGGGCTCGAACTCATGAGCCATGAGATCATGACCATGAGATCATCTCTTAAGTCGGACACTTAACCAATTGAGCCACCCAGGTGCCCCATGATTCTATACATGTTTTGTTAGATTTTTCCATAAGTATTTCATTTTCTAGAGCTATTATAAATAGTACTGTTTATTGCTAATATACAGAAATGTGATCCATGTCTGTGTGTTCATCTTGTATTCTGCAACCTTGCTAAATTCACTTATTAGTTCTAGGTGTGTGTGCATGTGTGTGTGTTTGTGTCTGGGTGTGTGCTATTTTGGGGTTGTCATCTGTGAATAAGGATGGTTTTATTCAACCCCTCTCTTTTCTTCTCTCCATCCCTAACTGCCTAGAGTTGAGCTGCCTAATTCATATGGAATATAAGAGTGGAGGATAAATAGAGTTGTTATAGGTCATCTGCAAATTATTCAAATTGCTTTGAAGTCATTCTACAGCAAGGTGACAAAAATATTATATGCAAATGATGTGATCATATACTATGAAAAATGGTAAAGCAATAATAAAAAATTTACAATAATAAATATTACAAAAATACTAGTATTTCTTATGTGCCAGGGACTGTTCCAATTATTGTACATAAACAAACTTTTATAATCACAACCCTATGATGTGGGTACTATTATCCCCATTTTACAGATGTGTAAACTATAAATGGCAGAGCTGGGCACAAGCCCAGGTAGTCTGGCTCCATTGCTTGCACCCTTAATCATTATCCATTGGAAAAGAAGATTCTAGAAACGGACTCCAAAATATCTGAGAGATTAGTATGATTTCAAATAAATGTGTAAAACATTGACTATTCAACAATTATATAGAAATAATTGAATAGCTACCGGGAAAAATTAAAGTTGGAAACTTAAATTTATACTGTACATCAAAATAAAACCCATATGGGACATGCATTTAAAGGTGAAAATTAAAAGCATAAAGGTGTTAGAAGAAAACATAGAGAAAGAATTCTATAATCTTAAGGTGGGGAAAGGTTTTTAAAGTACAGCACATAAGCCAGCTATGATAAATGAAATAACCAGGGGTGCCTGGGTGGCTCCGTCGTTTAAGCGTCTGACTTCAGCTTAGCTCATGATCTTATGGCTCGTGAGTTGAAGTCCAGTGTTGGGTTCTGTGCTGACAGCTCAGAGCCTGGAGCCTGCTTCAGATTTTGTGTCTCCCTCTCTCTCTACCCCTTGCCCACTTGCTCTCTCTCTCTCTCAATCAAAAAGAAATAAACATTTAAAAAAGAGAAATAATCAGTAATTTGATTATATAAAATATTTTAAATTCGTATATTCTAAGAAATTTACAAGGTTAAAAGGCAAATAACAGGGGCGCCTGGGTGGCTCAGTTGGCTAAGCATCCAACTTCGGCTCAGGTCATGATCTCACAGTTCATGGGTTTGAGCCCCGCATCAGGCTCTGCTGACAGCTCAGAGACTGGAGCCTGCTTCAATTCTGTCTCCCTCTCTCTCTGCCCCTCCCCTGCTCATGTTCTGTCTCTCTCTGTATGCTCTGTCTCTCTCTGTTTCTCAATAACAAATACATGTTAAAAAATTTTTTTAAAGACAAATAACAAACTGAGGGAAGTATCTGTGACAGGAACCCAAAGTGTTATTAACCACAATATAAATACAACTATTCCAAATCAATAAGAAAATACTAAATTCAATAAAAACCTGGGCAAGCAACACAAACAGGCTACATATTTGAAAAAAGAAGAACACAAATGGCTAAGAAACAAATTAAAAGGTGTTCAATTTCACCAAAACATCAAAAACATGAAAATGAAAGTCATGACATATCATTTTGTATCAGATTAGCAATGATAAAATGAGGGAAAATACAAAGCTTTGGCAAGGGCATGGGGAAAAAACATTCTCATACTTTGGTACTAGGAATATAGATGTGTATAATCTCTTTTAGAGGGAGAACTGGCAATATCTATCCAATTGTAAAATGTGCATACCCATTGCAGCAATTTCATTTCCAGGCATTCGTCTTACAGAAGTACATACATGTGCAAAGCAGTTTACAAGGATGTTTATTTTGGTACTCTATAATAATGAAAACTCAGTAACAATCCAAAGAAGCATCTACCCTATGCAAATAATTAAAAAACAATGTACACCTTTAAATATTGACCTACTAAGAAACTCATAATTGAGTGTTATCTCATCTACTTATTTCTGAGGATTCTCAAGGGATTTCATACAGGTTGACTAAAATGGGTATAATCATGCTTGCCTTACAGGGATTTTTATTCATTCAGTCTTTCAAAAAATATTTATTGAAAAGATACAATTGCCAGGCACTATGTTAGGTGCTGGGTACAAATATAAACACAAAAGACATGGGCGCTGCTCTGAAGAAGATCACTGTTTAGTGTAGGGTGTATGTGGGGGTGTGTGTATGCAGAGAAGGAATAGAGATTAATCACACAATTGTACTGTTGTCCTGGGTGCCAATGAAGGAAAATAGAAGAATATTATGCAAGTATTACAGGGTGTCCTGATCCAGTTTGGGGGGTCAGGGAAGGCTTCTCTGAAGTGATATTTGAATTAAAAAGAAATATAGTGATAGGCCAGGTACTTGTACAAATGCCAGTTCCAGAGATTAGTTTAAAATAATAAGGTATATATATATATACACACACTGACATAGAAAGAATGTCAAGAATACACTCAGTCATTCATCAGTCAATGGACATTTGGGATCCTTCCATAATTTGGCTATTGCTAATAATGCTGCTACAAACATTGGGGTGCATGTGTTCCTTCGAGTTAGTATTTTTGTGTTCTTTGGGTGACTACCTTGTAGTGTAATTGCGGGATCATAGGGTAATTCTATTTTCATCTTTCTGAGGAACTTCCATACTGTTTTCTAGACTGACTGCACCAGTTTTCATTCCCACCAACAATGTAACAGAAGGGAGGTGGGTGGAAGGATGGGTTAAATAGATGATGGGGATTAAGGAGTGCACTTGTTGTGGTGAGCACTGGGTATTGTATGTTAAGTGTTGAATCTCTAAATGTACACCTGAAACTAATATTACACTATAATGTTAACTAGCTTTAGTTAACTTAAATAAAAACTTCAAAAATACATTAAGTCAATAAAGCAGGTTGTAAAGCATATATAGCATGATTCTCTCCCTTTTTATGATTTAAAAAGTCCTATATTATAACACACATATGTATCAATATATAGAGAGAAAACAATCTGGAAGAATATAAATTATACTAACAGTTGTTAACTCTGTTTGAATAATTTATGAGTTTGTCTGACATTGTGTAGTCAGAAAAAACCAATAAAGATATATATGAGAAGTGACAGCATTAACATTAGAAATATTAGTATTCAAGGCAAAAAGTTTTAAAAAGCATAAAGAAAGATACTGATAAAAGAAACTATCTACCAAGAATATTCTATCATAAATATCCATACCAAACAATATTACATAAAAATATATGAAAATAGAAAATCAGATAAGTTATATCTTATAATGTGTATTTTTTAAAACAGTGCCTATGGAACACTTGCAAAAATTGATGATATACTGAGTCACAAAAGAAAGCACAATATATTTCCAATAGTAGAAACCATAAAAGTCACATTATTGGACCACAGTGCAATACAACTAACTTCTAACCACAAAATCAGAAAAAAAAGTTGAGTCACTTCAAGTATCAAATAACACTTCTAAATAACTCGTGGTCAAAGAATAAATCAAAACCAAAATTACAGACTAGAAATTAATGAGAATGAAGGCACTACATATTAAGGTCAAACACAGAAAAAAGTTCTAACTTTAGATGCTTTTAGAAATAAGACTGAAAATGCCCTCAAGGTCCATAAGTCAGGCNAAAAAAAAAAAAAAAAAAAAAAAAAAAAAAAAAAAAAAAAAAAAGAAATAAGACTGAAAATGAATAAACTACACATTTCATGTAAGCCATTACAAAGAAAGCAGCAAGATACACTTGAGAGAATTAGAGGAATATATTAATAAGGATACAAGCTGAAAATAATTATTTCTCGAGTAGAGAGTGGGGAAAAATGGTAGAATAGGAAAATAAACCAAGAAATGGTCCTTTGAAAATATCAACAAAACTGAAAAAACCTCTATAGTCTCGTTAAAAGAGAAAGAAATAAATGCATCAAAAAATAAGACTGATTTATGGATAGATCGACGATAGCTATGTGATAAAGTAAGTGTATTAAAACATTACTGGTAAAATCTATGTTGTGGGTATGCAGGTTTTACTGTAAGATTATTTCAATTTGTCTGTATTTTGAAAAGGTTCATAATGAAATAGATGAAAATCTATTATCATCCAGAACATAAATTTTGGGAACACTACATTAGAAGTTTCATTAAAACTAGGAAAAAAGACAAAAATGCCCACTGTTACCTCTATATTTAACGTTTTTCTAGAAATTCAGTAAAATGTAATATGTCAAGTCAATGGACATAGGAATTATAAATATGATACAGAGGGGAAATTATTGTTTGCAGATGATATCATGACCTACCTCTAAAACCAAAGAGGGTGAATATAAAAACCATTAGAACTGATAAAGAAGGTAGATAGGGTGACCAGTTACAAGAAGATGTCCCATTATGCACAAAATATATAAAGGTCTACTTCCAAATAGAGGTGGTAGTGAGAAGAGATGTGTGAAAGGTATCTTCCATGTTTTGCTCCATGTTTAGTACTCCTGATAGTTGAATTTTTTACGACCAAAATGATTCACGTAGTTGTTTGAAAAAGGGAAAATAAACCTATGGTAGGCAGAATCCTAAAATGCTCCCTTCCCCAGATTTCCCATCCTAATTTCCAGACTGTGAATATGATCATAGCTGTGACCATATATTACCTGCCAAAAGGTATTTTGCAGATGTAATTAAAGTTCCCCTTAAAATGGGGAAATTATTCTGGATTATCCCAATGGCTTTAATCTGATTGCATAATAAGCTTTTTAAAAGCAGAGAGTTTTCTCAGGTTCATGGCAGAAGAGAAAGGCAGAGAGAGTCTAAGCAAAAGAAGGACTCAGCATGCTACTGCTGGCTTAAAGATAGAGACAAGTAAGGAGAAGAAAGTGTGGGTGACCTCTAGAAGCTGGAAGCATGGTGATCTCAGTCCTACTAAATATTGACAACAGCTTGAATGAACTTGGAAATGGATTCTTCCCCAGAGCCTCCAGATAAAAGCCAAGTCTAGGGACACCTTGATTTTGGCATTGTTTGACCCAAAGCAAAGAACTCAGCCAAGCTCACCAAGACTTCTCACACACAGAACTGTGAGACAATAAGCTACTATTTTAAACTGCTAAATACTTAGTGATTTGTTATGTAAAAATAGAAAACAAATACAAAATACTTTACACGTGCAAAACAATGAGATATGTAGCCTATCAAATTTTCAAAGGTTTAAAACCCTTTAATGACCCAGTCATGAAAGCAGGATAGGGAAATGACTCACCTATATGCTCCAAGGGAATGTAAATTGGTAAAATCTTTCCCAAAGGACACTGGGCCCCTAAAATGTGGATATGCTTTGCCTTGTTGAAATTTAGTGTAGTTAAATAATCATAGCGGTGAGCAAAGATTTTTCTGAATATCCTTTACAGAACTACTTATAACAGTGGACAATTAGGAACAACATGAGTGGGACACCTGGGTGGCTTAGTCAGTTGAGCGTCTGATTCTTGGTTTTGGCTCAGGTTATGATCTCATGGTTTGTGGGTTCGAGCCCCATGTCAGGCTCTGCACTTGTCGTGTGGAGCCTGCTTGAGATTCCCTGTTCTACCTCTCTCTCTGCCCCTCCCCTGCTCTCTCTCAAAATAAATAAACATTAAAAAAAGAAACAACATGCTTATACAGCAATAGCAGACTGGTTTGTCAAATCTAATATCCTACAACCGTTTGATGAAATAAACTTATGCAAGCAGAAGCCAGAGAGGAATTCTTATAGAACTTTACAAGCTAATTTTAAAATTCATCTGGGAAAGAAAATGCACAAGAAAAGTCAAGAAATTTGTGGGGAAGAAAAGAGAGGGGGTCTTGGCCTAGCAGATATGAAATAATAATTTAAAGGTCAAGTGCTTAAAAATGTGTGGTATTGATCCTTGTCTGGATTTTAGGACTATTGAACTAATTATTTACATTAAAACCTATGTCTATGCTTAGGAATTTGGTTTTTGATAAAGGGAAAAGAATGATCTGTTCAATAAATGTTTAGGGCCTAATAAAAAATACTAATAAGTACTTAGTATTACAAGGGAATAATAGTCATGTATTAAGCATAATATTGTTAGACTGTTTAATGACTTAGAAAAATGTTTACCAGAAAAATTCCAGATAATTAAAGAACTAAAATAAAAAAAATATTACAAGGAAATACAGAATAATTTTTCTAATCTTGGAGTAGAAAAGCCTTCTCATGCAAGATTCAAAATGCAAAAGCCATAAAAGAAATGACTGATAAATCTGAATACACCAATCCTTTAAAACATTTTATACCCAAGAAGACCCCACGAGTGAGTAAAGTTTAAAAATAAGCAGAGGTCTGTGAAACATTTCCCACAAATGTAACAAAGATTTAGTATATGTGCTGCCGAGCGAGCACACGTAACAGAGATTTATATCCAGACTACATAATTCAATAACAAGAAGCCAAACAATCCAACTGGAAAACAGATAAAGGATATAAACAGGCAAGTCATGAAACAACACAAGCAAGTAGCCAACCAACATATGAAACTGTCCCTTAACCTCACTGACAATCAGGGAAACACAAATAATAAGACATTTTTCACCCATTGTATCGGCAAAATATTCAAACAATTGGTTAATACTGAGTGTGGATAAAAATTAAGGGGAATGGTTATTATTATTCACTGCTGGTGGAGGTGTACTGAGTCATTCTACATGGCAATTTGGCATTAAATATTAAATATTAAAATTTCAAAATGTGCTGTCTTTGAGATACTTATTTTGCTTTTCCATATTTGTCTTACAGAAATATTTTAGCATANATGACTATAGTACGCTCATTCAATGGAATACTATGCAGTACATAAAATAATTGAGGTAGGTTTATATACACTGACATGGAAAGATCTTCAAGCCACAGAAAGTGAACAAAGCAATGAATAGAACAATATATAAAATAGGATGTCATTTATATCATTTGAATCTAAGAGGAACTTTAAATTTATCTGTGTTAAATGTTTTGCAATAATGTATTCAATCATGTGTAGTTAGGAAAACCTTTGTAAAATGAAAAAAGAACCAAAACAAAGCTAAAGAAAGGAATGTTTCATCTTGCCATTAAAATGATGTTATCAAATAAAATAAAATGTTATAGACAAATATTTCATTACATGGAAAATATTTACTAGGTTATTAAATATTTGCCTGCTATATTTTCTTTAAAACTATAAATACATACATAATTCATAGTAAAAGGCAAGGAGGACAAAACTAAAGCATTAAAAG
>NW_027533394.1:595344-596076 GCF_008692635.1 Crocuta crocuta | reverse complement strand
AAGTGCGTGCATGTGTGTGTGTGTGTGTGTAAGGGGATGCTCGTTGGAATTAAGACTATAAAAGGATTGGAATTGGTAAGAGAACTAAAGGATGCTGCAGATTGAAATTATAACAAGGATTGTGGGGTAAGTGGGATTTTAGAATTAGGAGTTGGAAAACTAGACTTTATGGGGCCTCGGAATTAACAATAGAAATGTAGGGGTTAGAATTGGGCATAGAGCCCATGGATTATTACAATTAATGCAGATGCTGTAGGAGATTGGAATTAGAGTCAAAGGCCTTACTAAATTAAAAGGTTTTTTGAAGACTATAAGCAGTATTGATGAGGATATTGGAATATCCAAATAAATTGGAATTCTCATATATTCCTGGTGGGACTGTATATTGTTAAAATTGTTTTGAAAAGCCCGTCATGTGTTTTTGGGAGAAGTGACCTTTTGACCCTATCGATTCCACTTTTACAAATTTCTCCTTGAGAAAAATCTTAGAATATGCACATATTTAGTTACTTCAAAATGAATGTCTGTATTTTTTTAAATTAAAAAACCTAAACATGGAGTCATGGTTAAATAATTAATATTACAATGGAGTAACATTCACCCATTAAATATTTAATGGATCAACCTCTCTCAAAAGGGGCCTCCATAAAGCAGAGTTCATACACAAAATTTTATGTATAAATATTTATTTGGCGGGCAGAGGATCCATTCATCAGACTCTCATTTCTAGGC
>NW_027533394.1:594647-595325 GCF_008692635.1 Crocuta crocuta | reverse complement strand
GCCTTGGATGGAGGCTTTTGTCTTTATACTTTAAAATACTAAGTTAATACATGCTTTAAAAAAATTCAAACCTTACCGAAGTACCTAAAGTTCCGATTCAAAGCTCCCCTCTCTTCTCACCTTCTAATCTCATTCTGCAACCCAGATGAAGCGCGGTTAATAGAGGTATCTCCTACCAGGTCCTTTTTAATTCCTATTCATTCACAGGTGCAGATCCTCTATAAACTCTTTGCCCGTCGCACAACCACCCCACATAATACCAAGGAGAACAATAAAGAGGATATTTATTTGGAGCTTACTATGTGCCTAAAGTACGTGTTCTAAGGGTTTGCCTGGCGGGGGGCGGAGGGGGGCGTAATTCACTGTGGTCGGCGTCCCCCTGGTCTCCAGCCCTCCACACCGTGTCCCTGCTTGCCTTCTTGCCCCCCATTCTTCACAAGGCGGCTGGAGAGATTGTTAATTTTTAAACGTAAATCAAATCAACTCAAATCAAATCACGTCACCCTTTAGCGGCTCCCATCGTGCCTCGAATCAGATCCCAATTCCTTAGCGACTCTACTATCCTCTACCATTGGATATGTTGGACCGGGAATAGCTCAGGCGCAGTCCCCTGTAGGGGACTCTGCTCCACCGCGGAAGGAGTGCCCTCCCGAGGGGCAGGGGCGGGGCTTCTCAAGC
>NW_027533394.1:591510-594454 GCF_008692635.1 Crocuta crocuta | reverse complement strand
TGGAGCCTCAGAGAGGGTGTGAGGAGAGCCGGAGGGGTAGGTTTTGCGCGGAGGGCGAGCGAGGGGAGCAGGGCTGAAGCAGGGCCGCGGACTGGGCACGCTCTCGCGGGCTCCGCGGAGCTACTGCCACCGAGGTAAGCGTCTTTCCTCCGGGTTGGGGGGCGGGCTCTGCTCGCGAGGCCGTCCTCGGCTCCTCGCGGAGTGTTGTTCCCACGGGACCCTNGGAGTAGAGGCCGGGCCTTCAGCGTTTCTCTCACGGGTTCTCGGAAGGCGGCCTCAGAGGAGGGGGAAGGTGAGGGGTAGGCAGGCTTCGCGGCTACTAGGCGTTGTATGTATGTTTTGATATCTAAATGGTACTACACACACACACACACAAG
Organism: Crocuta crocuta; assembly: GCF_008692635.1. Classification (NCBI taxonomy): domain Eukaryota; kingdom Metazoa; phylum Chordata; class Mammalia; order Carnivora; family Hyaenidae; genus Crocuta; species Crocuta crocuta. Next base: position 594,077 of record NW_027533394.1, on the reverse strand, counting down.
CGCGCGCGCACATTCATTTCGGTTAATTGCTTTTTAAAAACTTAATGTGTCTTGTAGCTTCATATATCAGACACTCTAAATTTATCTCATTTATAAACAGCTGCATTGTATGATTGTACTACAGTTTATTTAACCATTTTCCGATTGGTGTACATTAGCTGGTGTTCCTTTGGAGGGGGAAGGGGACTATTACAAGCAACGCTATAATGAATGGGTTTGTATATATACGTTTCGTGCACATGTGTGAGTATTTCCGTAGGAGAAATTCTTAGAAGAGTAATTGCTGCTCAAAGTGTATATGCATTTTGAATTCTGATAGATTTGTCCAAAATGCCTTACCAAAAGGCTATAGTGATTTACACTCTCCAATGTTGTGCAATATTGCCCATTTCCCACAGTTGTGCCAACATGAATTATTATCAATCTTTGTAATTTGGGCCCATTTGAAGCGCAAAAAATGGTATGTCATTGTTTTTATTTGCATTTCCCTGATTACCAGTGAAATTGAACATATTTTTTATTTTCCTGATTACAAAAGTAGGCAACTATAAAATATCTATAAGCAGTAAGCATTGTGGAAATTTAATATTAAAAACCCCATTCGCAGTAGCAAGAAAAACGGAAAAAAAAAACCTAGAAGTAAACTACAAAACTTTATTGAGGTATGTAATAAAAGAATGTTTGCATACATGGAGAAGGGATACCGTGCTTCTCAGTAAGAAGGCTCAGTTTTGTAGTGATGCCCATTTTTCCTATGTTGAGTTATACAATTGGTGGAATTTCAATAAATATGCCAAGTTTTTGGAACTTAATATGATTCTAAAGTTCATCCAGAAAAAAAGATGGCTAAGAATAACCGAGAAAATATTTTAAAAGATAAGTAAAGATGGGGGTATTTGTACTACCAGCTATTAAAATGTTCTGTAAAGGAACAGTATTTAAATTAGAATGGACAGAACAATGCATTAGAATAGGAAAAGCCCACAAATCGAGCCAGATTAGATCCAAGATTTATTGGAGAAACATTGTTGGCTAGACGTGGAAAAACTGCCATATTAAAAACTGCAAGCACTCACCCCCCCCGCCCTCCGCCCCAGCTTGAATTTTCCTTTGAGGGCAGACTCCTTTGTTTGGAGAAAACCACTTTATTAGTTCTTTTGGTTATGCCAAGGTAAAGCGTCAGGAGTTAAAAATTAAGTGGCTTTAGAGCTAGAACTAACGATATGAGCCTTTCGTTATATTAAGATGGATTCAGGTTAGCCTGCAGTGCGGCGATGGAAGGAGTGTGGTTATTAGGTCTTGAAAATTTTTTCCCCGATCTAATGGGCAAAAAATGTTATGTCATTGTTTTCATTTGCATTTGCGAGCTTATTGTGAGACTGAACGTCTTTCATGTGTTAGTCCAGGGTAATATGTGATTACTGGAGGCAGGTAACAATGGGGGGACCCATTGCTCCTCTTCCAGAATGCAGTTTGGCTAATTGGCACAGCTCTGCCCGGGAGCATGAGAATAAACAGGTTGACTTTTTAAATTTTCCTCAAGCACCAGGCTCTAGACACCTTAGATCGGGGGCGGAGGCAGTTTTCAGGACATGGCCGAGATTTGGCGCTGAGCTGTGTCATCGCGAGGTTTGGCAGCCAGCTCCGCAGTGGGTCGGAANGGTTGTGCCACATTTTCTTTTCGCTTCGCGTAGGATGAGAGAGGAGCAGTAACGACTTCGGCTTTGGTGGGAGGAGGGGTCTGGGAAGGGCTGGGCTCCGGCTTTTCCCGTCCGGTAAGAGGTTCTCGCGGGATCGCGCGGAGGCGGCCGCGNGTCCGGCCAGGACCCGAGACTGAAGTGTTGGCTGTCCGCGTTTGTGACGCTTCTCAGGCACCCGACGTTAAGGAGGTGAAGGTTGGGGAAACACCGAGGTGCCGGTAAGCCAAACTTGAGGCGAAAGCTACGCCGTCTCAGTTCGGTTGAGGCGACACCATTTCCCGGGCCTCAGTCGCGTGTGGNACCTACGACGACTGGTTCTCTTTCCACTACCTTTTTCGGGCCTGCCTCTGTTCTCCGCCCCTTCAGCGGCCCAAATGAATCCCCTGGTTTTTCTTGAGTTGAGGTGGGTTCTACTTCCCCAACTGGCTTGGTTTGAACTAAGATTTAGGGGTCTAGCATTGGTGTCTCTGACGTACTCCTTTCCCTTTCCCCTTAATTCTGTCCTCATCCACATGGATATTTGAGGCTTGTATTTAAGAGGGGCAGTCTAGGCTTTTCCTTGTCACCCCTACCCCATCACTGCTAAGGAAAAGCTTAGCCAAGTCCTCTAGCCTGTCTTGTCTTCCATTGGTTCTCTTGACGCAAGCGTTGAGTAGAGCCTTTCCCATTCCTTGCATTTACTCCATCTTTGTGGATGGAACTATACAGTAGCCTTCCGTTTCCCCAGGTCTTCACATGTATATGACCCTGATTCTAGTATAGGACACTGATTTCTGCAACTTTGCAGGCTGCTTGACCACTCTTAACTCTTAGATGGAACAGTGAATGGATTGGTGATTGCAGATCACCTGTCTTGGGGATGTTAGC
>NW_027533394.1:579844-591477 GCF_008692635.1 Crocuta crocuta | reverse complement strand
AAAGTAGGTAGAGGATAATCCTCCGATAAACCAACTTTTTGTCCTCTATCCCCTGCAGCCCCTAATTGCAAGCTCGGGAACCGCCCCTTTTCCCTGCCATGCTCCGAGTTCCTGAGTCCTCTTGATCTGTGGACCTCTATCTTTGCTGCTGACTACCTCCTCACATGCTTCTCAGTTCTTTTATCCCTCTCCCCTCGCCGCGTTCTTTTTTCAGGACTTAAATCCCTTAGAAGATACCATCCTGTCAGGCTCCACTACGTTTCTCCTCCTCCATGTGCTAGAAAATAAAATAGTTTTGATTATCTTCTGATCCTCAATCATTGCCCTGTTGTACATTTTTCTGCCCTTCCCCCATTCCACCATTACTGTAGACAATTCCCTACCATTTGTTTTCTTCATAGATTACATGTTCAGCATTGTTTTCTCTTAGCCTCTTAGGCTCTCTTTGCCTTGCATAGACTGAGGAGACACCAACATTCTCCAGTCAAGGGAGGCACCCTGGTGTGGTGGAAATAACTGTGTGCTTTGGGTTCACATCAATCTTTGCGACCTTGGGCAAAAATTACTTTTCAGATTCTCAGTTTTTTCATCTGTGTAATAAGGATAGTAGCGCTTTATAGGTGCTAGAAGTGTGCAGCTTACAGTACACATACAATAAATTGTGGTTTTTCTTGATGTAAGAATAGATTGGAAGAAGGATCTGTATCATATGGCAGGTTTATGACCTGGGAAAGAAGAGTATTTTATTCCTCTAACTGTAAGTTTTTGGTATATTTCTAGGCCAGTCCTATCATTTTTGTAGTTTTTTCCTCCTTTTGGATCACACTATTTTATTTCCTTTGGTTCATGATGTTTGGTTGGGATTCCCACCTGTGTTAACCTACTGGTCTAGGAATTTTAGTGCAAAATCACTATCTTGAAATGACCACTGGCCATAAGATTCCTATCAAGAACCACATCCAGGTGTTCTGCCTTTTAGAAGGGATGTCTCATCCCTTGCCTACTCTCACTGCTTCAAAGAGAGTCTGTCCTGTTACTCACCCAAAGATAAAATTTGTTGCCGTGCTTTACACAGTAAGCAAGGGAACTTCTGCCAGCTAGTTTTCAAGTGTTCATACTGCTTTTCTCCTGTCTCCTTTCTTTGGTTCCTCACATTAGTGTGAGAATCTGCTATTTGGCTTTACCTGCACAGGGTAATTCCTATTTGAGAGAATTTAGGAAAGTTGTTTGGAATACCAAGCTACTTTACCGTAGTGAATTACTGCTAGTTTTTAATATACTATCTCTTGTTGTGTTTTGCCATGTTATATTTTCCAAAATTCTTGTTAAATAGAAGAGAGCGTATTCAGTTTGAATGTAGTTTTTCTTACTGTTAATATTTTGATTAGACCAATATTAAACGTAACATTTTTATATATTACCTTGGCCAGGTGATGAGATTTGAAATATGAATATATGGTGAAAAATTTAACTAGGATTGAAGATTTACCATAGATAACCATCTGGTAATTAACAAATGGGCACTAGTTTTGAGCTTTCGGGTTTGCTTTGTTAAGTTGAAAGTGCTTTGGAGGTAATAGAGTTTTCCCCGTTTTCATTCAAGATCACTTTCTGTTTTGCGATATTGCCTTGATGTTTCTTTACAGTGGGTCAAGCGATGAATCAGAAGTTAACTAAACCTCAATTTGATTCTTGTTCAGAACTAGAATAAATCTGGGAATGATGATCTAGGTGTGACCTAAAAGGTTTAATTTATTCTAGGTAATCTCCTAGAAGAGAGGAAGGAGTGGCAATACCAGTTAAAAGCTTTGTGCGTGATTCAGTGGCAGAGTTCAACCTGAGTTTCCCAGGTGTTTAACAGTTGTCTCCCAGTATGCCAGAAAAAAAATGTGTGAAGTTGTAGTTTTTTATGTGTGCAGTTATTTTNTTAGTATAAATCTACAGTGAGGATATAAAATTTTCTGTAAAGTAATTAGTGTCCCCTATAATTTCTTTTGGGTTGAGGACTGAGTTGAGTTTTCAGGGGTGTTGTCTAAATGTCAGAATAGAAGAATTGGTTTGGCTGTTGATTTTGAATTCTTGTTACTGCCTAAAGCAGGTACTTAGAAATGCAAATTGATATGTGAGGGCTCTTACTTAACAAATAATAACTGTATGTTTGAACATTTATATAANAGAAAGCTGTAGAAGTGTTGGGATTTCCCACCAGGATGAGTATGATTGGCTGTGATTTTAGGTTAGTTTTTGTAGATCTTTGGGTAGTATTTGTATTTTACTTCCTGGAATGGAGGTGGTGGTGGGGTGTATGTATTTCTATTTTGTAATTGAGCTACTTTGGTTTCTTTCATTATTTGAATCTGATGTGGCATTGGTTGCATTTCATGTTGTTATTTAAATGAATTCTGTCTGCACATGATGTTTAAATCACCCTAAGCACCATTCAGAAAATAAAATTACTAGATATTATGTCTAATCAGTTCTTTTTCAAAGAGTTATGAAAAACATCAAACATAGAGAAACTGGATAGTATAGTGATCCCCTTTTGTACCCATAACCACCCATTTTTAGTATTTTTTGTACTACCCCACCCATTTTCCCTTCATCTGTATTTCTACCTACTACCCCACCCATTTTTTTAAAATAAACCCCTGCTGTCATATTTTTATCTGCAAGATATTTGTATCTCTAAAAGAGAAGGGCTCTTTATTTTTTTTTCTTAGTTTATTGTCAAGTTGGTTTACATATAACACCCAGTGCTCATCCCAACAAGTGTCCTCCCCCATGCCCATCACCTCCCTTCCCCTCTCCCCCACTCCCATCAGCCCTCAGTTTGTTCTCAGCATTCAAGAGGACTCTTTAAACATACATAATCTCAAAACCATTATTACAACTCAAAACATTAACAGTGGTTTTTGAAGATCTCAAATATGAAGATAATGTTCAAACTTTAGTTTGTATTAGGGTCCAGAGAAAGTTTGTTTGTCACAAAGGTGGATTGATGTTTATTTCTTAATCTATTTTAATCTGCAGGTTCCGTCTCTCTTTTTCTGATTTATGTGTTGAAGAAATTGTTCTGCAGTTTCCCTCACATTTGGTGATTACATCCCAGCAGTGGTATCTAGCTCATTCTTACTAAGTTAAAGACCCTGGAGGACCCTCATTATAATGGAACAATGGCAGTAATCTCCTGTATCCCAGTTGGAGTTGATACTGCTGGCCTAGGCACTATCCCAAAATAACTAGTCATGGATTCCCTTTTCTGTGGTAGAGTCTGATTTAATTGATACCTGACCTCAGTTCCATGTCTTGGCCCTGCTTACTGCTCCACATGAAAAGTAGGCCTACTTATGGAAGAAGCTAATGTTTCCTAATGTCTCCACAGCTAATGACCTGACTGTGCCTTTGGGATTTTTCATTGTTTCAATTTCCTAGGTGGTTTAGTTATTTTTATACTATTTTAAAATGTTGGTTTTTATTCTTTTGATGTTGCTATCTCAGCTGCTCTGACCCATAACTTCTAAGCTATTAAGACTTAGTGATGAGTTCTTCTGGCTAGAATAAAGTTTTTGAAATGGCAATACTAAACAGTTTTTGAGAACTTTCATTTACATCCTGATTTTTAGCTATTAATATACAACTATAGTTTTTCTGTTATTTTTCATTTTTTTTTTGGAAATAATGATCTACAGCATAAAGTCCTTTAAACTGTTCATTCCTTTCCTTGTGCAGAATTGGTTATCTTGATCTACTGTATGTACCTTCTATGGTCAAAACCTGGGAATGGAAGTTGCACATAAAGGCTCCAGCCAGCCTTTGACTTGAGCATAAATGTGGGCAGAACAAGGTCACTTGTGCCTACTTTTAAAATGAGCGTGATTTCCAAGTTGTAGGGGCAGAGAAGATAGAGGTCAGGAATGAAGGTTTTTGAGGTAATTAGATGAAATATGATTTTGAATCACCAGTGCTATGGATCATGAGTTCAGGTTTTTCAGTTCTTCGTTCATTAATGGAGAAATCAGGTCACTAGTTGAAAAGTGACCATGTAAAGAGGTGAGTTCTTGGGAATTACAGTGAAGTCCACTTATTCAACAAAAAAATTTTGAGCATGTTGGATGTAGTGGTTAGGTATTTACTCTTGTCTTGAGTTTTCTGTAGTTACTAGGAAGTTTGAACAAAGTCGTTTAAACCTTCTAATGCAGAGTTTTGAATCTGGGATAACTGTAGATTTTTGGAACAGAGTTTTACACAGTAGGCATTTCAATGTTTGAATTGTTTCCAGAGTTCTTAACAACTACAAGTTTTTAATGGAAGTGCTGTTGGTTTTGTTCTCTTTTGTTGTGTGTTTTCAACCATGGGTTCAAAGTATTATTGAAATGCCAAACTTGGTTGCTTTGAAAATATTTGCCCTTCATGTTCCCTGTTACCTTTCCTGCAGTTAGATTAAGCTGTTAAAAATCTCATGTGTAGCTGTAACCATACTAAGCTGCTTTACAACGATCTCACCATCCATAAGGTTGATAGTCACAAGTACTTGGGCTCTGGGTGTTTGCTGTATTGTTCCCCGACTTATTTCCTCAGTGACTGGTTACCGGATGTTTATATGTTAATGTCAGGGATAATTCAGCTCCGAAGATTCTTTGGAAGCCCTCTCATTTGATGTGTCATAGGGATTGAGTTCCTAAAACTTGATGTACTTGTTGATCGGCTTGGTATTCTGGTTATGGAAATGTTTTCAGGTAGTGAAAGAGTGGCTGTCTGAGTAAAACAACTGTAGGTTTTATTTGGACTGTTAATACTGAGCATTTTCACATTTCAGTGCTCTTATAAGTTTTTTAATCATTTGGCTTTAAAAATTACGATGGTGACATGGATTCTTCCCAGAATGTGATTTTATAAAAGTTGGAATTTGTTTCCACTTCTTATGAATATTGAATGGAAATTGGTATTGTAGATCGATTCAATCTGGATTGCTCATTGGACTAGAAGAGTGTGGAAGTTCTTTTTCAAACCCTAGATTCTGATTGTAATAGGGACTAAAAATGACAGGGAGTAGGGAGGTTCAAATTATTCTGGAATGACCTTTTAGTATAAACCATTTCGATTTTAAAGATTGGTAAATGTGGACATACTGCCATGAATTTATGTACCATCTTTAGCATAACCCAGATTTTAAGGCCTTATAATTAGATACTAAAGATAATTGCTCTGGAAATACTGGGATATATACATTTGGTGGCTGCTTATGTTTTGGAATGTTTTTGGAAGATTGCTTTTTTAATGATAACATTGTTTGCCTGATTTCTTATTTGCCTGTCTTTATAGTGAGATGTATTTTCTCCTGGTCTTTGCATTCTTTTCATCCACTAATTTTTTATTATTCNTGCTGACTGAGTTCTTATAGGTAGAAAGATCTTTCAGCATAGTGATTAGAAACATGGACTCTAGAGCCAGACTCCCTAGGTTCAAGTTATGACTCCATTTTTTACTAGTTCTCATCTTGTGCAAATTATTTAATCTGTGTGCCACAGTTCTTAATCTGTAAAATGCTGATAATGTTACCTATTTCATAGGGTTTTGGAGAAGTATAGCTGAGTTAATGCATTTAAAGTGCTTAAAGTAGTAGCTCTGAAACTTCAGGGAACATCAGAATCACCTAGAGGGCTTGCTGAAATAGATTGCTGTGCTCCAGCCCCAGTGGTTCTGATCCTGTAGGTCTGGGAGGGGCCTGAGAATTTGCATTTCCAGCAGGTTCCTAGGAGATGCTGATGTTAATGGTCATGGAATAAATGAAATAGAACATGCTTGGCATAGTGTTAACTGTTTTTTTCTGGACTGATTTCTCAGCTTCTGAGTAAAGCACTTTACTTTCCAGTGCTGTTTAGTACTGCTTAGAGCTGGAAGTGTTTAAAATCCTCTGTTGCAGTGGTTCTCAAAAATGTGGTCACCAGATTGGCAGCAACAGCAGCAGCATCTGGGAACTTGTCAGAAATGCAGATTCTTGGGCTCTATCCCAGTCTTTATTTATTTATTTATTTATTTAATGTTTTATTTATTTCTAGGAGGGAGAGAGAGAGGGAGGGAGGGAGGGAGNTCACTACTCATTCTATGTTTCTATGATTTGCCTAGTCTAGGCATTTCATAGAATAGAATCATATCATACATAAGCAGCTTTAATGTGATTAAAGTACTTTCCTTTTATTGTAACTAATAATACATAAGTAGGGAAAACCACCCCAAAACAAATTTATGTTTAATTATTTTAAGGCAGACACTTTTGTAACCATAACCCAAATCAAGAAATAGAACTTTGCCTGTTACCCTATTAAGTCCTTACATGTGCCCATCCCAACCACAGAATCCAGAAAGTATCTAAACTTAAATGTATTTTAAATATCTGTAACTTTCCTTTCTTTTCTTTATGCTATATCTATTGAAGAACTCAGGCCGTTTGGCCTGTGGAGTTTCCCACAGACTGCGTTTTGCTTATTGCATACTCAGTACAGTTCTTACATATTCCTCTGTCCTCCATATTTCCTGAAAATTGACAGTGGATCCAGAGTCTTTTATAAATTTAGGTTCATTCCCTTTGGCAAAAATATTGGTGGTATGTTCACAACATTAAGTTGTAATGATGTATTTTTTTTCTATTAACATTAGTCATTGGGAATGTCAAAATGGTGATGTTCTGTCATTTTGTTTTCATATATTAAGTGGAATAATTTTATAAGGTTACTCAATGATACAGTTTATAGAAGGATAGGATTAATGCTTAATTAATAAAAAATTTTTTCTGGCCATGTATTTTGTCACGTTGGGCAGGTTAACATATCAGTTGCCTCATCTGGAAAAAATAATATTATTTGTGGGGTTATTGGGCTTAAATGGGAAAATGTAGGTTATTAGTACACTCTATGTGGTCAATAGATGGTTATTTCTTTAACATACTATTTCACTTAACCCCTCCAACAGCTCAGAGATGGGCAGTCACGGTGGTGAAGTGATGGCCAGTTAGCAAAGCCTGTCTGGACCCTTCAGGTCTGTGTTGGGGTCATCAGTGGTGGGGAGGAAAGGGTTGTTCTTTGGTCATTTTTGGGCTGACTCTGGCCAGTGATAACTGGGTGTTCACCAGAGTACTTTTTCACTTTGCCAAGCATTAGGAGTCACATTCATACCCTCTGGAGGGTCTTATCCAGTTCTGTGGTAATGTGTAATACATTGGTTGCCTTTATCTTCCTATATCTACACAGCCCCCTATGGTTCAACTTTGTTCTGTTCAAGATTCTACTGTAACCTTAGTAACCCATAATGAGTCTTCGTAATGGTCATCAGTATCACCACTGTTAACATACTTCAGTAGCACCATACACAGCAGATTAGAAAACAGGTAAATATTATCCCTTTTAACATTTTATATATTCTCTGAAGTACAGCGCATGGCACATAGTAAGTGTTCAGTAAATTGGAAGCCATTGTTTTTTAAATTAATATTGTATGTTTTTTTCTCACTTTTTAATCTCTTTTTAGTTCAGTAAGCACTTACTGGATGGTTTTAAGTACAAGGATCTAGGAACATAAAATGAAAGAGAGTTGGTCTCTTCACTTAAGAAATTCACAGTTCATTTAAGAACTGTGGGATGATGTTTAAAGATCCTCAGCCTTTTCCTTTATGTTTCGTTTTCCCCCTGCTTTGTCCATGCGTGATACAATCTGTTATATTTTAAAGCTCTCCTTAGCTCTATATTCCCAGCCTTTGAGACTGCTGATAATGTGAGAAAGCCTGCAGTTGTCTTCTATGAATACAGGGAAATATCAAGAAATACTTTGGATTTTAAAATGACACATGTGGTTGAACTGTGATATCAGTTTATAGTCTTCAGGTGGACCTATAACTGGTTTCCAGTCTCTATCCTATTGCTTTGACTGTCTTTCCCTCTCCCTCCCCTCCCCATCGTTCCCCAAGATGCTTGCTGCATAAAGATAGAGGCTCCTATACCTTAATTAGTAATCTATAAAGTATGTAAAGAGACAGCTGTGCTTCATATAGATTAGGATTTGAGTGTGCCTTAGGTTTCATTCTCACCTATGAAATGGTAATCAAAAAGCCTACTTCCTAAGTTGCTGTGAGCATTAAAGTTAGATGATGTATTATTTAAAATGTTTAAATTATATAGTACACTACAAGGTGAGGCCATAGTAATTTATGTAGAATAAATATTTAATAGCTACGTTACTTGGGACAAATTACTTCATCACTGAGCCGGTTTCCTCATACTTTAAATGAGGGTGATGATATCTCAATCACTCAACAAATACTTGAGGACATACTCAATAATGCTAGATACTGGGAATACAGAGATAAGCAACTGGAGGATGGAGAGCAGCATGGTGTACAGGAGAGGGAGACTTGTAAATTACAGTCAAAGGGATCATTACAATGTGGAAGAGGGAACAATATGTGCTATAGCAGTTTATAGGAGGGCATCAGAAAATGTTACAAAAAATTTGTTAAACAAGGTACCTGAAAAGTACATCATGAACTCAAATGCTGTACAAAAATGAAGTTAGTTAAATGTGTCCCATATGAATCAGTAGCCACAACCATTATTTCATTTCTTTACAAGGCTTGTGCTTTAGTTGTGTTTATTTCCTTAAGCTGGATTTTATGAACTCCTCTGGGGTGTTATGTGCTCCTATCATAGGGTATCCTGAAAGAACTAAGTAAAACCTTGGTTTGAGAGCACAGTTCATTCTGGAAACATGTTTGTAATCCAAAGCACTCCTATATCAAAGCTAATTTCAAGAACCATTGGTTGAGTTGTGGTCATGTGACATTTGGCATCACTACTCACATTGCAAGACATTGCTTGTTTATCAGGTTAAAATTTATTACAAATGTGTGCTCGTTTTGTGGAACTCAGAGAAAAAGTTACTCGCAATCCAAGGTACTTGCATCTAAAAGGATCTTTTTCATCCACTTTATCGTTTTCTAGTTTCTGTTACTGAATTAATTTAGGAAAAACTAGAAAATGTGTTCTTATTTTGGAAAAGATTCCTACTCCCACAAAAATATTCAGTCATCATTAACATCTTGGTTGGTGTGTTCCCATCTTAATGATAAGAGAAATAAGAGCAGCAGAAAATTAGGGACAGGCTTTTCCCAGAATAGGAACTAAAACTGTGTAGTAACAAGTAAAGATACTCAAATACCAGAATTGCAAATTAAAATGAGATATTTTTTAACCATTAGATTGGCAAAAATAATTAGGTACTACCACGTCATGGCAAAAATACAGGTAAGAGTATGGTCCTAATTAGGATACTGCCACAAGTGGTATAAATTAATACAGCTATTTCTATGGAGATAATTTTGGCAAGTTGAAGGATAGCATGTACTGTATGGTGCTACTTATATATTTTTTAAAAACTAAGGTAAAATTATTTGGAAGGAGTGGTCAAGGTGAACTTTAGCTCTTTCTGTAATTATTCTTTTTAATTATTTGCATTTCTTTTTCTGAGAAATTTAAAATATACTGAAGAATACAGAAAGTAATACAACAAAAACCCTTTCCCTACCCTCCTCTCCTGACCTGATCATCTTTAACATTTATTTTTACCTTACATCTTTTAATGGGGAGGTTTGATATGAGGGGAAATCTTTAAATGCTTTCACTAAGCATTCCCTTCCCTGCTGCTATCTTTACCATGAATTGCTTGAATTTTTATACTGTGAGAATGGTATAAATTATTCATGTAAGTAGAGACCTCAAAACTATGTGATGTTCACACAATTTATTACAATATGTAATATTGTTTGTATACTTGCTTAAAGTTTGTAAAATCATTTAATAAGCATGCTTTGGGAGTGGGATATTATTCAGTCATTTGTTCATTTTACTATAATTCTTGTTTGAAAATGCATTCCTGACTTTAAGTAATGTTCCCCGTGATTATAGAAGTATACATGGCTTACTATTGAAATAATACAGATAAGCACAGAGATCTCTTGCCATTCAGATAAATACTATTAGTATGTTGGTACGCAATATATTCAATGCTTTTCTTTGTGTTTGAGTAGCATAAGCATACTTTTTTCAAAAATTCACTCTTTTTAAAAATGTAATTCATAACTTTTTCTCCAACTTTTTATTGTGAAAATTTCCAAACATAAAAATGTTGAAAGAATAGCACAATGAGCATGTATATCACCAAAAGTTAAAATTTGCCATATTTGATTTGTATGTACACATGGGCATTTATTTTTTCTGAAGCACATGAAGTAAGAGTGACATTTCATCCTTAAATCCTTTGGCAGGCATATCTTAATCAGGACCTGCAATGCCATTTATCATACCTAGGAAATTTGTTCTTTTCCTTATTATTTAATATCCTGTCCATATTTACATTTCCTTGATTGACCGCCAATTTTTTAAGAATAGTTTATTGGCAAGTTGGTTTCCATATAACACCCGGTGCTCATCCCCACAAGTGCCCTCCTCCATGCCCATCACCTCCCTTTCCCTCCCCCCCAACCTTATCAGCCCTCAGTTCTCAGCATTAAAGAGTCTCTCATGGTTTGCCTCCCTCCCTCTCTCCCACTATTTTTCCCCTTCTTCTCCCCCACAGTCCTCCATTAAGTTCCTCCTAATCCTCCTATACGTGCAAACATATGGTATCTGTCCTTCTAATCTGTCAGGAAATCTGTCCTGACTAATTTCGCTCAGCATAACACCCACAGGTTCCATCCATGTTGCTACACATGGCCAGATTTCATTCTTTCTCGTTGCCATGTAGTATTCCATTGTATACATAAACCACATCTTCTTGATCCATTCGTCCGTTGATGGACACTTAGGTTCTTTCCATGTTTTGACTATTGTTGAGAGTGCTGCTATGAACATTGGGGTCCATGTGCTCCTGTGCATCAAGCACACCTATATTCCTTGGGTAAATTCCTAGCAGTGCTATTGCTGGGTCATAGGGGAGTTCTATTGTTAATTTTTTGAGGAACCTCCACACTGTTTTCCAGAGGGGCTGCACCAGTTTCCATTCCCACCAACAGTGTAAGAGGGTGCCCGTTTCTCCACATCCTCCCTCTGATGTGCTCATTTTAACCACTCTGACCAGACCGCCAATTTTTTAGCTGTTTCTCCAAACCAACATAGAAATGGTGTTTTTCAATTTGCTGTTCCCTCTTAATATACTGTTCTCTGTTTCCTGTCATAATATGTACTTCTATAACATTTTTAATGACTGCGTTATATTGTGTGCCTGATTTATAATTTATTAACCAATTCCCTGTGTTCAGACCTTTAAGTCCTAGTCTTTCGTGATCTTTAAACAATGCTTCCTAGCCCATAGTAGCTCATTTTGTAAATAAGTGCTAAGTAAAGGAAAGAAGCTCAAGAACATCCAAATGAGAAAGAAGTCTTTGTGACATTGTTTATTCCCTTAAGAAATTTCTAGAACTGAAATGCAAAACTATAAGATGTTGGATATTTATCAAATTGCCCTTCTGAAGGATTATCCTGCATAATTCACTATGGTATGTTTAGTATATAATCCATGTTGATTTACAGTATGACAGCACCTCAGTGTAAGCCCTGATACATTAGTATTAGAGAAGAGCAGAAATC
>NW_027533394.1:579099-579745 GCF_008692635.1 Crocuta crocuta | reverse complement strand
ATATTTTGTAAGGGGCTGTCCTGACTCCTCCAGCCTAGAGTACCTTGCAGTCCTTTGACCTAATCTGGGGTCCATTTCCAGGCTCCTCAAATTTCCTTAACTGTCTTGGCAAGGCCATTCTTAAGAGGAAGTGTAGTCTGGAGAGATGCAGATAACACTTGATGACAACCTTTTACATAAAGCATTTTGTTTTTTTATATTTTTATTTTTTAATTTTAGAGCATGAGCTGGGATGAGGGGCGGAGGGAGAGAGAGAATCTCAAGCAGGCTCCACCCAGTGCCGAGCCTGATTGTGGAGCTCTGTCTCACAACTGTGAGATCATGACCTGAGCTGAAATCAAGAGTTGGACACTCAACCAACTGAGCCACCCAGGCGTCCCTATATAGAGCATTTTAGATTTTTGTGCTTTTTCCCCTAAACTTTTTAATATTTATTTTTGAGAGACAGAGAGACAGAGCGTGAGCAGGAGAGGGAGACACAGAATCTGAAGCAGGCTCCAGGCTCTGAGCTGTCAGCCCAGAGCCTGATGCAGGGCTGGAACTCACGAACTGTGAGATCATGATCTGAGCCGAAGTCGGCCGCTTAACTGACTGAGCCACCCAGGCACCCCAGATTTTTGCTTTTTAAAAATAAAGGCAGTTTGGA
>NW_027533394.1:578185-579063 GCF_008692635.1 Crocuta crocuta | reverse complement strand
AGGAGGGCACTTGGGGGGATGAGCACCGGGTGTTCTATGGAAACCAACTTGACAATAAACTAATAAATGAATAAATGAATAAATAAATCTAAAGGCAGACTGCCTGCATAGTTAATTCAAATCTCTGCCTCTAGTAAAACAAATTACCAGTGGCTTTAAAGTGGTAGTCTTCTCCATGTCTAACAGAAGAGCTGAGAAAGAGCCTGTATTTGATATTATCCATATCAAACTCCTTATTTTATTTTTTTAAAAGTTTATTTGATTTTGAGAGAAAGAGACCGTGCAGGGTTAGGGGGAGCAGAGAGAAGAGGGAAACAGAAGGCCAAGCGGGTTCTGCATTGTCAGCACGCAGCCTGATGCAGGGCTTGAACTCAGGAAACCATGAGATCATGACCTGAGCTGAAATCAAGAGTTGGTTGTTTAACTGACTGAGCCACTCAGGTACCCCAAGTTTGTGCCTTTTTAGTTTCAATCAGATTGTCTAACTGCGTTTTGGGAGTTTTTTCTATATTAGAAATACTAACCTTTTCTGTATCCTCTTGCAAGTATTTTCTGTGTTTATAGTTTGGAATTTTTGTATAGTCCAGTCTACCCTTTGGTTTTTTCCTTTCTTTTATGATTCTAAGTCTTTGCCAAGATTACAAGAATATTTACATACATTGTCTCCTAATACTTTTACAGTTTAGCTTTTTATGTTTACATAATGATGTGAAGTAGGTGTGTGCTTTTATTTTTGTCCAAATGGTTAACAAGTAGTTCCTATTTTATATTGGGAAAGACTATTTGGTTTTTGAATATATGCTCAGCTTAAAACCGAATTATTTGGAAAAGTATAGTTTGTTAAAAAATAAAAGTTGGAATTTGTGCCAAGTAGCAAA
>NW_027533394.1:572067-578164 GCF_008692635.1 Crocuta crocuta | reverse complement strand
ACTGGCTTGGTTACTTTTTGGTTTTTAGTTTTTGAGAATAATTCAGATTGTTCATATTTAATATTTAACATTTGTCTTGAACTGGAAATAGTGCTTTAAGTGATTATAGTTACTTTATTGTCATTTTACATGGTTGAGGCCCAGATTGTCTTAAGGTCACAAAGTTAGTTGGTGGCAGGGAATTAGAGTACCTTTGCATACTATTTGTTCATTTTCAGCAAACATCTTTCATGTTATAGATATAAATGTTTTAAAGCAGCAGATTGGTCACATTGTTTGGTTTATTTAAAGAACATTGGACATGAGTGTATGCCAGGCTGTGTGTGGTGCTGTTAAATTTAGACAAACAGCCAGTTTTGTCTATATGTTGGGACATAGTTTTTTCTAAAAGCGTATTTTAAAGTTTTCTTGTTAATGAACTAATTTCAGCCTCATAAAAAACCTATGAGGTTGGAGTTATTTTATACTGAGAGGAGTTTGCTGCCATATTGATAATTGCTCTAATTATTTTTTTTATTTTTTAATTTTTTTAATTTTACTCATTTTTGCGAGAGAGAACGTGAGTGGGAGAGGGGCAGAGACAGAGAGAGAAGAGAGACACAGAATCTGAAACAGGCTCTAGTCTCTGAGCTGACGCGGGGCTGGAATTCAGGAACAGTGAGATCATGACCTGAGCCAAAGTTGGATGCTTAACCGACTGAGCCACCCAGGCACCCCAATTATTGTTCTTTTAAACCATATAAAAGAATCTTGGCTTCTCTTACTTCCAAATTCATTTGAACAAGCTCAGAATAGTTGAGATACACTTAAAATCTCTGATTCTTAAGTTTTATGGCCCAGACAGTAATTAGTAGACTGTTTAATCTTTGGAGAGTTTATAACTGAGAATGAGATCCAGAGCTTCCCAGTCTCGTCAATGTTGAGTTTAACTTTTTGGTTCATGTTAGTACTTTAATATTCTGGAGACTGATAATATGCTTAATTCTCTTTCATATGCAGATAACATGTAGAAAGGTTGAAAAGACCAGCTCTTCTTTGCTTTTGATTCTTTCTAGTGTAACACCCATCATAAGAAGATTGTTTCCCTTCGGGGCGTCTGGGTGGCTTAGTCAGTTAAGCACTTGACATTGGCTCAGGTCATTATCTCGAGGTTTGTAGATTTGAGGGTTTGTAGATTTGAGGCCTCCGTCAGGCTCTGTGCTGACAGCTCAGAACCGGGATCTTGTTGAGGCCTCCGTCAGGCCCTGTGCTGACAGCTCAGAACCGGCATCTTGTTTCAGATTCTGTGTCTCCCTTTCTCTGCCCCTCCCCCACTCACTCTGTCTCTGGCTCTCAAAAATAAACAAACATTAAAAAAAAAGACTGTTCTTAGATTAATCTGGAGCTAGAAGAAGTAGAATAGGGATGCCTGGGTGGCTCAGTTGGTTAAGCATCTGACTCTTGGTTTCACCTCAGGTCATGGTCTCATGGTTTCATGAGTTCGAGCCCTATATTGGGCTCTGTACTGACAGTGTGGAGCCTGCCTGGGATTCTCTGTCTCACTCTATCTCTGCCCCTCCCCTGCTCGCTCTCTCAGAATAAATAAATCTATTTATTTAAAATACAAAATAAAAGAACTAGAACAAGAAATAATATGGTTTACTCATTGCCAGATATAGTCCCTTGAGATGGCCTATCGTTGTTTATTTTACAGAGGTTACCCACTGAGAGTGGTATAGTAACTTGTCTAAGATCATACAGCTGGTAAATGGAATTTAAGCCCAGTCCCGTCTAACTCCCAGGCCTTTCTACTATGCTGTTGTCCTCTACTTCATTTTGACTTTCTTCCAGTAGTATTCGTCAATCTCTACCTTTAAACTTAAATAATCCACAGTGTATGGTAGCAAGTAACTATGTTGCTGAGTTCTCTGCTCCTCTCCCCGTACAGATATTTTTTCTGTTAGATTATTTTAAGGTGTTAAAACTTAGCTTCTTTTAGAAATATACTTAATCTAGCCTCTTTATAGGTTTGTGCTTCTTCTACCTTTCTTCAGGATACGGGGACTAGAGGATTTTATCCAGGAATACAGAATTCCCTTTTATACAGAGAAGTTTTAATCCTTAGAGATGCTGCATATTTCTTTGTAAACCCAGGGATATGAGACCATTGGAGCTGAAAAATGCAAAAGGGTTGGAGTTCTGTTTCTTGGTTTCCTGTACTGTCTTTATTGTATTTGACAGTAGCCTGTCACATGGCTTTAGGGGGAAATACCATATGCCTGTGTTTCGCAAGTGAAAGTGAAAACATTGTAGTCACTAAGGTTATATCTTGGAGATCTTTCTGTGGGGTGATGGTTCCTAATGTTTTCAGGTCCTAAATTTCTTTAAGAAGCCAGTGAAAGCCATAAACTGTGCTCATAAAAATACCAACATATGCAGAAACTTTCCATAGAACTTCAGAATTATTGTGGAGATCTCTTGGTATAGGACCAGAAGAAATCTAAATATTTCTTTATATGTTTTGAGTACGTCCAAATTGCTGTGTTGTTTTTATATTTCCTTGTATATATTGATCCAGACTAAAGCACTATGCCCAAAAAGTGAAACTGGGCTAATTGTTTCACTTTTGCCAAAGCTGTACTCTGCTTTATGCAGTTTGAATCTCTAAAAATCCAAATTTTTAAAAAAGCAAGAGGATTGTAGTTGGTGTTAAGGATTTACTTCATGTAATTTGTTGATCTCTTGTAATTATGTTTCCAGCTTTGCTTTGGCCACCAGGGAGTTGTAATTTCATTGTGCGTTTTCATGTACTGACTCTTTGTCAGTTTTACATAATCACTTCTAGTTTTCCTTTTTCTCTGATTTACATTTCTGAACACCTAGCTATCTTCTAGCACCTATTGCAATGCCCTTTGTATAGTGTGTTCATACCTATATGTTGAATAGAAAGATTCAGAGTGAATGAATCATAAATTGGTTTTCTCAGTGAAAATTTCACCCGAGTGTGACTTGGACTTTTAGCTTCCTTAAACATTTACTGGATAGTTCTTTGTATATTAATCTACTATGTGACAGTTCCCATGCTGGTGATAGTAAAAGTAAATAGACACAGTCCCACTCCTACAGAACTTACCCTAGTGGGGAGACTGACATGTAAATAAAGAGGTGTGTTGATTGAGGGTATACGCAGGACATGGTGGGGGCACAAAGGAAGGAGTGATCAATTTTACTCTGGGGAAAAAGATATCTGAAAAGGCTTCATAGAAGTGACATTTAAGCTGAGCTCTAGGGGATATGCAGAGAGCAGCCATTTTAGCAGAAAGTGGAATCTGAATCAAGGTATTAAAAGTCTTAAATGTTAGGGGAACTATAAAAAGCCTCACATGGTTAAAGCACTGGGGAGCCAAGGGTAGTAATATGTATTGTTGTGGCCCTGATAAGAGAGGTGAGCAGGGACCAGGTCTTAGAGGTCTTAGATGCTGGGTTAGGTAAGGAGTTTGCACTTGATGATATAGGTAGATTTTGAGTTTGAGAGAGATTGCTCTGGTAGCAATGTGGAAGATGGAGGGTTCTGGCAGGATATACTATTTAACAAAGTGGCTCTTAAGTCTGGCTGTGCAGCTAGATCATCTATATAGCTTGAAAAAAGAAGTTCCCACCTCCTATCTTCTGAGTCAGATATGTGTATGGCCAGGCATTCTTTTTTTTTCCTTAGTTTTTTACTGTTTATTTCTGAGAGACAGAGACAGCGTGAGCAGGGGAGGGTCAGAGAGAGAGGGAGACACAGAATCTGAAGCAGGCTCCAGGTTTCGAGCTGTCAGCACAGAGCCCGACGCGGGGCTTGAACCCACGAACTGTGAGATCATGACCTGAGCCAAAGTCGGACGCTCAACTGCCTGAGCCACCCAGGCGCCCCCTCTTAGTTTTTTAAAATAAGTCTTAGGTGATTTTGCACAACCAGGGTTGAGAACTCTGGATTTAATTTTTAAGTAAATCATTTTTAAGATAATTCTTAAACAACTTCTAGTAAAAATGAGTTTTTCCTGAACTCAACTGAATGCTGCCTGTGGCCCTTCTGGGTGAAGTTTACCTATTAGAAAGTGGCACGCTTTTTTACGGTTAAGTTCTTAATATTAGTTTGAATAAAGAGTATTAATGTAAAGGCCGATGTCTTTTTTTAAATTTTTTTAATGCTTTTTATTTATTTTTGAGAGAGAAAGACCGTGTGTGCAGGGGAGGGTCAGAGAGAGAGAGAGACACAGAATCTGAAGCAGGCTCCTGGCTCCGAGCTAGCTGTCAGCACAGAGCCCAATGTGGGGCGTGAACCCACCAACTGTGAGATCATGACCTGAGCCGAAGTCTGACGCCCAACCGACTGAGCCACCCAAGTGCCCCTAAAGGCTGATGTTCTAATTTTCTGTTAGATGTGGGCAAGACTGAAAAAGCATTTGCATCTTTGAAACTGGATATGACAAAAAGGAAATAAACATTGTTAAATTGATCTCTTGCACCAGATCCAGCCACAAATAAGGAAGGGGGTGGGAGACAGATCAGTCTTAAGGGTGGACTAGGATTATTCTAGAGGACCAGTTTAAAATGGGTAGACAAGGAATCTCTTCCTCTCTTCCTTAATTTGCATAATTTTCATGCTGGCATTGCCGTTTGGGTTTTTGTGTTTTTTTGGAGGCCATTGTTGGGAATGCCAGCAATGGGGCTACTTAGCATGCTGCCATTTCCTTTCTTCTGGCAAAACTGATCTACGACTTTGGTGAGCCCTGTTTTGTTGCCTGATTTTTCAGATGCCAGTTTGTCTCTCTTAAGTAATCGGGAGTAATGACCAAAAGGATAACTCTTGGATTTGTAGCTTTGCAGGGCCGTAGAGTAGAGCATATTGTAGTATGCATTCTCAGACAACATTCTTTTTTTTAATATTTTTAAATGTTTATTTATTTTTGAGAGAGAGAGACAGACCGAGCGTGAGCAGGGGAAGGGAGAGAAAGGGAGACAGAATCTGAGGCAGGTTCCAGGCTCTGAGCTGTCAGCACAGAGCCCGCTGCGAGGCTTGAACCCATGAACCATGAGATCATCATGATCTGAGCTGGAGTCAGATGCTTCACTGGCTGAGCCACCCAGCTGCCCCTCTCTGACACCAATCTTACCTCCAGGTTTCAGATTCCTCCTCCGTGGTATCCCTGCAAGAGATTTTTTTTTTTTTTTAACATATTAGAGAGCAAGGATATACTTGAGGTATAGTGTTTATAGATTTTGAAAGAGACTCAGACAAGGTAATTTCCAGATTTGTCTTGGGTGAATAAAAGCTACTTTATCGTTGCTTTATTATTACATTTTACTATCGGGGTCCAATAAAATCTAGGTCAGCAATCCTCAGGGTCATGTTTTATTTATATGGCCCAAGGATAGGGATATTGGTGTCTATAGGAGGGGGTTGGCAGGATGGCCTGTGCACGTAGATGTTTTGTGTACTGTAGAGTTGTGGAGCAAATCTGGTTTTAATCCAGGTCTACCACTTACTGGGTATATGGCTACTCTTGGCCTTAGTAAACTGGGAACAATCTTCATCTTCAGGTTGTTACAAGGATTAGAGATAATGCATAGTGAGGTGGTCAGTAAATATTAGCTGTTATTATGATGACAAATGGGTTCTCTAAATATTTGTTGGATGGATATTAATATAAATAATCAGAAACTAGGCTGGATGCAAATGTGTCCCTTTTAAGAATTCAGTTAATGTGATGTCTGTGTCTTCGTAATCAAGTGGTGTATAGCAGGCCAGGTTTCAAGAGTCATTTTGCTACTTCCTAAGATAATGATGGTCCAGGCAGTTCTCACCTGAATTTTCTTTCAGAGACTTCAGTAGAGGCAAAGGCTTTTTGCTTTGTGGCACATTGGAGTTTAGTGTTCTCTAACGCATTTTTGTTTACAAATGGCCATAATGCTTTTCCATGATTTCAGTGGGAATTTTAGGCTGACTTGGATTCAACCACTCTCCCATACGTGTTTGAAGCATTTCTTACCCTACCAATATTAAACCAATAAATATTGAATGCTTGCTGTATGCAAAACTCCAGGATGAAACAACAAAGGATATAGGAAAGAA
>NW_027533394.1:570472-571818 GCF_008692635.1 Crocuta crocuta | reverse complement strand
GAAAGAAGCTCCAAGAGCCGGCAGCAGCCACTCCAGGGCATTTGTTTAGATGATACTGTTCTTAATTTGATTCATGCCATTTGGATTAGGGGCCACTCTTTTCAACCTTAAGAAAAGATGTATGAAAGGAAAATTCTCATTATAAATGGATGCGTGATTATAGAAAGTTTGGAAGGACCTGAAAGCATAAAGCATAAATAAATAAAAACTGTGTTATCCTGCCACCTAGAGGCAACCACTGATATTGTATATTTTTATCTCCCTCCCAGGTTTGTGGGGTTTTGTGTATATGCTTGTTTTAAACTTCCTCACCTTTGTGGCAAACATTTTCTCATTAATAGTCAGGGATGTGATAGGTACAGGATACAATGTAATCACATACAGAAAGAGTCAAGTTTTAAGAGATTGGGGAGAGGACTGTTCTAATTCTCGTTAGTATTTGTACTTTCAAAATCCAGGTAAGTGTTCATTATGTGAAGGTGAAATAGTGAGGCTAAAGGGTTCCCTACCCTCAATTTTCTTAGGTATTTTCTTTCTGATATCTTATCTTCCTCTCTGCCTTTTAATAACCCCATAATTCTCTGCTTGCATTTACAACCAACCTTTTCAGAAGAGTTTTCTACACATGCTATCTGTATTGCCTCACTTTCCATTTGTTCCCTGACTCACTACAGTTTGGCTTCCCTTCCCACCACCCCACTGCAACTGTTGTTGGTCAAGTTACCTCTATTCCCAATTTCAACATACATTTTTCTGGACATACCTCATTTCAACATTGGACACAATTGATCAGTCTTGCCATCTTTTGTCTTTCACGATAGCATAATGAACTAATTTTGCTTCTACCTCATCAACCTCTCCTTTTCTGTAACATGGGGGTGCCTTTGTGGCTCAGTTGGTTAAGTGTCCGACTCTTGATCTCAGCTCAGGTTAATATCTCACTGTTCGGGGGATTGAGCCTCGTGCCAGGCTCCACACTGAGAGTGCGGAGCCTACTTGGGACTCTCTCTTCCTCTCTCNAAGCTCTCTCCCAAAATAAACATTAAAAAAAATAAATGTTATATCAAGTAGGAACTTAGTTCTGGGCTTCTTCCCTTCCTTCTTTGTAAGTCATAATCTCCAGACCCATGACTTCAAATACTGTCTATATGCTGGCATTCACAGATTTTTATTCTCAGTGCATACTTTTTTCATGAACTCCTTTCTTTAAATATTTGTCTACATATCATGTGGAAGATGCTGTGCTAGATGCTGAGAGCTTAATACTGTAAAAAGTCACCTAGTTACATTGTTACTTGTATGAGAGAAACAAGAAGGGTAATGTAAAAAAAAAAAAAACCCACCCA
>NW_027533394.1:569806-570464 GCF_008692635.1 Crocuta crocuta | reverse complement strand
TGGGAAGCCGCTTTGGGTCTTAAAGTTACTCCCCAAATGGAACTAGCAGAGGGAAGAATAGGAGTGTTGGGGCAGAAGCATTCCAGTGGAATGGCACTTGTAAGGGTCTAGAGGCCAGAAGGGACTTAGAGCATTCTAGAAACTAAATGGAAAGACTAAAGTGGTTGTGCAGAGAGGAGATTGGAGAGAGTTGAAAGAACCAAATCATCCCAGAGCCCTGAGAGTCATGGTTAGAGTTGAGATATAATTCTAGGGAAACTGTTGAAAGGTTTTAAGCAAGGAAGTAACATGAACTGATTTATGTTTTAAGAAGATTACTTTTGCTGCTCTCTGGAGAATGGATTGGATGAAGGTGAGTGTGGAAATGAGGAGATCAGTTATCCCTATTTCACAGTTGAGGAAACAGAAGTGCACAGAGGCTGATTGTTCTTGCTCATATAGTGAGTAAGTAATACAGCAGGGATTCTAACCTGGATTTCCTGATTTTGAGCCTGTAATCTGATCTGGTGCTTCTAAACTTTAAATACATTAGTCACCTGAAGATCTCATTAAAATACAGATTTGATTTCTCAGGTCTGGGTGAGATTCTGCATTTTTAATAATTCCAATATGATTTCAGTACTACTGATCCTTCAACCATACTTTAAATTGAAGGCTA
>NW_027533394.1:565648-569791 GCF_008692635.1 Crocuta crocuta | reverse complement strand
ACCTGCCACTGTACTCAACTGCTATTGAGCCAGACTGGGAACTACTCTGCCTTTAAGCTGATTCAGTAGTAAAAGTCATTCTAAATTTTATCGCCTGGTGGTGGTTACACAGAGTGAGGTACCCTTTAAAGAATGACTTCCCCTATCATTTTTTAAAAATTTTTAAAAAATGTTTTATTTATTTCTGAGAGAGAGACAGCGTGAGCCGGGGAGGTTCAGAGAGAGAAGGAGATAGAGAATTTGAAACAGGCTCCAGGCTCTGAGCTAGCTGTCAGCACATAGCCCAACGCGGGGCTCGAACCCACGAACCATGAGATCGTGACCTGAGCCGAAGTCGGATGCTTAACTGTCTGAGCCCCCCACCCCCCACAGTATCATTTAAGTGAATGCCCTTGTCTTGATGTAAATCCTACAAAACCAAGATTCAAGCCTCAAAGGTAAATGAAGTTTGGGGGAGAGGAGGAAGGGAAAAAAGAAGTGGTTAATTAAATAGAAGTATTAAGTAAAGTGTAGCTGTGGATGGTGGTTCATAATAATTCATTAATTTCCTTAAAGTTGATCTTTAAACCTTAGTTCAGGAGGAAATCTTCATTACATATAAAGATTGTTTGGTGCTCAGAGTTCTGGTCTGTACCAACAAAGGCAATAGGCCATTTCCATAGATTTGTTTAGAACTAGTTTCTTTTTGTTAGAGGCTTTTTTATGTAATAGGATTTTCACTTGTTTAACTTCTAAGCATTAGGTAGAATTCATTCCCTGGTTATTAGTGTGATTTGACAGTATCTCAGCTTCTCACATTGTGCCCAGCTTCCTGTCTTGCAATAATTTTCTGAACAGGAGCTAATAGTGTAGAACAATCTGTCACAAATGTGTGTTTTCATCTGCAGGAATTTATTGTAATAAAATTAGTTAAGTGAACAAAATGTTATTAAAGCATGGACTTGGGAGCCAGAAAGGCCTAGATTTAGATCTTGGTGTCAGCATTTACTAGCTAGGCAAGCTACTTAATTTCTCTGAGACTTCATTGTCTGTCTTAAATGAGACAAAACTTGGCTTGAGTGGTGAGGATTGTATGAAAGACTATTGTACGAAGAATCTAGGCAGCAGGTCTCAAAGTTTGGTCTTTGGGATACTTAGAAAGGTGGACTTCGAGTAGATAACACTTGAAAAAATTGTTCTCTGGCCTAATAAGTTTCCTTTACTAAAGATTTCTTGGAGCCATTAGTAATGTCAGTCAGCCACCTAGCTATTCTAAAGGAAGATTCCTTTTATAATTCCATTTGTAACATTTCCCAAGTTATTGGAACCTTGTCTTCCTTCATGGAGCAAAATGCTCTAAAATGCTTTAGGAAACACCAACCTGAGTATTTTCTGGCTTCTAGTGAGTGCTCAAAAAAATACTTTCCTTCCCACTGTGAAACCAGCTTAGAAATAGAATAACTAGGAACACAGAACTTTTGAAATTTTCTTAATTGACAGTGATACCTTTCTTTTTCAAACTATAGGTGTTTCTTGCAACAAAATTACAGAAACCAGGTTAACATTGCACTTGTTACTGGGGGGGAACGTGTATTCATTCATTTATTTTGGATTAGTTATTTAATTGGGTGCTTATCATCTGAATCTGCTTATGAAAAGTTTGGAGCCCAAACATTGGTAACTGAGAAAGTACTTGCTCTCCCTGAACCTTGACAGTTAGGGCCTGGACTTACCCCTGTACTTGACCAAGCAGATGCTCACACTTGGAATGTTTTGTGTCTAGAGCTGTTGATGCAAATAACCTTAGTTCAGAAATCATTCTGCCACCAGCAGTAGCTTCTAGGCATCCAGAGTCTGGTGTTGGCAGTAGAGGTACCCCCAACTAAGCTGTTCCTGTGGGAGGTCCTTGGCTATAGTTGTAGAGGGCATAGCTTCCTTGGTTCCTTCCTATTTTCTGAATGTGGATCAGTAAGTTTTCCTCTTGATTCCCTGAGCTGTCTGTTATCCTTCCATTAAATCACTTTTCTGCTTTAGTCAGCCAGAGTCCATTGTTCTCAACTCAGACCCTTGAATGGTACAGAATCCTAAGACAAAATAGCTGTAGTTAAAGTGAGATACGTTGTAAAGATATGCCCGTGACCTCATCTCCATTTTCTTAAGCCATTAAAATAGTTGGAGCTACAAGCTAATCAGTGCTCTTGTTTTGGAGGATTGTTTGTTTTTTTTAATTGTTGAATTTTGGGAGTTCTTTGTATATTCTAGATAGTATATATACTTTTGAAAATATTTTCTCCCAGTGAGTTTTATAGTATGTGATCCTTTTTTTTATTTTGTATTTTTAAATTGAGATAACATACAACATTGTAATAGTTTCAGGTGTACCATATAGTGATTTAATATTACATATATTGTGCAAAGATCACAGTCTAGTTAGAATTTTTTCTTGCATTGAAAAGTTTTAAGATCTGCTCTCAGCAGTTTTCGATTATATAACACAGTAATAACTATAGTCACCATGCTACACATTACATCCCCATGACCTATTTGTTTTATAACCAGAAGTTCGTACCTTTTAACCACCTTCACCCATTTCACTCCTGCCTCTGGCATCTAACAGTCTGTTCTCTGTGAGTTTAGTGTTTTTGGAGTTTTTTCTTTTTTGATACTCTGCATGTGTCACCATACAGTATTTGTCTTCCTCTGACTTAATTTCACTTAGCATAATGCCTTCAAGGTGTAGCCATTGGTCACAAATGACAAGATTTCCTTCTTTTTATGGCTGAATAATATTCGTGTGTGTGTGTGTGTGTGTGTGTGTGTGTGTATCCATTCATCCATTGATGAACAATTAGGTTGCTTCCATGTCTTGGCTGTTGTTAAGTAATGTAGTAAATATGGGATGCATGTATCTTTTTAAGTTAGTGTTTCCATTTCCTTTGGCTAAATACCCAGAAGTGGATTGCTGGATCATTTTTTTAATGTTTTAAGGACCCTCCATACAGTTTTCCCATATTGGCTGCACCAATTTACATTCCTACCAACAGTACACAAGGGTTCACTTTTCTCCACAAATGTCACATGATTTATTTTGAGTTAATATTCATATAAAGTATGTGACTTAGGTCAAAGTTCATCTTTTTGCCTATAGATGTCTACTTGCTCTGGCACCATTTGTTGATGAAACTATCCTTTGATTGAATTGCTTTTTAATCTTTGTTAAAAATCAGTTAGGCATATTTGTAGGAGTCTATTTTTATTCTATTCATATATATGTCATAAATTTGGAGAGAGCGATTCCTATTTTTTCAAAATTATTTTAGCTATTGTAGTTTCAGCTATCGTAGTTCCTTTGTCTTTCCATTATTTTAGAATAATCTCAGTTTATTTACAAAGAAATCTTGCTGGGATTTGGAGAGGACCTGCATTAAACTTGCATGTCTGAGGGGAATTGCTATCTTTACTGTGTTGACTGATCTTAATCTATGAGCATGGTATATCTCTTCATATGTTTAGATCTTTGATTTTTTTAAATCAACATTTTATGGTTTTTAACATACACATCCTGTACATGCTTAGTTAGATTTACACCTAAGTATTTCAGGTTTTGTTCTGAGCAATTGTGAGTGGTCGTGTGCTTTTAGGCTTGGAGTGTATGTGTCCATTGCCGGTATATTGAATTAGATTGATTTGTGTATGTTTGTCTTATATCCTGCAACTGTACTGAGATCATTTATTCAGGGAGGAGGTTTTTTTTTCCTTTGGGGGATTTTCTACTTAAATAATCCTTTGTCATCTGCAAACAGTTTTGTTTCCTCCTTTCTGATCTGTATACCTCTTATTTCCTTTTCTTATTACAGTGGATAGAACTTCCAACACTTCTTTGAATAAAAGTGGTGAGGACGGACATCTTTACCTTGTTCCTAATTTTGGCTGAAAGGCATTCAGTAATTTGGGTTGTATGGTGTTGGGTTTGGCTGCTACTTCCTGCAGCAGAGTTAGTCTTGTAGGCTCCCAGCAAATGACTGCAGCCACAATAATGTGATAGCCACTTGCTTTAGTTAATGAGCTTGAGAAGTTTTGTGAGAAAAAGCAAAACTGAGTATAAGTAGCTCACTTATAGTTTCCATTACATGGATCAGATTGTTGCCAGAATCCCGTTGGCCT
>NW_027533394.1:559963-565593 GCF_008692635.1 Crocuta crocuta | reverse complement strand
TCACATACTTTAAAATGTGAACAGAAGAGGGAATACATTTTTTTTTTCTTCCAGGGATGCATTTTAGAATATACTCTGGATGTTTCACTGGTTCTTCCTGAATGACCATTGGTTGAAGAGATGCCAACCATGTAGGCAAATAAATTTTATTTCCACAGTACTGAGTATGTTGGACTAAATCTAGGCCAAAAGCTGCCTGAAATTTATACCTGTGCTTGGTCAGTTTTGATAGCCTTCTTGGGGAAGGGACACTGACCTTCAGTAAATGCTGTATAGCAAATACATTATTAGCAAGAGAATCTTTGGTTGTGTAAAATAGCTTTCAATTCACCTCTACCTCTGTCCATGTGTCCTAGTTGCTAATGGGAGAAACCTTTATTTCTTCTTGTGTTTTGGTCAGAGCATCTTGAGGGACCTGTCTGCCATGAAAGATCACCTAGGTTTATACTAGGGGTTACCCATTTTTGTGCCTTCCAAACTAAAAGATCTTAGTAAAATAATTGTGTTCTGTGCTCAGGAAATTTCTAGTGGGAGTCTCTATCTCATTTTCTAATTAAAAAATTAAAGTATTATCCTGCCTTTGTTCTTATAACACAACTAATACATTTTTATTGGTTAAAACAATAAAAGATACAAGGATGCATCTACATAATCCTTGTGGTTAGCAACGAGTTAACATTTTGATGCATACCCCTTTTAAGTGGTTTAGACATAGGTTTATACTACTTGTTTTGTAGCCTTTTTATTTCACCATGAACATCTTTCCATATATAATTGTGTGCAGTGTTTATTAACAGTTGTGTAATATTTCATTTTAAACCAGTCTTTTTGGACATTTGTTCCTTTCCAAATTTTCACTATTACGTATGGTCCTGGAGTATAGATATTTATGGTTAAATATTTGTGTACATCCTTATGATTTTCTTTGGCTAAGTTCCCAGAAGTGGAATTGCTAATAAGTTTTCCAGAAAACTGCAAGAATATGGTGAATTTTTCCATTCTGAGGTGTGTTAAAAACATTCTGATCTTTTATTTTCAATTATGGGTTTGAGAGGTTTATTTTCAAAAAGTGCTTTAATTTTGGCTTAAATTGATTACAGTCTTATACACCATATGGATGTGGGCCAGTTTTGTCTGGACATATTCCTTATCCCTCCCTACCTCAGCTGTGCCTCTGAGTTCACATAGCGTCATCATAACTCCAGAGTTTTTGTTTTAAGCATTTTGCATGCTCTTCATTCTATCTTGTTTATGTCAAGCATGTAGAGCTCAAGATTGCAACTTTAAATTCTTAACTTTTTTGGGTGAATTTCTTTTCAGATCATAAAACAGAAAATCGAAAACATGAAAGTAGACAGGACTAAACTGAAAAAGACACCTACTGAGGCTGTAAGTATCCAAAAGAATGCTCTATATTTTCATTTTAGAAAAAGTCCTTGTAGTTCACCATACTGACTTTCCAAATATATCATTATTTATATATACAAAGTGCAATAAAATAGCAAATTGTCTTGAAAAGATCAAATTTGCTTTTGAACTTCCCTTGTTTAAAAAAGCAACTAAGCAAAAGAGAGGAAAGCAAACTATTAAGAGACTCTTAACTATAGAAAACAAACAGGATTGGTGGAGGGGAGATGGGTGGGGAATAGGCTAAATGTGTGATGGGTATTAAGGAGGGCTCTTGTTATGTTGAACACTGGGTGTTATATGTATATGTAAGTGATGGATCACTAAATTCTCCTCCTAAAACCAATATTACACTATATGTTAACTGACTAGAATTTAAATAAAACTTTGGGAAAAAGTGAATAAGCTAGTCGCCAGTGGAAAGTAAGCACTAAACTGTTGTAGCTGTGTGTACCTGAAGTAGGCTCTCTGGCTGCTTTTCCTGTGCATTGAAGGCACTATGGTGTAATGGAAAGAGCCGATGTGGATTGAAATTCTGTCTGTACTTGGGTGGCCTTTCTCAATTTTGTTTTCAAGAAAATTAAAGTAGTAGCACATTACTTTTATTTTTTAATGTTTGTTTGTTTTTGAGAGAGAGAGAGAGCATGTGTGTGAGTGGGTGAAGGGCAGAGAGAGAGGGAGACAGAGAATCTGAAACAGTCTCCAGGCTCTGAGCTGTCAGTACAGAGCCCGACTTGGGGCTCAAACTCATGAACGGTGAGATCATGACCTGAGCCAAAGTTGGATGCTTAACCAACTGAGCCACCCAGGTGCCCCAGTAGTAGTAACAACGTTTCTTAACTAGATTTTTGTGAGGCTAGTGGTGTAGCTTTTTAAAATCATGGATTCTTAATCATACAGTTTAGCTTAACTTTTATTAACCTGTGTGTTGGGTGACCGTGTCCGTTGATCCTGTGTCAGCAATAGATATCCTAGCTTCAGTCCAGTATTCTATCAGCTGGCTTAAACTGCATTTTGACGTTAAGAAAGTGTTGTATTGTTACATTCCTGTAGACCCCATTGTGCTATAGTTGAAGGAGCACAAACTTTGGAATTAGACATGAGATTGAATCTTACTAGATTTTTGTGGCTGAGCATTTATTAGCTCTCCTGGTTTTCACAGTGGTAAAACAGGTTGATAATTCTTCCCTTCTTGGTATGAGGCAGATACTTAGCAAAGGATTTGGCACATAATCAGTTAATTTGCTAAATACAGGCCACTTGGTTTTTAAAAACTACCTACCTGCCAAGTATCACTATGAATATCACTATTAATATTTTGCTATGTTTTTTGTAGTCTTTAAAAGATTGTTGCATGGACCTTCTCCTGCCCTTTTTTTGTTAATTATTATACTAATGAATGTGAAAAATGTTGTCTTCCCATACCCTCTCTATCATTACAGATTGTCTTTTAAATTTTTGTTAATAANTTTGTATGCCTTAAATATATTTTCAAATTTATTGACCTTATATTGGTTTTCTGAACATGCTGTTCATTTCTGTGTTTAATATTGAAATGTCAGGTTGTTTCTTCTTGAATGCTGTATGTATCGAGTATATTCACTTTCTTTTTTAAAAATTTTTTAATGTTTATTTTTGAGAGAGAGCAAGAGCAAGGGATGGGCAGAGAGAAAGGGAGACAACAGAATCTGAAGCAGGCTCGAGGCTCTGAGCTGTCCNGGAGAGGGACAGAGAAAGAGGAAGAGAGAATCCCAAGCAGGCTCTGCACTGTCAGCAGAGAACCCAATGTGGGACTCGAACCCATGAACCGTGAGACCATGACCCGAGTCAAAATCAAAAGAATTGGATGTTCAACTAACTGAGCCACCCAGGCTTCCGCTTTTTAAATACATTTTTTAATGGGCATCTTGAATTTTTGAAAGTTAATATACTCAAATTATTTTGGAAACTAAAGAGCAGATGGGAAACTTGCCTTAAGAAATGACACAAATTAAAATAGTGACATCAGTGTAAGAAAATAACCTAGAAAAGGATCCTTTTATTTATGTGCATAAGAACTTAATGTATGATAGTTACAGGAATTATTAGTTATTAGGGAAAGGCAATATTAGTCAAGAAATGGTGTCGGGAAAATTGTTTGACTTTTGAGGGGTGGTGACTATTATACCGAAAGAAATTCTAGATAAAATTCAAATATTTTTAAAAGAAATTCACACCTACATTATAGGTATGAAATATAGATGGATATTTACCTAGTCTTAGATGGAGATGGCCCTTCCAAGCATTAAATGAAGGGGGAAAAATAATGGAAGCATAAAGTAGGATATCCAAAGTAAAAAGGCACATGACAGGCTGGGGAAAATATTTGTTACCCAATATACAGTTGACCCGTGAACAGCCTGGGTCTACTTATGTGGATTTGTTCATTAAATACAGTACTATAAATGTATATTCCTTATGATTTTCTTAAAAATCATAACTTTTTTTCTAGCTTTATTATAAGAATGCAGTATATAATATACATACCATAAAAATATGTGTTAATTGACTGTGTATGTTTTCAGTAAGGCTTCCAGTCAACAGTAGGCTATTGGTAGTTCAGGTTTTGGGGAGTCAAAAGTTACATGCGGGTTTTCTACTGTGTGAGGTTTGTCAGCACCTTTAACCCCCGTGTTGTTCAGCAGTGAACTATAGTTAATATCTTTAGTAGCTACATCAGTAGGAGAGATGAATATCCCAATGACAAAATGGGCATAGATCATTTCAGAAAAGAACAGATTCAATAAACTAGAATAATTTAACATTGTAAATAATCAAAGAAATGCCAATTAAAATTTTTTTTTCTTTTATTACCTAGTGGATTATTAGGGATTTGTTGTTGGTGACACCTATATACAAATTTCTGGCCCACAGCATTTGATAGCTACTAGTTAATTACTTAGGACAAACTCCTGGATCATAGACCATACATTTTTAAGGCTTGAAGATGCCTAGTTTCCTTTGAGCAGCATACTCAATTTTTCGTAATGTGGTTAATACTAGATAATTATTTTTAAGAAGGTTATTTATTTATTTTATTTATTTACCTTTTGACCCCTTTACCCGTTTTCCCCTTCTGGCCACCTCTGGCACTTACCAGTCTATTCTCTGTATCTGTGAGCTTGGGTTTTTTAAATTTTGTTTTGTGTTTTTTGAATTCTTTGTATACGTGAGATCATAGGGTATTTGTCTTTAACTTATTTCACTTGCTTCATGCCTTCAAGGTCCATCCGTGTTGTCACAAATGGCAAGACTTCATTCTTTTTTATGGATGAATAGTATTCCACTGTATATGTATACCACATCTTTATCCATTCACCTATTCATGGACACTTAGGTTGTTTTATATCTTGGCTATTATAAATAATGTTGCGTTGAACCTGGGGCTGGCTATATTCTTTAAAATTATTGTTTTATTTTCTAGAGGTAAATACCCAGAAGTAGAACTGCTGGATCTTATGGTAGTTCTGTTTTTTATTTTTGGGGGCAATTTCCATACTGTTTTCCATAGTGTCTGAAGAAGAAAGACATATATTGATCACTTTGTATATCAACAGCTGTGCAAAGGATTTTTCCCCTAGATTTGATATCCTTATAGGAGCAAATCAGTGTGAACTTTGGCAGTTAATATGCAGCCATTGAATTGGCATCTACTTTCTTTTGCATTGCCAGAGGAAAATAATAATCAGTTTGCATTATTGCATTTATTGCATTTATGCAGCAGGAACAAGATGGTAAAGATACGCTTTTGTCCCTGGTGCATTCTGCAAACTATGGACCTTGATACTACTGATAAAAGAGAACATTGTGCTGGCACATTAAATTGATGCTATTAGGATGACTGAATCTTATGGGAAGAAAACCCAAGTACCTTAGATATCTTAGGCATATGTATACCAGAGAGTACCCTTTGAAGCTTGAGGGCCTCCCACATCAGGAAACTTTCTAGGGGTCCAGAGGTCTGAGAAAGGTCAAAATTTCTCTTCTAAAGTGAGAGATTAATTGCTGCACCTTGTACCAAGCACTGTGAAGACAGAGGAACAACATATGAGGTCCTCTTTGGGTTTTGGAACTAGCATATATAAAATTTGGGCTTGCTGTTTTGATTCATTTACTAGATTACCTCTAAAGTGATAGTGAGGTCTGGATCTAGAAAAAATACTGCAAAAGGTTCAGGTTATGAG
>NW_027533394.1:555168-559849 GCF_008692635.1 Crocuta crocuta | reverse complement strand
AAGATTCCTACAATTTGGCAATGCTATTACCTGCCAACAACTATTTTTTAACATTCAGAAAAGCAGTTTCTGGTTTGCTGCTGGAACTTGATAAAGATTGAATGCCNCTGATGGATGTGGGGGGAGGGGGGGGATGGGCATGGAGGAGGACACTTGTGGGGATGAGCACTGAGTGTTATGTGGAAACTAATTTGACAATAAACTATTAAAAAAAAAAAAGATTGAATGCCTGATTATGAGATACCAAGTGATTATAGGATTTAAATGTTCATCATGACTTGAGTGTAATCTAACCCATAAAATCATAAAATTGGTTCTGCATAGCTGCAGATTAGATTTGAAGGGGTATATTTGATACTAAGCCTCAGTAGGTTCAGAAAGCACAAGTGAGCTACATGAGTAGATGGTTTAGACTCCCATGTTACATTTATCATGCTTCATCTCCTCTCCTTCAACCTATATGACTTCAAGGAGAGGAGAAAAAAGTGCAAGCCTGGTTTATGGAAGGATTTTATGCCAAGGATTTTACATGCATTTAATTACCACAAAGATTTGAGGTAGCTTTTAATAATACTTATGTCCGAGGGAAAAATGGAACTTAGCTTAAAGAAAACCTTTAAACTTTGGGTACTGAAAATACCTCTAGTTTAAATTTTGTTTAATTTTTTATTTATTTGGGGGAGAGAGAGAGAGAGAGACAGCTTGAGCAGGGGAGGGTCAGAGAGAGAGGGAGTCACAGAATCCGAAGCAGGCTCCAGGCTCTGAGCTAGCTGTCAGCACAGAGCCCGATGTGGGGCTCAAACCCACGAACCGTGAGATCATGACCTGAGCTGAAGTCGGACGCTTAATCAACTGAGCCACCCAGGCCCCTGAAAGACCTCTAGTTTAAATCTCATGATTACATTGCTGGATAAATAGGTGATGTTAATTTATTTTGCAGAAGAAAATAATGGAGTTTCAAAGAGGTAGCTTACCAGCTGTCTAATTCCAAAGCTCAAAGTTTTGAAGTAATATGCTGTATCTCAGTATTTAAACTCCTATTATGTGAAATAAGTGTTTTATGTATGTGGCAAACATTTGAGCTTCACATTACCAAAGTAGTTATTAGGTCTCTTTTCCTGGTAAGAAAACTGTGGCTGAGAGATTTGGACTAGCTCATGATCAAACACCTTAGTAAATGTCAAACTAAGAACTGAACCCGGGTTTGTTTGGTTGCAAATCTAGGCCCATTTCCAGGATACTATGCAAGTGTAGTCATTTCCAGTTGCCATCCATAATAGAAGACTTCTCTGTCCCAGTTCCTATCTTTCCTCGTCCTCTGCTTTCAGAAACTTTACTATAAACTCTCAGTCCACACCTTGTTACCTGACAAACAGACCCTTTCGTCAGTGAAAGAGAGCAGGAATGTATGGCAGTGGGAACCCCGTAAGAATGAAGTCCCAGCATTACAAAGTTCAGAAGCTTTTTGCCCTCCTACAGTTAAGAGGATTTAGTAGTTGCAGGAAAATATAGCCAATCTTCACCTTTAACTGTGAATTCACTAGAGCTTTTCAGTGTTCCTCTGATTTCAGCATTTCTTATCAGGCGTTCTAGTTAACTTTCAGACTGTGGTACAGATTCCTTCCTTCCTTCCTTCCGTCCGTCCATCCGTCCGTCCATCCTTCCGTCCTTCCTTCCTTCCTTCCTGTCTAGCTTGTTTTATTTCTGTTGTATGTACTCTTCCAAATAGACGGTCTACATGTACAAGTATCCAAGTTAAAAATGTACAGATGGAGACACCTGGGTGGCTCAGTCAGTCAAGCATCTGACTTCATCTCAGGTCATGCTCTCACAGTCCACAAGTTTGGGCCCTGTGTTGGGCTATGTGCTGATAGCTTAGAGCCCGGAGCCTGCTTCAGATTCTGTGTCTCCCTTTCTCTCTGCCCCTCCCTAACTTGCGCGTGTGCATGCACGTGCTCTCTCTGTCTCAAAAATAAACATTAAAAAAATTAAAATGCACAGATGGATTGTTTTATTACAAGTGATTGGCAAATTTCCAGTTTTCTAAATTGCCGTGTGTTGGCTTAAAGATTCCTTTTCCCATTTTTGGTTTTTGTGTCTCCCTCATACTCCAAAAAACTCTTTGTGAATACCTGTTTTTCTCAGCCTGCAGACTGCAGAGCCTTAATAGACAAACTCAAAGTTTGTAATGATGAGCAACTCCTCTTGGAACTGCAGCAGATCAAAACATGGAACATTGGAAAGGTATGTGAACCCATGCTTCCAAAAGGCAGGGCTCCCTGGACTAGTACATCATTTTGTTTGTTCTGATATGGAAAGAGAAACTACAGTGAGGTGGCATCATTCATCAGTTAACCAGTATCTAATAAGCTGTATGTCTGTAGCTTTGAGCTGTATTATCTAGTAAGCGGTATATCTAGTATAGCTCTAGATCAGTAGCTTTTAGCTTATGAATAGTTACCAAGGAAATTTTGAAAGAAAATGTGAAAAGAAAATTTTGCTAGCTGAGGGTGAGGAACATTTACTCGGGTAATGATAAAGAATCTCAACCACAGAATTCCTTTAGTTTGGCAATATGAGTTTGAGATAGTTAAAAGAATCTTCTTTAGATAACTTTAAAAGTGAACATTTTTGATAAAATGGGTTCTGGCAGGAAAAGTCATTGTTTTGTAGACCTCAGAATATAGCCAGAATTCTTCCTCTAAAGACCTAGTTAGGGTGTCTACTCGTGTTTGTACAAATGTACTTTGATGGATATAACAAGAATCACAGGTCTTTGTGGCTCAGAGTATGCTCTTTGTCATGAATTTCTGTACTGTTGGGGGATTTAAGAGAAGCAAAGGTGGGAAGTGAACTTGTCTAGGTGTTCTGCTCAGTAGTCCAGTGTAGCAAAGTACCCACACAGCACTTACACCTTATTCATACATGTTCCTCTTTCTCTTCCCCTCTGCAGTGTGAGTTATACCACTGGGTGGATTTGTTGGACCGATTTGATGGAATTCTGGCAGATGCTGGACAAACAGTGGAGAATATGTCATGGATGCTCGTGTGTGATAGGCCGGAGAGAGAACAACTGAAAATGCTTCTCTTGGCTGTGTTGAACTTCACAGCCTTGCTCATTGAGTACAGCTTTTCCCGGCATCTGTATAGTTCCATAGAGGTATGAGAGGTTCAAGCCTATGTGATCTGTTCTTAACTAAAATTGTTCATGTCCAGAAATAAATTGCTATTTCTCTCTGATAAAAAAAATATTTCCTTTTCATTATAGAGCTCTGGGGTTTTCAGTGTCAAAGACAGTGATAAATTTGGTAATGTAATACATATATTGAAGTATTCCTGGAAATTTGCAGGAATCGATCTTTGTTTCACATTGTTAGAGCAGCCCCAAATCACTTAAACTATTGGAAATAGTTTGATTTCCTTGACATATTACTCATTGCCTAAGTGCCCTGTTGTTAGTGTTAATTTTCTAAGTCTTTGGTAAACAGAATCAGAATTGAAAGGAAATGGTTTGGGAAAAGAAGTGGAATAACTGAACTAAAGTATAGCACCCAGAGTTTTAAGTGAGGAACAGGTAAGCAGTCTGTTAAAAATAAAATAGATGAGTTGCAAAAGGAAGGCCAAGGCCTTCAGGATTATCAGCAACCAGAAATACCTAGGTTTATTGCCATCTGAAAGACATAACTGATTTTAACACTGACCAAATGCTTAAATGTGTTGATGCAGTTTGATTTTACTAAAAAAATCAAAGCAATTACTCTTGGGTTACTGTTATATACACTGTACTGTAACAGTCATAAATGCCATGTTGATATCTTTAGCTTCCATATGGAGGATCCTACATTTTAATTCATTCTGTATCTCAAATGATACAGGAGCATAAAATTATCTTTCTTTCACAGTACTTTTACCCTAGCTGGAGACTTAATATTCTTGACTTCCACTTTGTATTAAAATATCACATTTGTCTCTTTTGTAATTTTTTTTCTTGTGGGGACACCTGTGCAGTTTTGGGTTGCTGCTCACATGTTTGTTTGTTTTTAACCTTTTTGGGGCTTTGTGGCTTGCTGCCAGATTATAAGCTGCTTGGGAACAAGGTTGCATGTTGTAGGTGCTCAAATATTTATAAATGTTTTTTGTATTGTTAAACTTCTTAATAGCTTTGTATATATTGACATATCTATTACTACATTGGCATTTTATGTTTTCAAGGCCTAGTGTGCGTAATACCGTGAACTTGCCCTTTTTTGTTCCCTGTAGCATTTGACAACTTTATTGGCTTCTTCTGATATGCAAGTGGTGCTGGCAGTCCTTAATCTTCTGTATGTATTTAGCAAAAGATCAAACTATATCACACGCCTTGGATCTGACAAGAGAACCCCATTGCTAACCCGGCTGCAACACTTGGCAGAGGTGAGTCAAGGGTAAAGAGTGGAAGGGCACCATCCTTTTCACGGTGTTTTTTGCATTGTCAAAATGGATAGTGATCCCTAAGTTTACTGGCCTAATTGAATGGAATTATGGGGCCCCCATTAGCTAAGTTCCCCCAAAACCTGAGAAGTATTCTTAATTGTTATGAAGTAATCTTGAGAGATTTCATGAATCACTACTCACAAGGCAGAATCTCTTTTTTCAAAAATGACAACTTTCTGAAAAGAAAGCCCAGAATCAGATTCTAATT
>NW_027533394.1:551391-555074 GCF_008692635.1 Crocuta crocuta | reverse complement strand
ATCTTCCTTCAAAGTAGTTTCAGAATAAAATAAAATAACAAGGTACGTTGTGCTATGCTCAGTAATTGGTTTCTGATGGTAGTAATTGTAATTGAAAGCAAAAAACTCTCATGTAAAGGTTTAACTCAACCATACTATTGCCCAGTGTTTCTAGGGACAAAAGGATGATATGCACTTAGAATTTNACACCCTCAAGGTCCATCCATGTTGCTACACATGGCCAGATTTCATTGTTTCTCATTGTATGGCTGACTTTTTAAAAGCCAATTAAATGGTTAACTCACAAATAATACAACTCAAGTTTCAGATACATGATTCCTTAAAAAATCATTTTTGTAGGATAGTAAATGCAACATGTATTTTGAAAATTCTAGGACATATAGAAAAGTATAAAGAGAGGGCCGCCTGGGTGGCTTAGTCGGTAAAGCATCCNTATTAATCATGTGTAACTTATCCATATGGAGTGTCCTTCAAAATTTGAGCATATTTTTCTTGCATTTGCAAATATGCATATATAGACATGCAACCTCTTTTAATACAAGTAATTTTCTCATGTTATTAAAAAAGCATAAGACAGTTCATCTTTGGCTACCTAATAACAGTAAAAGGAAAAAGAAGCCATATCTCAAGTAGATGATGCTTCAAAAGCATTTGATAAAATTCAGCATGTAAATAAAAACTAATATAAACTCTTAGAAAGTTAGGAAAACAAGCTTTTAAATTTATAAATCATCTACCAGAAGTCATAATGGGAAAACTGAAGCATTTCCATTGAATTCTAAAGTCAGACAAAATGCTACCTACTAGTTTTGCCACCGAAATTTGTAGTAGAGGTCTTGACAGATGTAAGAGAAAAGAAAAAAAAATGAAGGATACATGTTTAGAGAGAAAACTTGTTACTATTTGAAGGTGATAGGTTTGAGGCTTTTAGAGTTTTGGGGAGATAGTATAAAATTATTAAAACTAATAAAAGTAATCTGAGGTAGCCAAGTCAACAGTCAGTGTACAGGAACAGTGTACCTACTGATGTGGTTGACTAACTTTCTGGTACAGATTGATTTTGTCATGGACCACATTCAGACAGTTCGTCTAGCAGCTGGTCTGTGGACAGTAGTAAGCGGCATTGCCAAAGACAAAACAGAGTAGTGATAGATTGAGAAGTGTTTATCCATGTTTAAGGACTGTCAAGGGACTGTCCCTGCAGTATATTTAAGGAGTTTCTGTAGTATATTTAAGTAACTCCTCCAAATTAACATGGATAAGCAAAAATATGGATAGATAATTCACAGACCAGAGAACTTAGCACATTAATAGATGCTCCAAACTCATTAGTGATTAGAGAAATCTAACTAAAGCCAGAAAGAGCTTTATGTAATGGTAAGTGCTAGCAGGCATGTGAAGCTTGACTGTGATATTTCTGGTATATATCCCAAAGATAATATCCCATTATTCCATCATTTATCATGTGGGAGAATATTGCATCATTGTGGCAGTAGATTGGATGAGTAAAATGGGGTTCATGCCTATTATGGACTGTATAGCCGTTAGAAGCAGGGGACCAAATAATGCGCATAGCAACATCAGTAGCTTTTGAAAATAATGCTTAGTGAGAGGGAGTTAAAAATGTTTATTGGCAATACCATTTCTGAAACTTAAAGATGTACACACAAAGCAACATACAGTTTTGAAAAAACAAAAATTAAAGGGTATACAAAGTGAAAGGTATTGCCTCTGGCAAGGAGAAAGGAATGTGAATGGGCAGTAATCAGACGGACATACGGTTTACATAAATACGTAAAAGAAAATAAACCTAACCAGCAGTATTGAAGATCTGTTAGAACAAAACAACCTTTACTTACAGATTTAAAAAATGATACAAATTTGTTAGCAGAGACAGATGATGGCATTTTTTTACGTGAGAAGACTCAATATAGTAGAAGCCCTCTTTGATCAAATTAGGGTCAGTAGTTGGTAGGTTAGTTGTTATTAAAATGTTGTTAAAGCAGAACTTAATTTTTATTTATTTTGAGAGAGAACATGTATGCATGCAGGGGAGGGGCAGGGAGAGAGAATCCCAAGTGAGCTCTGCACTTGTGGCACAGTTTGTAAAGGAACTTGTCTATAATTTACCCCTGAACCTCTTATCCCTAATTTTTCACTATTTTTATATTTTTTATTTTATTTTTTTAATGTTTACTTATTTATTTTTGAGAGGGAGAACACAAGCAGGGGGAGGAGGGCAGATAGAGGTAGACACAGAATACAAACCAGGCTCCAGGCTCCAAGCTGTCAGCGCAGAGCCCAATGTGGGGCTCAAACCTACAAACCGCAATATCATGGCCTGAGTCAAAGTCAGATGCTCGACTAACTGAGCCCCCGAGGCACCCTGACACTACTTTTATTTTAGCATCTTGCCTTTTAGCCCTTACCAAATAATTCAGATTGGTTTTTATTTTTCAAAAAAGTTCCTTTTTCAGTTTAAGTCATTGTTTTAAATGGTATTTATATGTTTTTTTGCGACAGAGTGCGCGCATGTGTGTATGAGTGGGTGAAGGGCAGAGGAAGAGAGAGAATCTTAGCAGTCTCCATGCTCAGTGCAAAGCCCAACATGGGGTTCCATCTCATGACCATGAGATCATGACCTCAGCCGAAATCAAGAGTCAGATGTTTAACTGACTTAGTCACCCAGATGGCCCTATATCGTATTTTAACTTAACATCCTTCTGTATTCAGGTTCCTTTACAAACTAAAGTCTTTACACCATTGTTGCTCTACAGACAGCTGACATAAATGAGTTTGGAGACCAACACCTGGCTTGGTACACATACAGATAACTGGTGGGAGCAAAAGAGTTACTACAGCAAGTTTGCATTAGTCAATATATTTTAGAGAAGGCATGGAGAATACAGTTAATCTGTCAGATTGATTAAGTGGAGGCCCTGTTAATAGCATCAGCTGGAAAGCAGAAAGGCACAAAAATACCTGGGAAAATACTGATAAAGAATCAGGGCTATTTGCTGTAGCAGATAACAAAATATCATAAAGCTGTAGTAATTTTAATTGGTATAGGAATAGACATATATGCAGAATAAAATAGTAAGCATTATGTTATTTATAAAGAAAAGTGGGACAGTTGGCTGTTTGAGGGAAAAAATGTGTTGTAGATATTTCTTCACCCTCTTCACATAAATCCTAGAAACATATTTAGAGGTAAATATAGGCAACTCTTGAACAGCTTTCCTGAGGAAGGATTTCCTAAGAAACCTATAAGCCACTTTTAAAGTTGACAGATTTTATGTGAAAATATTAAAACTTCTGTATAAAAATTAAAAGGCAGGTGACTTCTTAAGCTGGGAACAAATATTTGTACTATATACAACAAAGGAATAATGTTATGCAAATGATATCTACAAATTAATAAAAATGTAAGTAATTCAGTAGAAAACATGCAAAGGTATACGAATAGACACTTCACAGAGGAATATGAAATATTTTTAAGGAATTGGTCAAGAAAACATGAAAAGATTACAGTAGGAATAATAGGGAAATCTGTATTATGTGAGGTCTTTTTTAACCATTAGATTGTCAGTAGTATCTAGTATTTCCCAGGTTGTAGGGAAACAGTACTTACAGGTATATATAAACTGGTGGTGTAAAAATGCCCTTTTGTAGGGTTTAGCCAT
>NW_027533394.1:550641-551261 GCF_008692635.1 Crocuta crocuta | reverse complement strand
TGTGTTTAGCCATACCTTTCATTTAAAAATGTATACATTTTAGGGGCACCTGGGTATCTCAGTCAGTTGAGCGTCCGACTCTTGATTACATCTCAGGTCATGATCCTAGGGTTGTGGGATCAAGCTCTCCGTTGGTCTCCATGCTGAGCGTGGAGCTTGCTTAAGATTCTCTCTCTGTCTCTCTAAAAAATAAAAATAAATAAAAATGTATATCCTGTATTTCATCCAGTAGTTCTATTTTAAAGAAATTATATTAGAAACATATTTAGGTGTGTGCAAAAGTTATGCTGAAGTTTTCATATTGCACCATTATTTGAAAAAAATTTTTGAAATGTCATAATTAACATGGCATCAACCTATATATGACTCTAAAAGAGCTCCACATCTAGTTGTAAGCTCTGAAAGGGAATTGGGGGAAAAGATGATGGGTGAGTTTCACTTTTTCTGTTCTCTACTTTGAATGTTTTATAGCCATCGTGTATTATGTATTATTTTTATAATTAAATTGAGAATTTGTAATAATTTTGTAAATGTATTTTCAGTGGCTATTACATTCCATTGTTTGCGCTATAGTTGTTAACCTGAGTTTATGCCTATTATATGTAATTCTTTTAATACTC
>NW_027533394.1:550094-550475 GCF_008692635.1 Crocuta crocuta | reverse complement strand
TTAAAACCTGATCTATTTATTTATATGTGCCATACACTTTCCAAGAGCTGTACCATATCAAATGTTTTTCATATTTCAGAACAAACTTTACATTAACATTTTTTAAATGTTTATTTATTTATTTCTGNGTGTAGAGCCATAATAGCACCTACCAGAATTAATATCTTGTCAAATATTAATTTAAAAAGTAAAAGTTAAGATGAATACCATACTCTTACATGGCACACATATGCAAAGTGTGAGGTTTTTTTTGCTGTTGTTTTGGATAGTTCAGGATTATCAGATTCATTTCTTCCCTTGGATCATTCTGTTACCAGGAAGATTGCTTAAATTATTGCTATTACAGTATTCTAGCTCCCAGCCCCCCACACACCCCCACAC
>NW_027533394.1:545006-550023 GCF_008692635.1 Crocuta crocuta | reverse complement strand
TTTCTTGAGAATAAAGTTTAGTTTATAAATTAGGCACAATAAGAGATTAACAATAATAAAATTGAATAATTATAAAAATATAGTGTAATAAAAGTTACATGATAATGGTTTCTCTGAAAATAAGTTACTGTACTGTGTTCTTCATCTTGTCATGATATGATAAAATGTCTATGTGATGAGATGAAGGGAGGCGAATGACTAGGTGATATGAGGTAATTGTGATATAGCCTTAGGCTACTGTTGACTGACAATATCTCAAGAGGATCATCTTTTTTCATATTGCTGTTGATTGTGGGTAACCAAAACCATGCAGAGTGAAACTGCAGATACTGGGGACTGCTATGTTCTTTCGTGTTTTGGACTCCTTTTACCATTGACAGATACTCTACTCTTTTTCCTCTGAATTGGGCTAACGTAGAGACTGTAAGTTGAAGGTTGATTTTTTAAGTCCCAGACAATTTAGAATCTTGATGGGTGCAATACATTGCAACTTTTATTACTATATTATGTGCTTGATGCTTTGTTATTACAAATAAGAGAATCTTGCAGGTTTTTA
Source organism: Crocuta crocuta (assembly GCF_008692635.1). Lineage (NCBI taxonomy): Eukaryota > Metazoa > Chordata > Mammalia > Carnivora > Hyaenidae > Crocuta > Crocuta crocuta. Next base: position 549,467 of record NW_027533394.1, on the reverse strand, counting down.
ATTTTTTTAATTTTTTTTTGAGAGAGAGAGTGTGTGTGTGAACGGGGAGGTACAGAGAAAGAGGGAGGCACAGAATTTGAAGCAGGCTCCAGGCTCCAAGCTGTTAGCAAAGAGCCCGACATGGGGCTCGAACCCACAAGCTGTGAGATCATGACCTGAGCTGAAGTCGGCTGCTGAACTGACTGAGCCACCCAGGTGCCCCAAATCTTGCCGGTTTTTAAGGGGTTGGNTCTACTAATACTCCCTATAAAAATTTAAAACACTTTTCTCAAAAATGTAAAATTCTCTAAAAATGTAACTTGTTGACACGGTTTGCTTTCTCCTGCTTCTTCCTTTTGAAATGTAACAGTTTTTGTAATAGTGGTTTTCATAGACATTTTGGTCCATGTCTCTTCAGATTTTAGATTGCTTTTTGAATCAGAATTCTGTCATCCATGCCCTGTGTAACATATACATGTATTCACTTGCATGTGGTTGAGAACTTGGGTCTAGAGGACCTAGTGCTCTTAACAGATTAAATTAATCTCAGTTTATAGATCTGTAAATTGGGGATTATGATAGGTACCTCATAGATTTCAGTTGTAAACTAGCTGAGGTCATAAATAAAACATTTAGGTTTAATGCTGATCATGTTGCAAGTACGTAATAAATGGAAGCTATCGTTGAAGATGGTTGTCAGCACATAAGTACATGATATTCCCTTTTATATTTATTTGCTTTCTTTTAAAGTTTTATATATACATACACAGTTTTTTGGGTGCAGTCTTTTTTTCTCTTGGGTCATCTTCCTACAACCTAAAATGTATCCTGTATGTATTTTATCTTCATATTATCTTGACATAGGGTATTTTAAAGGTATTTTTGTCATTGAATTACAAAGGCAGGGTACTTTTACATCTCAATTTTCTTATTGTTTTGTTAAAAATTCACTAAATCACTGTATAGCAATGTCATTCCTCAAAAGGCTACATAATATTCCATAGTTTGGATGTTCTATAATTTATACATATTCTTTTTTTTCTTGTTAACAGTGATTGTTACGTTAAGCAATCTTGTACTTATGCCCTTACTTGTAGTTTTGATTCTGTGAAAGAGTTCCAGTAATATCCATGTTACTTTAATTGGCCCTTACTTGATGAGTAGTGAATTTTAGCATCTTTTCATTTTGGGCTGTTAGGATTTGCTCTTGTGAATTGTCTGTTCGTTTGTCCATTTTTCTCTTAATGTTTTTCTCCTATAAAAGCTCTGTTGTAGATGTTAGCCCTAAGTATTTTTTTCCATGTTGTCTTTGTTTATTGTGTTTATGTACATATTTGTTTTCAGAATGGTTCAGAAAAAGTGTTGAATGGCTTTTAGAATAAGTGTTGAATATCATGTTTTGGTCTTTATGAAAAATGACTGTGTTTGTGGTATCTTTTCTCATGATAGTTTTTTCATGAGTCCGTCAGCCCAGTGAGGTGGTGCATTGTAAATATGAAGAGTGGCTAGTGAACTGCAAATGTAGGGAAAGTTCTCCAAGAAGGCTTATTGAATTTTTAAAAGCCAGCTGGTTTGGTGAAGGTCTAATACACTGTTTCTCAAACTTGACCATGTATCAGTCAGTTTATTAAAACATAGATTGGTCCCATTCCCCTGCTCACACTCCTTTATGTCTTTCCCCCTCCAGTTTCTGATTCAGTAGGCCTAGGACATGGTCTGATAGTGTGCATTGTGAACAAATTTCTAGGTGATACTAAGGCAGGCTGTTGATTCAGGGATCACACTTTGAAAACCACTGGTCTAGTCTATCCTATTGAGTAAAGCTACAAAATCTTACTGAATTCATAAAGTTTCATCTTGGAGAAAATCAGGCCTTTTTCCTGATGTCTGAATACTTATTCTTTAGCAAATCCCATTTAGTGAGGTGGGATCAAATATGCCTCAGTGGCATGGTTGATACACTAGTCATTTATTGGGTGTCTGCTTAATTGCTAGGATCATACGTTAACACTATAGGGTAGATGAGGATAATGAGATTCAGAAGTTATATTATTTAGGGGAAAAGCCTATAGTATAGGCTCTTAATCCCTGATAAAATGTGAAATGTATTATTTGCTGTTATTGTCTTACATGTTTGGGGTTGTTATAGTTGTTATAGCATGGTTTTTATTCCAAACCTGGGTGTCCTGAGACTTGCCTCTCGAATCCACACTTAAACCTTCCAGTTGACACCATTCAAGAAGTATATGACCAACCCTGTGGTAGATGTAATATAAAACCTGTTATTTATAAAGCTCACATAGTAGTTGAGAAAGCAGATACACATGCATAATAAAAAGGACAAAGAACTAGTTGCTCTGGGTAGTACTAATACGTACCCTAGAGTTTCAAACATTCCATAGATTTAACCTTGTTGGCTTCTAAAGAAACTTTCTCCTAATAAAATATGTGCTTGTTACTTAAACAAATTTAGAAATGTACAGAAAAATACACAATTTATCATGATTGTGTATCCTTAGAATTTTGGTAGATTTTCTTGGACTTTATGCATATTTCTTTACATAGCTGAACACATAGTATATATAATTTTATAATTTCCTTTAATGTACTAGCATTGGTGTTTTTCCCTTGTTAAGTTTGCATAATTTTGTAAGAAATGTTTGTGTTTAATATAATGGTAATACCATAAATGTCACAGTATCACAGACTTTCATGAATCAGGTGTGACTTGGCACATGGTCTTTAAGGATTCCAGCTTATTAGCAGAAGTCATTGGTGCTTGATTTTTATTAATCACAAAACATAGAAAGATTTTGATGACATGAGTAAGTAGGAGTAATGCTAAAAACAATTAGTTGTGACAACAGAGAAACAAAAGCTAAATAATTGTGAGGGTGTACAGCTTTTCAGTTTATTCTGCCTTACAAATTCATATCCTTGGCTTGAATCTCGGTCTCTTCTTTGTGGCAACAAATGGTTGTACTACTTACCCTCAATGGCTATCAGCAAATTCAGTGTTTCTTCACTGGAAGCCCTGGGAATAGCCAAGAAAATAGAAAATGTAATTGGGAAGTACTTTTCTTATTGGGTATTAAACTTTTTAAATAAATAAAGCTATAAGAGTTAAAGTAGCATGGTAAGAACAGTGGAATTCAGTTGAATGTTCCCACAAACAGATCCAACACATAGGAGTTGAATTTATAGTAAAGACAGCATTTCAGATTAGCAGGGAAAGGATGAATTATTCAATAAATAATGTAACAACTGGGTAGCTATTTGTAGGGTTATTAAGTAAGGTAGATTCTACCTTATCAAAGTAAAATTAAGATGTATTAAAAGGTTGAGTGTTTGAAAGCATGAAGATAAAAGCATTCAAAGAAAGTATAACTGCATATTCTTAAGTTGTTTGGGTGGGTAAGGTCTTTTTGGGGATGAAACTAATACAATACCATCAGAGAAGAAATTGATATTAAGATACGTTTTAGGGGCGCCTGGGTGGCTCAGTCACTTAAGCCTCTGACTTCGTCTCAGGTCATGATCTCACGGTTTGTGGGTTCCAGCCCCATGTCGGGCTATGTGCTGCCAGCTCAGAGCCTGGAGCCTTCTTCAGATTCTGTGTCTCCCTCTCTCTCTGACCCTCCCCAACTCATGCTCTGTTTCTCTCTGTCTCAAAAATAAATAAACATTAAAAAAAAAAGATACGGTTTTATATCTTCTCTAAGTGAATATTTTAGATACTGTGAAGTTATGCCATCATATAATTATCTGTTTACATAATATTGCTCATATTGTTTGGGTTATTTTCAGCATATTTCTATTGTAAATAATGCACACAGTGAATATCTTTAACCATCAGTATTTGGTAACAGATGCTTTTATTAGGTTATTAATATTGGACTTTCTAATTTACACATTCTTGGTCATTTAATCTTGAGAAAGATCCTACAAGCATCATTTTCTCAATTCTTTTTAATGGGAATGGTTCATTTTTTGTTTTTACTTTATTTTTTAATGTTTATTTTTGAGAAAGAGAGAGAAACTGTGAGTGGGGGAAGGGCAGAGAGAGGGAGATAGAAGATCCAAAGTGGGCTCTGAGCTGATAGCAGAGAGCCTGATGCAGGACTCAAACCCATAAACTGTGAGATCATGACCTGAGCCTAAGTTAAGACGCTTAACTGGCTGAGCCACACAGGTGGGTTGCATCATTTTCTCAATTTTTACACAGGTTCAATTTTGAAGTAAATATCAGAAAAATCGAGTAACTTGTTCTGGCTGTCAAAGGTGAATATAATAGTCAGCTGCCTTAAATTTTTCCCTTTTCACTGGTTTGTCCTATCTTTACCTTTGAAAAAGAAAGAGCAAGAGAAAGGAATAACTTAACATTTCTGTTTCATTTATCGCTGCTCTAAGTTTTATTATTTTCTTCTTTCTGTTTGCTTTGGGTCTAGTTTTTTCTTTTTTTCCCCTAGTTCCTTAAGGTGA
>NW_027533394.1:535538-544797 GCF_008692635.1 Crocuta crocuta | reverse complement strand
CCCGCATCTGGCTCTGTGCTGACAGCTAGCTCAGAGCCTGGAGCCTGTTTCAGATTCTGCATCTCCCTCTCTCTCTGACCCTCTCCTGCTCACACAGTCTCTCTCTCTCTCAGAAATAAATAAAACATTTAAAAAATAAATAAAAATGTAGACAATTACAGCTGTGAGTTTCCTTGTAAGCACTGCTTTCAGTATATCCTATAAGTTTTGGTATGTCATGTTTTAATTTTCCTTCATCTTGGGGAATTTTCTAATTTTCCTTGTGACTTCTTTGAGCCATTGGTTGTTCAGAGTGAGTGCATTGTTTAATTTTTACATGTTTGTGAATTTTCCAGATTTCTTTCTGTTTCAGATTTCTAATTTCCATTGTTCTGGAGATTCTCTCTAGATTTCTTGAAGTTTGTTTTGTGATCTATCTAGGAGAAGTTTTTGTTTTTAATAGTTTATTGTCAAGTTGGTTTTCATATAACNCATGTTTTGCCCCCCTCTCCCCCCCCCACTATTTTTCCCCTTCTTCTCCCCCATGGTCCTTCGTTAAGTTCCTCCTAATCCACCTATACGTGAAAACATATGGTATCTGTCCTTCTCTGCCTGACTTATTTCGCTCAGCATAACACCCTCAAGTTCTAGGAGAATGTTTTACATGTACTTCAGAAGAAACGTGTGTTCTTCTGTTGTTGGGTAGATTATTATATATATGTTAGGTCTAGTTGCTTTAATGTTCATGTTCTATTTTCTTGTTTATTTTTTGTCTAGTTATAAATTATAAGTTATCTTTTGTCTAATATTGAGGTTTAGACTAACATCTTGATTTATGAGAAGTTAGTTTGAGTTAATACAACTTAGTGTTTGGGAGCTTGGGTGGTTCAGTCAGTTAAGCATCTAACTCTTGGTTTCAGCTCAGGTTATTATCTCACTGTTAGAGAGATTGAACCCCATGTTGGGCTCTGTGTTAGCAACATGGAACCTGCTTGGGATTCTCTCTCTCGCTCTCTCTCTTCCCCTTCTCCACTTCTGCTCTTTCTCTCAAAATAAATAAATAAACCTCTTTTTAAAAATAGTTTTAATAGTACACAAACTTTGTTCCTGAATAGCTCCGTTTCCCTACTTTGTGTTGTTGTTGCCACAGATTATATCTACACATCATGTGCCCATCAACATAGATGTGTAATTACTGTTTTATATAGCCATTTTTTATTTTTAATATTTTACTTATTTTTGAGAGAGAGAGAGACAGCATGAGCAGGGGAGGGTCAGAGAGAGGGGGAAACACAGAATCTGAAGACCGGCTCCAGGCTCTGAGCTAGCTGTCAGCCCAGAGCGCAATGCGGGGCCTGAAGCTATGAATGGTGATCATGACCTGAGCTGAAGGCGGACGCTTACCTGACCCAGGCGCCCCTATAGTCGTCTTTTAAAACACACAAAACAAGAGGAGTTATGAAACTAAAAATACATCAATGCTGACTTCTGTAATTTACCTATGTAATTACCTTACTGGTGTCTTTTATTTCTTCATATGGAGTCAAATTACTGTCTAATGCCCTTTGATTTCAACCTGAAGGACTCCAATTAGCATTTCTTGAATCATGTGTACCAGCAGCAAGCTCTCAGCTTTTATCTGGGAATGTCTTAATTTCTCCTACATTTAAAAGTTTTTTTTAAAACTTTTATTTTTGAGAGACACAGAGAGACAGAACATGAATGGAGGAGGAACAGAGAGAGAGGGAGATACAGAATCCTAATCAGGCTCCAGGCTCTGAGCTGTCAGCACAGAGCCTGATGCAGGGCTTGAACCCATGAACCATGAGATCATGACCTGAGCCGAAGTAGGATGCTTAACTGACTGAGCCACCCAGGTGCCCCTCTCCTACATTTTTGAAGGCTAATTGTGTCAGATTCAGAATTCTTGACTAGCAGTTCTTTTCTTCTAGGACTTTGACTATATCTTCCCACTGTACTGTGACATCCATGGTTTCTGATGAAAAATCAGATATTGATCTTATTGAGAATACCTTGTACATGACAAGTCCTTATTCTCTTGAATTGGATTTATAGGTCAAGTCTTTGGTCAAATTTGAGATGATTTTTGGCCATTATTTCTATAATTTCTCTGCTCCCCTTTCTCCTCTCCACTGCAACTCTCATTACGCATATGTTGGTACACTTACTGGAGTCCCACATAACTCCTGGACTTTTAAGTTTCTTTCTACTATTTCAACTGCATAATCCAACTGACCTAGCTTCAGATTTATTGATTCTTTTTTTTCACCTTCTAAAATTTATTTTTCAAATCTATTTCTCAGAATTTTTACAAAAGTAATACATGTTTAGTGTTGAAAATTAAGAAAACACAGAAAATTGTAAAGAAGAAACTAAATAATTCTCAATCACCATCGTAGAAAAAATAATTGATATGTTATGTTTCATATGCTGCTTTTCCCTCACATAACCCGTGATATTTTCTCACATGCATTAAAATTCTTTGAAAATGTGATTAAAATAGAACTACCATATGGTCCAGTAATCACACTATTGGGTTTTACCCAAAGAATACAAAAACACTAATTTGAAAGGATATATGCACCTTTATGCTTATTGCAGCATTATTTACAATAGCTAATGATGGAAGTAGTACGTATCCATCGATAGATGAATAAGGGGTGGGGGTGTGTGTGTGTGTGTGTGTGTGTGTGTGTGTGTAATGGAATAATATTAAGCCATAAAAATGAAATCTTGGCCATTCACAACAACATGGATGGAGCTAGAGAGTGTAATACTAAGTGAAATAAGTCAGAGAAAGACAAATGTCATATGATTTCACTCATATGTAGAATTTAAGAAACACATGAGCAAAGGATAAAACAGATGGTTGCTGGGGTTGGGGGAGGGGATGGGTGAAGTAGCTGAAGGAGAATGCACTCCAGTTGATGAACACAATATGGAATTGTTGAATATGTATTGTATACCTGAAACTAACACTGTATTGACTATACTGGAAGTAAAGTGAAATAAAAATGAATGAATAAATAAAATGTGTTGACTTAAAGATTAAAAAAATAATAAAGTTAAATTTATCTTAGTATTTGACTGGACATTAGTCTTGGCTTCTAAACCGCCCTCCTTGTCCTGAGTTTCCATAACTGCCCTTCTATGTCTGCTTGGCTGGTACCTCCTCCTGTGCTCAGCCTCTNATGAATAAGGGGTGTGTGTGGGTGTGTGTGTGTGTGTGTGTGTGTGTGTGTAATGGAATAATATTAAGCCATAAAAATGAAATCTTGGCCATTCACAACAACATGGATGGAGCTAGAGAGTGTAATACTAAGTGAAATAAGTCAGAGAAAGACAAATGTCATATGATTTCACTCATATGTAGAATTTAAGAAACACATGAGCAAAGGATAAAACAGATGGTTGCTGGGGTTGGGGGAGGGGATGGGTGAAGTAGCTGAAGGAGAATGCACTCCAGTTGATGAACACAATATGGAATTGTTGAATATGTATTGTATACCTGAAACTAACACTGTATTGACTATACTGGAAGTAAAGTGAAATAAAAATGAATGAATAAATAAAATGTGTTGACTTAAAGATTAAAAAAATAATAAAGTTAAATTTATCTTAGTATTTGACTGGACATTAGTCTTGGCTTCTAAACCGCCCTCCTTGTCCTGAGTTTCCATAACTGCCCTTCTATGTCTGCTTGGCTGGTACCTCCTCCTGTGCTCAGCCTCTATCACCTTACATAGTTATCATTCCTTTTTTGTGGTGAGAACATATTTACTCTCAGCAACTAACAAGTATATTGTCAAGTATATTGTCTATCATTAACTCTAGTCACCAGGCTGTACATTAGATCCACAGATCTTATCATATAACCAGAAGTTTATACCTTTGACCAATATCTTCCCATTTGCCTCAAGCTCTAGCCTCTGGCACTACCATTCTGTTGCTATGAGTTTAGCTTTTTTAAATTCCACATATAAGTGATATGATACAGTAATTATCTTTCTCTGTCTTATTTCAATTACCAAAATACCCTCAAGGTCCATCCATGTTTTCACAAAACACAGGATATCATTCTTTCTCCTGGCTGAATAATAGTCGTGTATGTGCGTGTGTGATCTTTATCCGTTCATCCATAGATGAACACTTGGTTTGTCACCATAGGTTGGCTGGTGTGAATGTTTCACTTAATATGAGAGGGAAGATAGCTCTTTGATGTCCTAGTACCGTTTCTTTTTGATATATGCCCAAAATTGGGATTGCTGGATCGTACAGTAGTTCCATTTTTAATTTTTTGAGGATAGCATTTCACTAGGAACTGTACCAACAGTCCCCACCAATAGTGCACGAGGGTCTCCTTTTCCCCAAATCTTAGCCAATACTTGCTATTTCTTGTCTGTTGTTTGATTCTAACAGGTATGAAGCAGTATCTCATTGTGGTTGTGATTTGCATTTCCCTGATGATTCGTGATACTGAGCACCATTCAAATACCTATTGGCCATTTGTATATCTTCAAAATGTTAAACTCCTATACTCATTTTAAAATCTTTTTTGTGTGTGCTACTGAGATTTATTAATTCTTTTAGTGTTGTCTCACTTCATTTTGCCTTGTTGCTTATACTTTTGGTATCCTATTAAAAAAAAATTACCAAGACAGTGTCAAAGAGCTTTTCCTCTGTATTTTATTTTAGGAGTTTCATGGTTACAGGTCTCATGTTGAAGTTTTTAATTTCATTTCACGTTCATTTGAGTGGTATAAGAAAGGACTCCATTTTCATTTTTTGCATTTTGTCCAATTTTCCCAGCACCATTTATCAGAGAGTCTGATTTTTCCCCATTGATTATTCTTGGCTTCCTTTTAAATATTATTTGACTATAGATATGAGGGTTTATTTCTGGGCTCTTGATTTTGCTCTTCTGGTGTATTTGTCTGTGTTTATGTCCATACTATACTGGATTTTTTAATGCTATAGCTTTGCAATGTTTCAAATCAGGAAGTGTGGTAGCTCTAGCTTTACAGTTCTATCTCAGTAGCTTTAGCTTTTTGGGATCTTTTGTGGTTCCATATAAATTTGAGGATTTTTTTTTTTCTATTTCTCTGAAAAATGTCATTGGACTTTTGATAGCAATTACATTGAATCTACAGATATCTTTGGATTGTATGGACATTTTAACAGTGTTCTTGGGATTCATGAACACAGGATGTCTTCCTATATGTGTCTTTAATTTCTTTCATTAGTGTTTTAGTTTTCAGTGTACAGGTCTTTCACCTTCGTTAAATTTATTTCTTTTTTTAATGTTTATTTTTGAGAGGGCGGAGGGGCAGAGAGAGAGAGGGAGATACGGAATCCGAAGCAGGCTCCGGGCAATGAGCTGTCTGCACAGAGCCTGACTTGAGGCTTGAACTCAAACAACCACGAGATCATGACCAGAGCCAAATTTGGACACCCAACCAACTGAGCCACCCAGATGCCCTTGTTAAATTTATTTCTAAGTATTTTACTGTTTCTGGTGCTGCTGTAAATGGGACTGTTTTATTTCTTTTTCATGTAGTTCATCATTAATGTTTAGAAATGTGACTGGTTTCTGTATGTTTATTTTATATCCTGCAACTTTACTGAATTCTAACAGTTTTCAGGTGGGATTTTTAGGCTTTTTGTATACATAAGATCACATTATTTGCAAATGGAGACCATTTTACTTGCTTTCTGAATGGGATTCCTTTTATTTCTTTAATTGCCTAATTGCTCTGCTAGGACTTCTAGTACTATATAGAAGTGTTAAGAGTGGGCATCCTTATCTCGCTCAGGATCTTAGAGGGAGAGCTTTCATCTTTACACCNTGTTTCGTTAGACTTTTCTGAACTGATTTCATAAATAGTTTTTATGTGGTCATTGAAGTCCGTTCTGTCAGTTTAGTGGTCAGCTAGTGATTTGCCTTAAACTCCTGGAACAAAAACAATACATATTTTCCCCAGACTTTGTAGGTGGGTTCTGTGTGTATGTTGGTATCTTTAGTGGCAATACTCAATATCTTTAGTACTCAATCAGGATGTTTATAACTCTGCCTTAGCCTTCACTTCTGACTTGCACAGAGCCTTGATGCTAAGCCAGAGGTGTGGAGTTTGGGACTTTCTCAGGTCTTTTCTGCGAATGTGCTTAGTTAGCCTCAGGCATACACATGGCCTTTTAGATTCCTAGGAATTTTAGAACTTTTCCAAGTCCTTATTCTCCAAAGCATCTCACTCCCCAGCCTTTTTCCCTAAGTCTTTCACTTTGTCTATTGTTTAATCCAATTGTATTATGTCTTGTCCCAGGAAGGGAGGACTAATGTGTTTGCTCTTGAAGGTTTTCAATAGATGCTCACCCCACCCTTTATAGCATCCGAATCAGACTAAAATAAAAATGTTTGAGATCTCAAACATATTGAAAATGTAAGCTAGTTTATTAAGCTGGACTATATGGCTGGAGGTTTGGATTTGAAAGCCATTAATAGTGTACAATTTAGTCATTCTCCCCCAATACCTTAGGGGCTAGTACTTCATGAGTTTTTAGACTTTGTGGAGGCAGAGTATAGTAGAAGTAAGCAATGTAGAGTCTTCTGCTTGGGATTCTCTTTCGGTACCACCCCACCCCCCCACCTCAATATAAATAAATGAACTTTAAAAAAAAAAAAAGAACTATAGAGCATGTGATTCCTTAGTCTAGAGAGGGAGGTGAAAGTGTATTTGGAAAGCAGAATACTGAAGGCCTGATCAGGTAAGACTGACCTGTCAGCAAGTATGACTACAAGCATGTATGGTGCAATTATTTGCAGTAGTTGTTTATGTTCTTCCCACTAGCATCCTCACAGTGAACAGTGAAAATTGATCTCCTTGGAGAAATCAACTTTAGGCAGATCATGCCTTTAGGTTTTTTTCTTTTTAATGTTTGTTTATTTTTGAGAGAAAGAGCACAAGTAGGGGAGGGGCAGAGAGAGAGAGGGAGATACGGAATCCGAAGCAGGCTCCGGGCAATGAGCTGTCTGCACAGAGCCTGACTTGAGGCTTGAACTCAAACAACCACGAGATCATGACCAGAGCCAAATTTGGACACCCAACCAACTGAGCCACCCAGATGCCCTTGTTAAATTTATTTCTAAGTATTTTACTGTTTCTGGTGCTGCTGTAAATGGGACTGTTTTATTTCTTTTTCATGTAGTTCATCATTAATGTTTAGAAATGTGACTGGTTTCTGTATGTTTATTTTATATCCTGCAACTTTACTGAATTCTAACAGTTTTCAGGTGGGATTTTTAGGCTTTTTGTATACATAAGATCACATTATTTGCAAATGGAGACCATTTTACTTGCTTTCTGAATGGGATTCCTTTTATTTCTTTAATTGCCTAATTGCTCTGCTAGGACTTCTAGTACTATATAGAAGTGTTAAGAGTGGGCATCCTTATCTCGCTCAGGATCTTAGAGGGAGAGCTTTCATCTTTACACCATTTCAGTTTGACAGTAGCTATGGTCTTGTCACATATGGCCTTTATTATGTTGAGCTGTATTCCTTTTATATCCCATTTGTTAGTTTTTATCATGAAAGGATATTGAATTTTTACCAAATCTTTTTCAGCATTTGTTGACATATCATGCTTTTTGTCTTTTATTCTATTATTATGGTGTATCATATTTATTGACTTGTTTCTGTTGAACTACCCTTGCATCCCAAGGATAAATCCTACTTAATAATGGTGTATGATAATTTTGATGTGCTGCACAATTTGGTTTGCTGTATTTTGATGACAGTTTTGTGTCTTTGTTCATCAGAAGTGGTGGCCTATAGTTTTCTTTTAGTGTCCTTGTCTGGCTTTGCTATTAGAGTAATTCTGGCCTCTTAAAATGAATTTCTAAGTCTGGCCTCTGCAATTTTTTGGTAAGAATTTGAGAAGAATTGGTGTTAATTCTTTTAAATATTTGGTGAATGTATCAGGGAAACCATCTGGTCCTAGGTTTTTCTGTGTTTTGATTACTGACTTAATATTATTCATTATGAGTCTGCTCAGATTTTCTATTTCTTCATTATTTACCCTTGGTAAGTTCTGTGTTTTTTTAAGAAATTTACCCAATTCTTAGAGGTTATCCAGTTTACTGGCAATTTGTTAATAAGTAAAATCTGTTTTTAATACCTTTTAAAATATTCTAGTATAATTAACATACAGTGTTCTGTTAGTTTCAGGTGTACAATATAGTGATTCAACAATTCTTAACATTCTCAGTGCTCATCATTAGTGTACTCTTAATCTCCACCATCTCCCATCCCATCTTTACCCGTCTCCCCACCCACTTCCTCTCTGGTAACCATGTTTGTTCTCTGTAGTGAAGAGTCTATTTCTTGGTTTGTCTCTCTTTTTTTTTTTTTTTCCCTTGGCTCCTCTGTTTTGTTTCTTAACTTTTTTATATATGAGTCAAATCATAAGTAGTCTAAATAATCTCTTCTATTTCTGTGGTATCAATTGTAATGTCTTTAATTTCTGATTTTATTTAAATCTTTACTCTTATTTTCTTAGTCTACCTACAGGTTTGTCTGTTTTGTTTATCTTTCCCAAAAAAACACCTCTTATTTTTATTGAGCTTTTTTTGTATTGTTGGCTTTTTTTGGGTCTCTGTTTCTGCTGTGATCATTATTATTTACTTCCTTCTACTAACTTTGAGCTTTGTTTTTCTTTCTCTAGTTTCTTGACCTAATACAACCTAAAGTTAGGTTGTATTTGAGATCTTTCTTGTTTCTTACTGTAGTCATTTATCCCTGTAAATTTCCCTCTTACAGCTTCTTTTGGTTCATCCCATAAGTTTTGATATGCTGTGTTTGCATTTTCTTTTGTCTCAAGATAATTTTTTTAAAATTTTTTTTATGTTTTATTTTATTTCNCTCTGAGCTGGCAGTCAGCACAGAGCCCGACGCGGGGCTCAAACCCACGGACCGCGAGATCATGACCTAAGTGAAAGTTGGACGCTTAACTGACTAAGCCACCCAGGCGCCCCTCAAGATATTTTTAAATTTCCCTTTTCTCTTTTTGACTCCTTGGTTCTTTAGGAGTGTATTGTTTAATTTCCACGTATTGTGAATTTTTCGATTTTCCTCCTATTTATTTCTAGTTTTGTAACATTGTAGTTAGAAAAGATACTTGGTATAATTTCAGTCTTCTTAAATTTGCTATGACTTGTTTTGTGACCTGTCGTATAATCTACCTGGGAGAAACGTCCTACGTGTG
>NW_027533394.1:535133-535433 GCF_008692635.1 Crocuta crocuta | reverse complement strand
CATCGGGCTCTGTGCTGACTGCCAGCTCAGAGCCTGGAGCCTGTTTCAGAGTCTGTGTCTCCCTCTCTCTCTGACCCTCCCCTGCTCACGGTGTCTCTCTCTCTCTCCTAGAAATTAAAAAAAAAAAAGTATAGTTCAATAATTCAAAGGGATACATGCATGCAATGTTCCCCAATGTTTATAACAGCATTATTTACAATAGCCAAATTATGGAAACAGCTCAAGTGTCCATCAACTGATGAACGGAAAAAGATGTACACACACACACACACACACACACACACACACACACCCCACAAC
>NW_027533394.1:534313-535109 GCF_008692635.1 Crocuta crocuta | reverse complement strand
ACTCAGCCATATAAAAGAGTGAAATCTTGCCATTTGCAACAACATGGATAGAGCTAGAGAGTATTACGCTAAGCGAAATAAGTCAGAGGAAGACAAATACCATATGATTTCACTTATATGTAAAACTTAAGAAACAAAACAAACAAGCAAAGGGGGAAATAGGCAAACCAAGAAACAGGCTCCTAACTATAGAGAATTCCCAGAGGAGAGGTGGATAGGGGGATGTGTTAAATAGGTGATAGGGATTAAAGAGTACACTTGTGATGAGCACCAGGTATTGTATGGAAGTGTTGAATCACTATATTGTACAACTGAAATTAATATCACACTGTATATTTACTTGAATTTAAATAAAAACTTAAAAAACATATAGTTCGAGTTCAATGTTTCCTTATATTTTATCAGGCCAGTTTATCCATTGTTGAAAACAGGGTGTTGACATTCCCTGCCATTATGTATTATTATCTGTTTCTCTCTTTAGATGTTAGTATTTGCCTAATATATTTAGGTGCTCAAGTATTGTATATATATAATTTACAATTGTTATATGGTCTTTGAATTGACTACTTTATAAATAATAACCTTTTTTGTCTCTTGTTACAGGTTTTAAGTAAAAATCTATTTTGTCTGAAATAAGTATAGCTACCCATTGAACTCTTCTTTGGTTTCTGTTGCATAAAATACCTTTTTCCATCCCTTCACTTTGAGTCTGCATGTATCCTAAGGGTGAAGTTAGTCTCTTGTAAGATGCTGGGTCTTGTTTTTTTTTTTTTTTTTTTTTATTTTTTTTTTTTTT
>NW_027533394.1:533592-534253 GCF_008692635.1 Crocuta crocuta | reverse complement strand
GGGTCAGAGAGAGAGGGAGTCACAGGCTGAAACAGCATCCAGGCTCTGAGCTGGCAGTCAGCACAGAGCCCGATGCGGGGCTCGAACCCACGAACCGCGAGATCATGACCTAAGCGAAAGTCGGACGCTTAACCGACTAAGCCACCCAGGCGCCCCATTGTTTTTTATCCATCCAGGCACTGAATCAATGCCTTTTGATTGGAAAATCAGTACATCTACATTTAGAGTAATTATTGATAGACAAGGACTTCGTAATGCCATATTAATGTTTTCAGGCTCTTTTATACAAAAGAGCCTTGTCCTTTCTTCCTCTCTTGATAACTTCCTTCATGGATTGCTTTTCCATAATAGTGTGCTTTGATTCTTTCTGTTTATCTTTTTTGTATCTAACTAGGTTTTTGTTTCTGGCTACCATGAGCCTTACATAAAATGTGCTATAGATATAAAAGTATTTTAAGCTGATAACAGTTTTGATCACATACAAATATTCCACCCTTTTACTCCCTCCAACTTAATTTTATGTTTTTAATGTTCAGTTTACCTTTTTGTAGTGCATTTTAAGAAGTTATTTTAGCTTTTAATATTTTTAATACTTTTGCCTTTTAACCTTTATCATCTGTGGGTGATTCTTTAAGACTGTGTTCTTCTGGATTCTCAGAGA
>NW_027533394.1:528568-533522 GCF_008692635.1 Crocuta crocuta | reverse complement strand
AATGCAGTGTCCATAGCTGAGACCAAGGTCTGTAGGTCTATTACCCAACAGGGGGGTGAGACTCCTCCCCATCCCTTGGCTTATGAGGCTAGATTTCCCAACTCCAACAAAGACACTTATGTCCATGGATGGATGGCAGATTGTTGTTGCATAGTGGCAGTGAGAAATGTCTTATTTGGCCATCATGCTGACATAACTGCTCATACTCCTGTTGCTGTAATTTATTATTTTTTTTCCTTTGTGTGTTTCAGTGTCTCATTTCTTTGCATACCTCGTAGGTTTTTTTGTTGTTGTTGAATAATGGATATTTTTAAATATAATTTATTGTCAAATTGGCTTCCATATAACACCCAGTGCTCATCTCAACATGTCCTCCTCAATACCCATCACCCACTTTCCCTTCTTCCCCACCCCCCATCAACCCTCAGTTTTGTTCTCTGTATCTAAGAGTCTCTTAATGGTTTGGCTCCCTCCTCTCTGTTTGTAACTTTTTTTTGGCCCTTCCTCTCCCCCATGGTCTTCTGTTGAGTTTCTTAAGATCTACATATGAATGGAAACATATGGTGCCTGTCTTTCTCTGACTTATTTCACTTAGCATAATACCCTCCAGTTCCATCTACATTGCTGCAAATGGCAAGATTTCATTCTTTCTCATTGCCAAGTAGTTTTCCATTGTATATATAAACCACATCTTCCTTATCAATTCATCATGATGGACATTTATTTTTAATATTATAATGTAGCAGCTCTGGAAATCAAANAGAATCCAAAGCAGGCTCCAGGCTCTGAGCTGTCAGCACAGAGCCCACTTCAGGGCTCAAACTCCTCTAAGCCGTGAGGCCATGACCTGAGCCGGAGTCGGACGCTTAACTGACTGAGCCACCCAGGCTCCTTGAGTCTACCTTGCCTTGGTTCTTGCTTCTATTTCTTCCTTCTCTTTGTTGGACTTTCACATTGACTGTCTTCTTGACGCTGTGTTCCGAGCAACCACATATTCTTGAGTATTTCATATGCAAGGCTACCTTAAGCACTATTTTAACACTGTCTTTCTCCTTTTTTAAGAGCTGGGGTGGAAAGGAGAATGGCTTTGGACTTGCAGAATGTTGCAGAGACTTGCATATGATGGTAAGTAATTCTTGGATATGGGTGTCTTGGCAGAGCTATTATTTTGAGCCTTACTTTGCAATGAATATATGGTATATTAAGTTGCCACTTGAAATCAAGACCTTTGAGGAACCTGAGATCAGTTAAGACATAGCACACCTTGTCTAGGTGTTTGGGCCCACAAAGCGCTGGCGGTTGGAAGAATTTCAGAAACCCAGTGTATCTTCATACCCAGCTCTGGAGTAGAAAGCTGCATTTGGTGAATCGGTTTGAAAGTGATGAGAAACCCTAGAATGTGCATTTACTTGCATTCTCTCATTGGAACTATTGGAACTCTGGGCAGTATGGTGCGATTTTTAAGAATGAATGCTTGAGCGGCACTTGAATGGCTCAGTCAGTTAAGCATCTGCCTTCAGCTCAGGTCATGATGTCATGGTTTGTGAGTTCAAGCCCCGCATCAAGGTTTCTGCCCTTAGCACAGAGCCTGCTTTGGATTCTCTGCACCCCCCCCACCGCTTACATGCATGTGCGCTCGCTCTCACTAGCTCCTTCTCTTCTCTACTCTCTCTTTCTTTCTCAAAATAAAATAAACTTTAAAAAGTTTAAATACACAGGGGTGCCTGGGTTGCTCAGTTGGTTAAGTGTCTGACTTCAGCCCAGTTCATAATCTCGTGGTTTGTGAATTTGAGCCCTCCATCAGACTCTGTGCTGACAGCTCAGAGCCTAGAGCCTGCTTCTGCGTCCTTCCTGCCCCTCCGCCCCCCGCTCTTCCCCTATTCACACTTTCTCTCAAAAAATAACTAACTAAATAAACATTAAGCACACAGACAAAATAAGAATGGATGCTTTGGGAACAGTTCTGCCATGAGCATTATTGGGAACTTACAATGTTACGTACACTGTCCAAGTTTACCCCTCATGCCCTGTCCTACTCCTACCTTTTTATTTGTGCTTAGGTTACAAGCTTAGGCCATCCTCCCTTCTGCTTTGGTATGTTACTTTGGGATCACAAGGTAAAATTGGATTTCTTATAACAGTTCTATGCCAAGAAGCAACTTTTTTTTCAGCAGATGTTGCTGCTTTTGTCAGCTTGTCGTGTATATGACAAATAGCTGTGATGAAATGTAGTGAGTTTATCTTAGCAAGCTTTTTTCCCTTGGGGGAATGGTTCTTTTTCTGGTCAAAGAAAACTACAAATTAGGACAAATTACTTTCCCATCTTAGTTGGTGTACTTTCTTTAGTGTTCATTATAGGAATGAATATTGGGAAATAGGTGTTGTTTCTTTAAAGAGCAAAACTACATAAGTCTTAAAGAATATTCAATTTGGAATTCTAATTCTGACAAAATAACATTTCATCTTAAAGTTAAGTTGGTTAATTCTGAGCCTCCATTTGTATATCAAGCTTGTTTACCCCTTGGGCAAAACAGTATGATAAAGTCTACTAGGTTTGTATGATGTCTGTTTTGGGCCCAGCCTGTGTTAAGAGATCGTACATCCTTTTATTATTGATATTTGGTGTATCAATGAGACTTTGAAAAATATGTATACTTTAAAAGGAAGTGATACACACACACACAAACACACACACACAAATTTTTAAAAATTCTGAGAATTATTNATTGTCAAATTAGTTTCCACATAACACTCAGTGCTCATCCCCACAAGTGTCCTCCTCCATGAACATTTTTTTTTTTTTGAGAGACAGAGCACAATCAGGGGAAGGGCAGAGAGAGGAGATACAAAATCCAAAGTAGACTCCAGGCTCTGAGCTTTCAGCACAGAGCCTGTTGCAGGACTCGAACTCATGAACTCTGAGATCATGACCTGAGCTGAAGTCGGATGCTTAACCCACTGAACCACCCAGGAGCCCCATACTGCTACTGGTTTCTTTCAAGGATTCATTCTAATGGACGTGCTATTGTGGTCTTAATTTTGTTTTTGCTTTTTTAGAGCTAAAGAGGATTTGTTGCCAGGGTCTGGTTCATATTGACTTGGGTATTTACCTGTGCAGAAAAGCATTTTGATATCATGGGAAGCAGTATAGAATGATATGAAAGGGATTATTTGAAGAATTAAGAAGGTATGCTAGTGAGTTATTGTTTGAATAAAATATTTCAAAAGGTGATAATGTACACTAAAATTTCCAAAGAATGTTCTTATCACTTCTTGAGCTGGTACCTAGACCCTTGTGTTTGTTCTCCATCCTTTTTTGGATTCTTATTCATTATTGGTTTGTGGACTTGCCTCTTTTTTTTCCCTCTTAAGAGTAGCTGCAGCCAGAATTGATCTCTTGGAAGAAAGGGCAGCTGATAACTTATAAGTTAGAAATGTGAAGGCATTTAGAGCTTTGGGTTCCATCCTCCTGAGTGAGTGAGTGTGTTTGTGTGTGTTTAATGTTTGTTTATTTATCTTGAGAGAGAGAGAGAGAGAGAGAGAACTGGGGGTGGGAAGGAGAGAATCCTAAGCAGTCTCCCCGCTATCAGTGTAGAGCCTGATGCGTGGCTTGATCTCACAAACTGAGATCATGACCTGAGCCAAAATCATGAGTCACTTAACCAGCTGAGCCACCCAGGTGCCCCTGATTCTGTGTCTTATAAGACATCTGAGTTCTGCTAAGATAAGGAGTAAACTCACTGTAGCTGCTGTGACTACGCTGCTTATTCTGCTGCTACCATGAGTTGGGTAAGTGGTTAGGACTTGGAAGGAAGATTGGGGGAGAAGATGGTATCTAATTCTTTCGTGTGCTTTATATACAGAAATACCCACCCAGTGCAACTACACTACACTTTGAATTCTATGCAGACCCTGGGGCCGAAGTCAAAATTGAGAAAAGGGTAAGTTTCATTAACAGACTTGTTCTGGTAGAGTCTATGATGTACTGTAACTGGGATTGACTTTTTCTAGGACTCCTCAGTGTTAAATGAGAGAATGGTTTTGAGCTATACTGCTGCCCTCCCAATTTAAATATACCTACCAGCTTCTCAGGAATAAGTGTTCATTGTATGCCAGCTCTGGTAGGTTTGGATCTTATGTTGGAGCTGCTGAAAGATAGGACTCTCCTATGGTGTGTTGCCATGACTTGTGCATTTTTCTCCGTTTCAGTTGAGAATTCCAATATGCAGTTTAATAGTCTAAATAGTGATCATTCAACTTGCTCTTCTTAAGCCAGTTTGCAGGAAGTCTACATATTGCTTACAGGGTCTTGCTTCAATTATGTGGTCATTACATATTCTTTGAGGAGATAAAAAAAATTTTGTTTAGAAGTAGCTTAGTGAATAAGATCTCTTTGATCTATAGCATAATAAATCTTTATAGATTGACTCATTGAAAACAGCTGTAGTGCACATTTAGAGTGAAGCCATTTTCATGGATTTGGTCTTTGCTATGAATACAGAGGCTGTATGGATAAGGAAGAGAAAAAAGAGACAAAAAAATAGACAAATACAAAAAACAGACTGGTGGTTGCCAGAATGGAGGTGGGTGGAAGGGTAGGTGAAATAAAGGCGATAAAGAGTACCCTTACTGTGATGAGCACTAAGTAATGTGTAGAAATGCTGAATCCTTATACTGTACACCTGAAACACTGTATGTTAATTATACTTCAATTTAAAAGTGACAAAACTTTTTTTAAAGGAATGAGAAAGAATATGAAATGTGTCTGTGTGCATTATATTTTGATACTATTATCTTCAAAGAAGATTTCTTGAGACTATCCTGTATATAAAGTGGATATTTTGGGGCATTCTAAAGTTGCTTTAATTTTTTTAAGAGCATTCAGTTAGGCTTCAACCTAGGGTGGCCCACATCTTGGTTTTCGGACCATTCTCTTGGAGTCTTATGGCAGGGG
>NW_027533394.1:527620-528453 GCF_008692635.1 Crocuta crocuta | reverse complement strand
AAACTTCTAACAACTCTCCTATCTTAAATTTCAGACGACTAGTAACACACTACATTATATTCACAGAAAACAACTTGACAAGGTAAGAGGAATCTTTGGCTATTGGCTAGTTTCCTAAGATTCAGTTTACTTTTTGTTCCTAACCATTTTTTTTTTCTAATGTAGATTTCAGAAAGCCCTTCTGAAATCATGGAATCTCTTACCAAAATGTACAGCATTCCTAAGGATAAACAGGTATGATAGGTCCTAATAATTATCTAAAGGGTGTCATTGTTATCCATATAGATTAATGATATGTGCTGGGCTGGGTAACAGCATATCAGAAAGGATCATGGGTAAATTACCCTCTGTGAGTCTTAGTTTCCTCATCTTTTATGAGGCCGACACCTACTAACTTCCTAGGTTGTTATGAGAGTTTGAGGAAAACATAAGCTGCCTTACTCACCATGTGAATCTAATAAGTGTTAGTAGCTTGACCCTTTGCATACCAAAGAAGAAAACTTTTAGTTGTGTTATTTTTTCTGTTCATTGTTATGGTAACAAAATACTTAGTTTGGTTCATTACAGTCAGAACTCTTGCCTAATGTCTTCAGTTTCTTGCCGGTCAGTATAGTGATAGTTCTTGGCTTGTGTTAGGATATTAGGATTCTCTGAGCCTGTGTTTTGTGACTCTCATTTTGTCAGCTAGCCTCAAAGTAAATTGTTCTGACACCTTAACAGACAGCAACAGTAAATCCTTTAACATATCCCAAGAGGTAAGATTTAGCCTTCAGAAAGTACAGTCCCCTTTTTCATTGATTCCTAACTTAGATCTTATGTCTTTAAAAATGCTG
>NW_027533394.1:516658-527551 GCF_008692635.1 Crocuta crocuta | reverse complement strand
CTTTAAAGATGCTGTTATTTACACACATACGGCTGGCCCATGGCTTTTCTAATCACAGGAAGCGATTACAAGCTGTTCAAGCCAGGCTGCATGCTATATCTATATTAGGTAAGAGAATAACACTGTAATTAATAGGTCTTGATTAGGCAGTTTAGACATAAATTCCTTTGAGCTTCATCTG
Organism: Crocuta crocuta; assembly: GCF_008692635.1. Lineage (NCBI taxonomy): Eukaryota > Metazoa > Chordata > Mammalia > Carnivora > Hyaenidae > Crocuta > Crocuta crocuta. The sequence continues at coordinate 527,370 of NW_027533394.1, read as the reverse complement.
TCTTTGATGTTGTCAGGTTTATTGTAGTTACTTAGCTGGCAAGTTAAATTGTAAAATTGCCAGCATTTCTAATGTTCACCATATTCATCATTCTTGAGCTCCTTAATGTTACATTAGAAAAAGGATATAATACTTATGGACATATCACATGAGTTTAGTCTGGATTTTCACCCCTTTTCTTTTTTTGATGGGTGTTTAGGCAGTCCTCTCCCCTGGCCCCTATTCTTCCTCTTGCCATTTCAGCTTCCTCTTCTGTCCCTTCAGTAGTATAATTTTGAAGTCAGAAGGTATTCATTAAGAAGTCAATCCTGTGCATTTTACTTTTATTGTAGAGTGGTAGAGTGGAAAGGACACTGGTTTTGGAATCATTCCTGGGCTCTCATCTTTTGGCCTCAGCTTCTTCGTCTAATATTGGGACAGTACTTCCTTATAGGTTGATACAAAGATTAAATGAAAACCTTTAAAGCACCTAGCACAGGCCAGGCACATAGAAGGTATAAAATGGTAGCTGCTATTAATATTACCAGCCTCAGTATGTTATTGTTTGTCTGCTCTTTTAAACTATGAGTTCCTTGAAGTGAAGTTCCTACTCTTCACTTTGCATTCACACCTAGCATAACTTCTGCCATATTAGTGGGTACATTTTTGGTAAACTAATTAAATATGTTCTAATCCCATTAGTTTGCACTTTAGCAGACTGTCTAGTATTACTTCTGTGTGGGATTCTTGGAAAGTGGATTATACACATTTTCAGCTTTTACTCCACAGGGACATACAAGTTTCTGACTTAGTCTGCAATCATCCAAAATTCTGTTCTATACAGCTTATATGAGTGTTTCCAGTGAAAACCAGAAGCACATGAAGAGACTAAAACGGAAGTCTGTATCCAATGTATAATAGTTATTATATCAAGTAGTGATGTTATAAAACATTAACTCTTCACATTCTTTTCATTCTTTCATTCTCCCAAAATCCTTGGTCATGACAGCTGATACTAATAATAGAAGAATTTATCAGTTTGGAGGGTATTTAGGGTTTATCACTATATTTGATCTATCCTCTAGAATTCAATGATTCTGTCCTCCAGTGCTGGTTGGAAGGGAATCGTTTCCTAGAACCAGTAGGTGCCAAAAGGTGTGTCATAGGGCAGTGGCTTGACCACTGCCTTCTTGCCTAAAGTGTTTATTTCTCCTTTTGCAGTGTATTCCAATGCTTTGCAGGAGTCCGCAAACAGTATCTTATATAATGGGTTGATAGAGGAGTTGGTAGATGTCCTTCAGATAACAGATAAACAGCTTATGGTAAGTATTTATTAATATTCTCCTGTGTATGTCAGGCTCATGTGTATTTATTTTCCTTTTGGTTTTTCCCAGGGGTTGAAAATGAGCCCCAAGAAGGCAGCTTGGCTCTTTTACTCTTTCCTCTTTGGATATTTACCTACAGAGTTAACAAGTGCTGGATTTTCAGTGTTGTTCTCAACAGACCTCTGTCTCCCCTAAACAGTTACCAGTAGAATGACTTAAATTTTGGAGTTTTGTGTATTAGCAACTTAGTTCACATCCAGTGTTTAACACATCCCATGTTTGCCTTGTACTTTCATAGGAGATTAAAGCTGCTTCTTTACGAACATTAACATCAATTGTCCATTTGGAGAGAACTCCCAAACTCAGCAGTATTATTGACTGTACCGGAACTGCCTCTTACCATGGGTTTTTGCCTGTACTTGTGCGGAACTGCATCCAGGCCATGATTGGTAAGTTTTGATGGTTGTTATTTTAGACAGCAAGAAGAACTTTACCCTTTTGCTTGTCAGTCTTTGTTTAATTTAACATTTTGCTAGCTTAACATCAAATTTTGACCTTGTTCTTTTTCTGTCTCTCCCAACTTCCCTTATAGATCCTTCCATGGATCCATACCCTCACCAGTTTGCCACTGCTCTCTTCTCTTTTTTATACCATCTGGCCAGCTATGATGCAGGTGGTGAAGCCTTGGTCTCCTGTGGAATGATGGAAGCCTTATTGAAGGTGCTCTACTTTAAAAAAAAAAAATACATTTATGGGGATATGAACTAAGAGCAAGTATGGAATTAAAAGTTTGGAATGGTTCATGGTGAGAGCAGATCGCATAAGAAAGCTTACCCAGAAAACATTTTCCTTAATTTTACTAGTTGACATTCTAGTCATCTGTCTCATTAACAACTTTTAAGAGCAGCTATCTTCATTATTTAGAATTGATTAAAGTGCAGCATGGTCTGATAGTCAGAAGACCCCAGGTAATCTTCTGATGAACTTAGGCTATCACCCTAAAGAAAACATATGTAAAGGTACCTTGTAAATTGTGCTAGTAAGGTATTAGACTTTAGTGTGTGCTGGGCACTGAACACCAGCTTTTTTTCTCCCTGAATATTTTATTTCATCCTGAAAGGTAATGTAGGTCCCCATTATCTCTGGAGGTTGAGTCCCAGAAGTTGACAAAGCTATCATTTGACAAACACCTGTTGTTTTTTCCCCCCACACCTCCCTAAGACCCTAGAGTGCATGTTTCCAAAAGAGATTTCACAGTTTTGTGCTTTTTCCTTTGATTAGCTTTGCCTACTTTTCTCTCTTCAATAGGTCATAAAGTTTCTTGGTGATGAACAGGATCAGATAACATTTGTCACCAGAGCCGTCAGAGTGGTTGACCTCATCACCAACCTGGACATGGCAGCTTTTCAATCCCATAGTGGACTTTCTATCTTCATTTATAGACTTGAGGTATTACTATACAAGGAGCACTTAACATAGACCTACCCAGTANAAAACCCTAAAGAGCCATTTTAAGCCCTTTTCTGTTTTTAGAAACCCAATTTTGTAATCTGCCTGTGACATTCTTTCATTATAATTATTTATATTCCCTCATATATATGTAGGATTTTCTTACTGTTTTCCCCTTGATCGTAGCATGAAGTAGATTTGTGCCGAAAAGAATGCCCATTTGTGATCAAGCCAAAGATCCAGAGACCTAGTACTACACAAGAAGGAGAAGAAATGGAAACTGATATGGATGGTAATTAACAGTTACTAAGTCTTTTTATTTGTGCTTGACATTTTCCTAATTTTCCTATTCTCCCATACAACCCCAATTTTCATTCTTCCTTGTCATAAATTCTAAAGTGCACAACTGATTTCAGTATACATTTGTACAAATACAAAACCGTATTTTTCTACATAAGTGATTTGTATGTTTTTTATGAGGAAAATTCTAAAAGACTGAGGCACAAGTTGTCAGGAATAGAGATGGAAGGTGAAACAGATGGTAGAGCTGCAGTAGAGCCCCACAGTCACTCTATGATGTTAATCTCTTTTATTTCAAGACTTTAATAGCTGTTTTCTAAGTATTGGTTCATTATCTTATTCCCGCTAAAATGTAAACTCCATGAGATTAGGATACTGTTTTGTTAACTGCTGTATCTTCAGTAGTGCCTGATAGGTGTTTAAATATGTATTTGGGAAAAAATGAGAATGTAGACTCTAAAATGGGACCTTTTGAAACTGTTGGACTATTTTGCGAAGGTTGAAGACAGGTGAAAAAGTTGTTGAATAGGGAACATGTTTTAGATCATCAAGTCAAAAAGATAGGTGACCTGATATTCTTAATCTTTGGGTTCATCATCATGTGTGTGCTGTTTTTAAAACCTCCCTACCCCTTGCATGCATAGTTCATGATAATAGTAATAAAAACAAAAAACTGTTCTCCAAAACCGCTTTCTTAGAACTTAAATTCTTGATGGCCTGGGATGTCATTACATGATCTGTTATCATGCTTATAATAAAAATACTAGAATTTCTAATGCTCTCATTCTTGACACTAAATACTCGTAGGTTGCTGTTCCTTTTTTTCTTTGTTTTTCCTGAATACAGTTATTTATGTGCATTGCTATCCCTGGAAACTCATTTACCCACTATCTACTTTTGGTTTATTGTGTGCAAGCTGCCATTTAAGTTAATAGGTGAGATCCCAGAGTGTTGATTAAGATGTGACATCTATTAAATAGACTATTTAAAGCCTCACTGTTTATTGTAAGTGGTTGTCTAACTTTAATAAGCATAAGACTAAATTAAAGTGCTTGCTAAAGATGTTGTTCCTATCTGCAATTCTTGATTCAGTAAGCGTTCAAATGAAGAATGAGAAATCCACATTTTTAACAACCAATCCAGGTGATTCTGATGTATTCGTAGAGAAAATTTTCTGTTCAACAAAAAAATGGGTTATAAAACCATGAGTTGTGCTTCCATGTATGTAATAGGTAGGCACAAGTGTGAATGTTTATGTATAAAAAGATTAGAAGAGAGTATTTAAAAATGTAAACTGGTTAATTGCTAGTGGAACTTTATTGTACAAATTGTAAGAAGTAATTTTGTATCATGTACTGCCTTAAAATTCCAAAAAGCTCTGCCTGCTGTCTGCTACCCACCAGTAATATATGAAATTGCATGTTTTACTTACCACTGTTTTTCCTTCCACATTTGGTGGTTAAGAAATATTGAAAGGGATTTCTTTTGAAGGATCATTTTTAATTTGCATATCTTAAATAACTCATGATGTTAAATACTTTTCTATCTATGAAAAGCTACATTTTTATTTTGGATCTCAGTGTCCTAATCTAGTCTTCATTTTTATATCCTTCATCTCACCTTAATGGGATAAAAATTCTCTAACAGTCGTTCTTTTGGTGGTGCCTTTATTCCAACAAGTGTCTTTATCATAGCTTTTCCTTTAGTTGCAGATGTGACTATGGAAAGTAGTCCAGGCTTATCCATCTCTATGGAGCACCGGCTAGATGTTGACTTAAGGGCATCAAGTTCCAGCAGCAGCACTAGCATCTCCTCTGGCTCTGGACCTGGCCCCCGTCCTGGTGTGTAACTAGAATTACTAAACTAATAAGGTGCTTTGGGAATAGCTTTAGTGGTATATTTGGAGGTTTGCTTCTTAGGACTGTGCATGTTACTGTGCCATTCTGGTGTCCATTTGCTTACAATGTGTATTTCATACTTCTCCAGCTTTTCACACAGTATCTTGTTTTTTATTTTTTATCTTTTAAATAGTNTGTAGGCCTTAGTGATTTACTTTCCCAATTTCAAAGCTTAGTCTTTTTCCCACCTTTCAGAGATGTCACTTTGAATGTCTGCTAGTGCTGATAGAGTGTGTATGCGTCTTCTAAAAATTTGTTTTATGTGCCTGCTCACACTAGTCTAATGATGAATTCAACATAATCCTCCATCTTTCTCCCTTGCCAGGAGTCCAGTGTATTCCACAAAGAGCAGCACTTCTCAAATCCATGTTGAATTTCCTCAAGAAGGCCATTCAAGATCCTGCTTTCTCAGACGGCATACGCCATGGTATTTGATTGTACATACTTTTTTGAAGGATGTTTGACTTTCTCAGAGATCAGTGATTTTCATACTTTCTTAAGTACTTTTCTTTTTTATAAGACAAGTTTAAGAAAAGGCATGCCATTTTGAATAGCTTTTAGTTATTCAGTGTCACTTTTCCTAGACCTAAGAATTCTAGCTATTTATGTAATGATTCACCTATTTTTTTTTTTCCTTTTTGAGCTTTTGACTCTGCTCACTTGCAGCCTGCTACTCCACTTTGTCTGTCTGTATTCTTTTGTTCTTTGACCCACTGTTAAGAGGCTGTTTCACGGACAAGAGATAAATAATAGAATGTTAGGGGGACACAAGCTAGAAACCATTAGACTGAAATCAACACAGGAGTTTGTTTATTTACCACAGTGGTGGTATATGTAATATATTGCTCCATCAACTCTACTCATAAAACTACTCCTGGACTAATCATGTTCTCCTTGATGTTCACTTTTCTTTTCTCTTAGTGATGGATGGTTCTCTCCCTACCTCCCTGAAGCACATCATCAGCAATGCAGAATACTATGGCCCATCACTCTTCCTCCTAGGTAAATGGTGTTAATAATTGGTTATACCAAGCTGGAATGACCTGGCAGTTCTCTATATACAATTTTATATCCTTATAGCGTTTTACTATCCACATTTGTCCACTGTGTGATTATGTATCTTTCTAGTTAGTGATGAAATAAAGATCAGAGTTCAGTTTTAAATATCCATTTCTTGAATACCAAATATACATTATATAAGCAATACATTATAAACCATGTGTGATAAGTACTATTGTACATTTGTGCCATACTTACTGTTTAAGTGTGACTTTATTCAGTGGTTAGTCCTTAATCTTGGTCTGGAAAATTCAATCAGAATGGTTTCCATTCTTAGAATTGAATGTCAGACCCCACCAACTACAGTATAGAAAATCATTTCTCACTGTAGAAAATGCAGTTTCAGAAGCTATGAGTACTGTGTAAGTATTTGTAAAAACATCTTTGCAGTTTTATGTTGGCAGTACTTTGAGTATTGCTATTGTTAAAACCTCATTTTTATTAACTGTCATTTATTGAGTGGCATGCATATTTAGGATAGTGTTTGAGATACGTAGCTTCTAGAATTTTCATTAAAACTAAAGGAATGGGGGCACCTGGGTGCCTCAGGTGGTTGAGCATCCAACTTGATTTCAGCTCAGGTCATGACCCCAGGATCATGGGAACAAGCCCCATGTTGGGCTCCATGCTCAGCATGGAGTCTACTTAGGATTCTTTCCCTCACCCCCTCCCCCTTTTCTCTCCCTCCTCCCCTTCTGCTCCTCTCTCCTTATCCACGGGTTCTCGGTCTTGCTCTAAAATACGAATGAATGAATGAATGAATGAATGAAACTAAAAGAATGTGATGGGAAGTGCAGAAATAGAGAAAACCTCCTTGTACCAGTAACACGTGTTTTTTGATACTTCGGAGTGTCTGGAGGGGGAGTGGTTTTAGGTACTTCAAATTGGTATTTACTCCCCTGTTGAAGCAAATTAGGATTTTTATATTTTAAGTTTATATCCTGTGACCTTGCTAAAATCACTTAGTAGTTTATAATTGTTTTGTTTTTATATTTTTAAAGATTTCTTTTCAAGTTTATTTTGAGAAGAGATAGCACATGCATGAGTCTGGGAGGGGCAGAGAGGGAGGGAGAAAATCCCAAGCAGGCTCCATGTTCAGCACAGAGCCCACACCTTGGGATCATGACCTGAAATGAAATGAAGAGTCAGACGCTTAACTGACTGAGCCACCCAGGTGCATCCCCGTAATTGCTTTGTTAATTTCTTAAGCTATTCTATATAGTCTTGTCATCTACAAATGGTTCTTTTTTTTTTAATAAATTTTTTTGCTTTTTATGTCTTCCTGCATTGGCAAACATTTCCAATATGATGCTAAATAGAATTGGTGAGAATGGGCCTTTTTGTTTTGTTCTGTTCCTGAATTCAGGGGGAAAGCATTCAGTATTTCACCTTTAAGATTGAGGTTAGTGGAAGGTTTTGTTCCTCTTTATCAGGTTGAGGAAGTATTTCTTTGTATTATAGTACCTTCATCTTGACATAGACTCCCTCCCAAGGTTAGGTTCATATGACAACTCAGGACAGCAGCCCTTTGTTATGATCAAAGATTTGTGACACAAATGGAGAAGTCCCAAGTCAAGATTCAGAGAAGGATGGCTCTGTCTGGGAGAAAGCCCCAGAACAGAGAAAAGAAGGTGCACAGGCATCTTATAAAGGGGAAGTTTTAAGGAGGCAGCAAGAGAACACATGTGGGGTGGGGCGGGGAGCAGGTAAGGCCTCTCAGAATGATGCAGGAAGCCAGAAATGAGACTTAGAACACTAAAGCAAACATTAGTAGAGGACAGAATTCCTTCTCTAGAGTCTTGATTCATCCCTGTTGTCTGAATTAACATAGCAACCTTCCTAGTTTCCTGTAAATAAACTTGTACTTGAGAGGAACCAAATTTGCAAAGCCAATTTAAAATAATTAGGCCAACAATGATTATTTTAGCTCCATAAGTGATAGTAGAGCCTTTCACCCCAGGCAGAAGGAGACAGCCAGGAAACGAAATTAATGGGGTTTTGAGAATCTCTTGGTACATTTTTATAATACAGTTTGCTGTTTAGTTTGTTTTATTTTATTGAACTATTCTGGGTACTTTAACCCATATATTGACCCACATGCAGTAGGAAGTCCCTTTAAGGCACAAATGCCACCTTAAAATAACAGTAGATAGTTTAATGCCAATCTTTTTTACCAACTATCATAGCAACTAGACTGCTTTGTCCCTCATTAAGGACTTCTAAGGCTTGAGCTGTTTGGTTTATGTGGTCTGCCAGTTGTGCCTTTGTTGGGATAGCCTCTGTAAAAGCTATCTGTGTTACAGAATTAAAAACACCTCTAAGGTGCAACTCCCTTTTGTGGCAAAACTTGTTGGAAGAGCAAAACATTCTGGTTGGAACTAGGGTACCTGAGTACTAAATGTTCGTAGGACACAGGTCAGTATATGGATTAGAAGGGAGTAATTGATGGAGTATAATGTATGACTTTGCTGAACACGAGTTGTGTCATAGGAGATCCAGTAGCCCAAGGTGGTTGGAGGATGGAGTTTCTAGTGGCCGAATTATATCAGGGTTGACATTCAAGGGCAAAATAGTCTCAACAGGGTGGGGGGCATCATTGTGTAGACTGGATTAATGAGGGAAGCTGGAAGGGCATGAAGGAAGTCAATGAGGAAGCATATGGTGAGGTTGTGATGTGTTGCTTCAACAACTGTGTGCAGAAACCAACCAAATAAGGATTCTGACTCCTCCCACTCTCAGCCGCTGGCCCTTTTACCCCACTTTTATACCCAACTATATCCTTTTAACTTCCCCAACTGTCTTTTCTTATCTCTCACCTCCTGTCTTAGTGCTGCCACATTTTAACATGTTTCATGTCTCCTTGTGCTCTATTCCTAGCTTAGCTGATGCTAACACCATGATGGTTATTATGCACTGCTTAACCAGAGAGGGTGGCAGGTAATCCATATGAATATTGCCAACAAGGAGACAAGAGTTACTTATATAACTGATTACCTGGGCTTGGGCATCTGTTAACATTGCTAGAGTTTTAATGCTCAGGTTACATTCTCTGTTACTATTACATAAATACTGTCCATTAGGTTGAGGACGATGGGAAATGTTGGTGCAGCTTTGGTGGAATAATGGAAATTGAAGTGTGTGACTCTCAGATAATGGGGCCCTTGGAATGGTTACAAGTGATGCAGGCACCCATTACAGGTGCAGTTAACACTTGGGGGTGTTACCACTGAACCTGGGACAACCCATTGTACTGAAATCATCATCTAGGTTGCTGGGTTGATGTGAGTCCTGGCGTAGCCCCAAGCCTTTGATGGAAGATTTTAGACATTTGAGAAATAATTATAAAAGTGACTGAATATCAGTATGCTCTTGTCTCTAGGAGTAATAGAGTAATTTTTTACAGGGAACTGTGGACTGTTTGAATATCCCCCAAACAGTTGAGGTCATAGCATGGGCATAAAAGGAGACCGAGGAGTTTGGCATTGATTGAGTTGGAATGTTGGATTCCCAAACCCAGGCCATGAGCCATATCCGGCATTGCCAGGCCAACCAGAACCAGAATGTTCCATAATATTTTCAGACCTGTTGTGGTTTATAGGCCTTGTTATGGTGGAGGTGCCCATTTATTATGGAAGTCACAGGTAGTATTATCCCAGATTCTGTACTGAGTTCCCATTCATTATCTCTGTAATAGGGTGGATCCAGAGCTAGCATCCTATTTGAGAATGTTAGTACTGGGAACTAACCCAAGATCTTCCTTTCCTCTTTAGAATAACCATAAAATTAATAGATGTGGGAACAGGCAGGCACCAAGATCTACATTTCCTACCAAGAGGAACTTCCAGTTAATGAACCTTTGAAACTAAGTGACATACAGAGGAGTATGAGAGGGTGAAGGCCTTCAGTTTTCAGTGGATACCTTTCTGTTAACCACTCAATACAGGCACCACCAATCTAGCATAGGTTACACCAGGATTAAAAAGTTTTTAAGTGATGAGGGATGGATTCTATTAGGCATTATAGATCCATACATGGAAATTGTCCCTTTTATGGCTAGAAAAGGAATAAATATAGAGGTCCATTTGTTAGGATGTCATATGACTAAAAGGTTGACCCTTTAGGTAAAGGAAAAAGTGGCCAAAGAGAGACCCATTTAGTAGACCATTGTCCATTTTATAAATTTAAGAGCATGTCCTTAAGTAGATTATTAGGTTTTTGTATTAGGTCTGCTGTCTGCAGGTGGTAAGTCAGAAGTCCCAGGTAATGCCTTGTTTTTATTGCCCATGCTCAGACTGAATGAATAAAATGTGTACCCACATCAGTCAGTGTTATCTGAATGCTAAAAGGAAACTAACATTTAGTGAGGCCTATATTAAGTGTTGGTAGTAGCATGGCAGGAAGGATAAACCAAGAGCAGGCTTGTGTAACACTGAGTCTTTGTGAGGGCATAGTACTTGAACCAGCAGATTGGGGCAGTGTCTTGATAAAATGAATTTCCCAGTCAGAGAAGGAGTGTTTATCCCCTTTGTATGGATTCCCATTGACCATGATGCCAATGGCAGGAAAGGGTGCAAAGATCACATTGGGAGGCTCGAGTTTGGGCCAAGGCCAGTAGCATTGGATGCTGTGGCATTTAGGCCACATTTTAAGGGTCTGGGGACTACGATGGCTGGAGGTCTTATGGGGCCTGTTGAGCCATGGG
>NW_027533394.1:514279-516607 GCF_008692635.1 Crocuta crocuta | reverse complement strand
CCCCCCTCCCCCCACATCCATCAGTCCTCAGTTTTTGTCAGCATTCAAGAGTCTCTCATGGTTTGCTTCTCTCCCTTTCCCCCACCATTTCCGCACTTCTTCTCCCCCTTGTTCCTCCGTCAAGTTCCTCCTAATCCTCCTATACGTGCAAACATATGATATTTGTCCTTCTCTGCCTGACTTATTTCGTATCTGAGCTTATTTGAAAAGTATGAACAAGTCAGTCAGCTATGGCATAATGAGCTTCCTCTGTGGCAGTCTTGACATTAGTTGAGACATCAGACTTTAATTGTAATATGCAAAGTTTGAGCAGCAATATATTCCCAATGTAGAAAGCACTTTGGGCATATGTGGTCCTGAATGTGGTGACTTTTGAGCCCATTGACCAAAAAAACCCATAAGGCCATTAGCTACCATCCAAATGTCTATAAAAATATGAACAGTTGTCACACCTTTATTGAGGTATCCTCCAGTATCAAAATGACTGCAGTCAGCTGTCTAGGTGGGCTGACTCTTGAGCCCTGTCCTTTATCAGGAGTGACCTAGTCATGGGTTAGAAAGCAACAACTTTCCAGCAGGCTCCATCACATATGATTGGTGTTACTGCCATCTGTAACAAAAATGCATTCCCTTTCTACTGGATTTTCTACTCAATAAAGGTGTAGCTCTGTGCTTTTAAGACAAAAGCCTGAGGTGGTAAGTTCACACCTTGACTTATTTTGTACCTTTTAACTGTAACTTACTTTGTCTGCTCTTCACAGTTTAAAAGATGTTTCAAGTATTTAATCCACCTTTTAGTTGTTTTTGGTCCAATGATTTATTCATTCAACTATTGTGCCTTTTTTATCTTAAAGGAAGAATTTTATATGTCGATGAAGTTTTAATTTTCTTACTCCTTTTTTTTTGTAATGGTTATTCCTATATTGTTTTATTGACATCTAAACTTAAAAATTTCTGAGGCGCCTGGGTGGCTTAGTCGGTTAAGCGTCCGACTTTTGCTTAGGTCATGATCTCGCGGTTCGTGGGTTCGAGCCCCGCGTCGGGCTCTGTGCTGACTGCCAGCTCAGAGTCTGGAGTCTGTTTCAGTCTGTGACTCCCTCTCTCTCTGACCCTCCCCTGCTCACGCTGTGTCTCTCTCTCTCCTAGAAATAAATAAAACATTTAAAAAAAATTTCTTACTTTGTCTTCTGCCAGACTGGATAAAATAAGACTTTCAACCTGCCTTCACCCCTTTCTCATCATTTCCTTTTTCGTCTTTTTTTAGTAATTCTTGACTTTCCTTCTCTGGTTCATTTTTTAAATTTTGTTGGAGTACATCTTTGGGTAATTTTTGAAGTGTTATACTTTTTCTTTCAGAATTTTGTAGACATTTCTCCATTGTCTTCTAATGTCACATACTGTAGATAACCATGATGTTAAACTGGATCTTGTTCCTTTGTAGGTAACTTCATTTTCTCTATTCACAAATTTCACTAGGAAGTATTTCATTCTGTTTCTTTTCACTATTCTCTCATAGCACTTGGTATAGGCCCTTTTTAATATATGAATATTTTTTCTTCAGGAAAATTCCTTTGATTCCTCTTAACTTACATATTTTCTCCTGGGAACCCTGTTCTATAAACTAGTAAGCCTACCATGTTGATCTCATGTCACTTTCTGAGAGAATTTCTCTGTATAATTTTTCAAGAGGCCTATTAACAAATTTTTTATTTTTTACAAAGTTTCAAAATTTCTGTTTCTTTAGTCTTTGTTTAAAGATTTTCTTAATGTTTATTTTTGAGACACAGAGATCGAGCGCTAGCAGGGAATGGGTAGAGAGAGGGAGACACAGAACCTGAAGCACGCTCCAGGATCTGAGCTGTCAACACGGAGCCTGACACAGGGTCAAACCCACGAACTGCAAGATCATGACCTGCGCTGAAATCAGACACTTAGCCAACTGAGCCACCCAGGCGCCTCTCTGTTTCCTTATTCTTAAGGGACCTTTTGTCTTAACATATCATTGCTGTTTTATGGGTTTTGTAGATTCTAGAATTTTAATTTAATCATTAATTTTTTGAGAGTTGTCTTTCGTTATTTAACTCTTAGGAGTCAGTTGCTAGGTCCCATATGGACCCAGTTGGGTTTTGTGTGTTTCCTTTTTTTAAGTTCTAATATTTGGTTATCTGTTAATTTTGAAAGAGGATTTAAACTGTCGCATTGCACAGTAGCATTATCACATAGCATTTTAGTGAGACCTCTGTAAAATAACAGATTTGATGTCCTAGTAACCTCTAGTAGAGCACTAGTTTTAGTTTATGAATACTCAATTTTATTGAGCCCTTGGAA
>NW_027533394.1:511377-514263 GCF_008692635.1 Crocuta crocuta | reverse complement strand
GGAGTTAAATTTTCCATTATTTTTATAGACCATCAGAAATCCCAAAGGCCATTGATAGCTGTTGTGCCCCAGTAATTGTCATATATTTGCCATTTCAGTGACATTTGGAATAGATGAGAGGTGCTCTATTCACCATCTTAAACTGAGAAAATCCTTTGATATCTTTTAGGTCTCAGGTATCAGCATTACAAACTTGTTTTACACATGGTTTATTAATATTGTATGCGTGTGCACCTCTTTGTCAGGTTTTAAAATCAAAAGTTTTAAATCTCATAAAATGAGCTGGCAGGCCTTGTGTTAATTGCTCTTAGAAGGTTTATGCCTGTACATATTGCCCATAAAAATCTTAAAGGTTTGTCACCAAATTCTTTTTTTTTTTAATTTTTTGTTTGTTTTACTTATTTTTGAGACAGAGAGAGACAGAGCACCAGTGGGGGAGGGGCGGGGGGGGGAACACAGAATCTGAAGCAGGCTCCAGGCTCTGAGCTCGAACCCATGAACTGTGAGATCATGACGTGAGCCAAGGTCAGATGCTTAACTGACTGAGCCACCCAGGCACCCCTGTCAACCAAATTCTTAATAATGATCTGTTGATGATCAATCAGTGTTAGGAAGTTTTGTTTCAGAGACATTTCAGTTGTACGTTGAGTATGTTTTGTTTTGTTTTTTAAGCCTTTGGAGTGTTGTTGTTAATACCTGTACCGAATCTCCCGGTTTCTCATATTTCTCATCTTTTTTAGCTACTGAAGTGGTGACTGTGTTTGTATTTCAAGAACCATCACTGCTCTCCTCACTCCAGGACAATGGATTAACAGATGTCATGCTTCATGCACTGCTTATCAAAGATGTGAGTCCTTTTCTGCTTCTGTGTAATGATTGCTCTATATATACCTCTCCCCGCAGAGGGGGATACAGAGACATACACCCTACTGTCTCTGTGAAGTACCCTGGTCAGAGTTTCCTGGCATCTACACCTGAATTATTTTAGATGTCTTCAAACTCACTTTATCTTCTCTCTAGGTTCCTGCTACCCGTGAAGTCCTTGGCTCCCTCCCAAACGTATTTAGTGCACTCTGCTTGAATGCCCGAGGTCTTCAGTCATTTGTACAGTGTCAGCCCTTTGAACGTCTTTTCAAAGTTCTTCTGTCTCCAGATTACCTCCCAGCCATGCGAAGGAGGAGGAGTTCTGATCCTCTTGGTAAGTCACCAGGATTTACCTTATAATAATTGGTGCCAAGATTTTAGATGATTATCAAGCCACCAGTTGGCAAGTAAGCTCTTTCTTGAACTCACATCATTTCTCTATCTAGATGTGCTAAGCTTAATGGGGATTATCACTATATCACTGTATACATTGTATTGCAGGTAGAAAAGAATACTTCATCCTTATCATATTTTCATGCTTCTCAACAGTTCATTGTGTGTGTGTGTGTTTAAGTTCAGGTTTTATTCCGAATTTGGACAAGTGTTGGGAAAACCAAACTTTAGCCATTGGAAACTTTTTTCTTCCTAGGCCACCAAGGGGGACCAGATCATGTCCCCAAGTGCCCTGAATGGCTCCAGATTTCTGGGTGGTACCTCCAGGCCATGCCCTCATGCTTCAGTTGGCTGCAGTTTTTGGGCTGGTCAGAAGCTGACTATAGCAGAGTGACTTGCAGAGGCTATACCCCCTCCTCTTGGGTCAGGGCAAGAGAGGCAGTCCCAGATTCCCTATGTGGGCTCCCAGGTGGTGGGGCCTATACTGTGCCTTTACCACGATGGGAGAACCTAGGGAAGCAGGAATTATCCAGTGGAGATCTTGGGGACGAGGTTACCTAGGGCATGGGGTCTGACAGAGGCAGCAAAACAGGAGGAAGAGGGTCTCCTTGGGAGTCCAAATTTCCACCTGTCATCATTCTGTACCACTGTGACACCTCAGTGGCCAGAGCTTGAGAGAGGCTGAGGACTCTTTCCAAGTGACCTTTTAGATGTCAGCAACAAAGGAGTGGTGTTCCTTAAACTATCAACCATTCATTGTTAAATGTACAGTCATGGTGCTAGTGAGAAACCGGTATTAGGGCAGTAGATTTCCAGGCCTGCCATCTAGTCTCTTTCAACAGGAGATACAAAATCTCAAGGTGTTGGTCTTCGTGATTCTAATAATGTTCAAGTCCCTAAGATAGTAAGAAATTAATAGATTTCCTTCTCAGCATATTTGAGGCCAGATTATTATGGAATAGTGAGAAGGTAGGGCTCCAGAAGGAATCTGGTTTTCACAAGTGTGCTTTGTGCTTTCAGCCATCACTGTAGCATTCTAACCATTATCATTGTTTATCGGGGCATCCAGTGTGTTAATGGTTTTATGCTCCTTTCTCTCTCCCTCCCTCCCTCCCTCCCTCCCTCCNTTGCTGGAGTAGAATATAGAATACATGGTTATTTTTAAATGTTTTACTAGGGGCACCTGGGTGGCACAGTTGGTTGGGCATCCCACTCTTGATCTCATGGTTTGTGGGTTTCAGCCCTGCATTGGGCTCTGCGCTGATGGTATGGAGCCTGTTTGAGATTCTGTCTCTGCTTCTCTCTGTCCCTCACCCACTTGTGTGCTCACTTTTGTGCGCCCTTTTCTTTCCTCCTCATATTGGCAGAGAAAATAGCTCAAGCTCTATTTTCTTCAGTCTTTCTAACAGTTCATTTTTTGCTTTAAGGGGATACTGCATCTAACCTGGGGAGTGCTGTTGATGAGCTCATGAGACATCAGCCCACCCTCAAAACAGATGCAACGACTGCGATCATCAAGGTAGGAAGTGATAAGGCTGGAGAGAGCAGTTCAGGGGGAGTTTTTAAGAAGAAAGCTTGGCTTACTGGAGGTCATTAGGATTCTTGGGCTATGCCTAGAAGATTAAGTCT
>NW_027533394.1:506459-511334 GCF_008692635.1 Crocuta crocuta | reverse complement strand
TAGTATAGTATATGCCTGGTGCTTATGAATTAGGACATGAAATCAGGTTAGTCAGTCACTTAACAGCTGTGTGACTCTGAACTAGTTATTTAGCTTCATGGAACTTCAGTTACCTTGTTTACAAAATAAAATTGATGACTATTCCAGGAGTGATGTATGTTACATACATATGTCAAGATAAAGTATTTTGTGTCGGCACTTCTGTGTACAACACATAGAAAATGCTCCAAAAATGTTAGTTGTCCCATTTCTTATTTACTAATAATTATATTTCCTGTGTCTTTCAGTTACTTGAAGAAATTTGTAATCTTGGAAGAGACCCTAAATACATCTGTCAGAAGCCATCAATCCAGAAAGCAGATGGCACTGCTACTGCTCCTCCTCCAAGGTCTAATCATGCTGCAGAAGAGGCCTCTAGTGAGGATGAGGAGGAAGAAGAAGTACAGGCCATGCAGAGCTTTAATTCTGCCCAACAGAATGAAACTGAGCCTAATCAGCAGTAAGTTTTTCAAGACCTAGGTTCCCTAGCCTTGTGAACTTGAGCATGTCATTTTCACCCATAAAAGCAATTGAGTTGTTGGATTAGATCATTATAAGGTTCTTCTAGCTCTAAGAGTCTAGTTTTTCTCTTCTTGACCATTGTGTATCATTTATCCTTTCATATTTAATTGTATCGGTTGCTTTAGCAAGGTGTCCTTCCTTAAAAAAAAAGTCCATGAAATTGAATCAGTTCACTGTATCAAGTTGATGAGCTTTTCCCAGAGGACTTGTGTTCCCAGTGTTGATTTAGTATTTTTTTAAAATTTTTAATGTTTTATTTATTTCTGAGAGAGAGAGAGCATGAGCAGGGGAGGATCAGAGAGAGAGAGACACAGAATCTGAAGCAGGCTCCAGGCTCTGAGCTGATGGTCAGCACAGAGCCCGACGTGGGGCTCAAACCCACCAACAGTGAGATCATGACCTGAGCCGAAGTCGGATGCTTAGCCGACTGAGCCACTCAGGTGCCCCTGATTTAGTATTTGTATCATTGGTTGATTGTTTGCATAAGTGAGTACATGTGACACATTGCACTTTTGAAGCCTGTCTCCTAAGAAGTCCTTCAGAATTACAGGGATTTGTTGGGGTGCCTGGGTGGCTCAGTCGGTTGAATGTCCGACTTCGGCTCAGGTCATGATCCCATGGTTTGTGGGTTCGAGCTCCGCATCGGGCTCTGTGCTGACTGCTCAGAGCCTGGAGCCTGTTTCAGATTCTGTGTCTCCCTCTGTCCCTGATTCCTCCCCCCACCCCGCCCTCTCACTCTCTCTCTCTCAGAAATAAATAAAACATTAAAAAAAAAGAATTACAGGGATTTGTTGTTGGTTGGTCTTTGTTTTTTGTTGGTTTGATTACTATCTGTCCATTCCAGATAAATCAGAAGTCTTTGGAATGTACTGTATGATTGTAACCAGGCACAGTAGATTTTCCTTATTTCTATTTAAGGTTTGTTTTATATTAAAATCGACTACCTAGATGGTGAAATGGGGATGGTGGTGGGCTTAAAGACTGCTGGATGGTAGTGGATAGTCCACCAGGCTTTTTGAGCTCATATTGTTCACATGCAAGGAATGAAATGTAACTGTTGTAGGTGTAACTCTTAAGGGTGTGATCCCTCTGGACTGTCATGCATGCATTTATTCATTTAATAAGTGCTCTTTTGGTTTATAAATAATTACTTCTGAGAAAAGCATAAATGTTTTAGGTGTGGATATGAATGGGTTTAGGCTAATCTTAAAAGATGGCTCAGAACTTAAGAGAAAATTATGGTCGATAGAAGGAATGGAGGCCTACACTCAAACTGGTGCCCTCTTGCAACTTTAGGAAGTAATGAGCCTGTTGGTATGAGTTTTTTTTCTTTTTGAGGAGAGGCATTAACCACTTAAGTACTGTATATTGCTTTGTTGAGCAGATAAATGTCTTAACCCTTGTCTGAGAAGGCAACTCTACCTTCATTCTAACAGCATCTTTTATTCTGATTAAAATGTTCTCTTTCTGGAAGAGGAAGACACCCGAAAGAAAGCAAGACTTTACATGCAGAGGAGTCAGAATCAGTGTTTCCTTGCCACACCCTTGATTGTCAGCCACCCTGCTGGGATAGGATTTCCTTTCCCAGCTACAAAACAGGAAGGATTTCTTAAACTTGAGAGGCGGAAGGCTGGTTTTGAGTGAAGCTGGGCATGTTCACCTGCATATAACTTTTTCTCTACCTGGACATCTTACACCTTAGATCTAACGTGCCTAGATTTCAAGCTGTCATAGTAAATTGACATTTTCTCATGGCCTCATATTTTTTCACTTCGTGCTTTTCTTGGGATATGTGTCACTGTGTTATATCCATATTTATCCCCATCTGCAGATTATTTTATCTTCTATCTACCAAATTCCTACAAAGCCAGCTCAAATGTCTCATTCTTAAAGGAGCTTTTCCTTTTACCTCCAAAGGGGAGTTGATTGTGTTTACTATTCCTACATGATGTTCTGAGCCTGGAAGCCAAAAGATGAGGATAGTGAAAAAAGAGGTTACTGAGCCGATTTGTTCTTAGATATGGATTAAGAACCACAATTGGTTTTCTCTCTTGTTCTACTTCCTAACTTCTATCTAGCAAATGAAGGAAGTACCTGGGCCCCATTTCATAATATTACTTTGGCTCGTTGCCATTACCTTTGGTTTTTACAAAGGGTAAGTGTTTCATTTGGGCTAGAGCCACAGCTGCACTCCTTAGCTGTCGAGATGGATCTCTAGGTTCTTTACCAGGAGGTATAGTCAAGCCCGGGTGGATGATTGCTGTAAGTAGGGATTGCTGCAGTGGTTCTGAGGAGGAACTTAATGGTCAAGGAAAGTTGCAGTCTTCCCGTGGAATCATTTCACTCCTGGCTTACAGGCCCTCCTTTTGTAGTAAGTTCTTCCCTGTATTCTTCATTGAGAGTGTTCACAATATCCTTGCCAAACCCTAGCTCTGGGTATTTCATCACTGAAGCCACTTTCTAATCTACATTTTGATGCCTGGCAAATCTTTATTTACATCTTATGGACTATTAACTTCTTGCTAGTTTTCTTGCCCTCTTTCTCCCCCCACCTCTCCCTTCTTTTATTTCTGCCCTTTACCAAATGTCTTCAAGGGCCTATATCCAGAATAATCCTTATTAGACTCAAGTTTTGACCCTTCCTAGGGTTTATCTTTGAGTTAGATTTTGTTTTATTTTAATGTATTTTGTGGGTTTTCCCCCTCTGTTTCTTGCAAAAGCCAAGGTTGGGCTAAAGCCTTCATTTTCTGCAGCCATGGCATTATTGCAGCCTTCTCATCTGTGGTGCAGCATTAAAGTATTTGAAGCAAAAGACCTGATCACAGTTTTTGGATAGTTCAGGGACTGTTGTGATACAAGTATAAATTGTTAGGGAAGGAGGGCCTGGTTGTTGGCTTCATCTTTGATAAATTTTATTCTGAATGGTTTGTCAATATAAGCATGGAATTTTGAATGAAATTAAATTCCATTTCCTGCTGTCTATTATAACTTTAAACCTGATGGCAAAAACATAGTAAGATGTTTGTTGTATTTGTTTCTTTGCCTGGCTCCTATCTTCAAGCAAATGTTTCGGTAGTCTCGATTGAACTTCTTGTTTTCATATTTTCATATTGATGAATTCCTCCTATGGTAGTTTGCCTAAGATAAGATAGTTTCTTTTGTGATACATGCAAATGCTGAGTTTGTGGAGGCCTGGGTTTTTGTTTTGTGTTCTCAGCCTAGTCAGGCTAGAAAAGCTAGCTTCAGATTTGATTTCAGCTCTTTTNCGTGTGCTGACTAAAGACTTAACATAGAGAAAGGCCCTAGAATTTCATGCTGTTTCCCTTTCCTTTGTTTTCTTGTACTGGCATTGTGAATTTGTATAACTCACTCTTTTCTCCCGTAACAGGGTTGTTGGTACAGAAGAACGTATTCCTATTCCCCTCATGGATTACATCCTTAATGTGGTAAGACTCATGGTAGGGCAAACTGAATAAAGGTGTGTGTTATTCTGGAAAATGTGTGGGATTACCAAATAGTCCAGTGATTTTTGTACTTATTTTCATTGGAGCCCTTACAGGGCAAAGCAGTGGGCAAAGATGTGCAAACCTTGTTCTGTGAGACTGGTTTGCCAAAAATGGTCAGCAGTCTTCCCCTTTTTTAGATCCTCCCGATTTTCTGTTCATTGCTACTATTCCCAATTGAAATCCAAACAGTAAAGTGGGATTTGTTAGGCCAATCCAGTATTATGTTCTGTGAATATGTCCAACATATATTTTTCCCTTTATTTGCTAGATTTCCCATTGATTTCTTTTATATATTAAAAATATAGTAATGTGTGGCCTTTTCTTTTAACTTGCTGTGTGTCTCAGGAGAGAAGTGAAGAGTTTGAAATTTCCCACAATTATTTCCCTATAAGGGGGAGCCCGCTTAGCAATTATTCTAGCCCACTAAGCATTTCTAAGACTTCCAGAGATGGTGTCTTTTGTGCCTGAGTGTTTGTTTCCCACATTTTAGTTTCTTACCCTTAAAAAATGTTTTGGTACAAATCACTCTTCTGGAGTTCTAGTTTTCATTTGTATTATGAACACATTGAGGGGAAGTATCCCATATTTGCTTCCAGGGGAGAGGTAACACACTATCTTAGAAGGAGCAAATTAAGAGAATTAGATCTGATTTTGCCACTAATTCATGGGTGTAGCCCTGAGCAAGTCATTTATCCTCTCTGTGCTCTCAAATTCTATAACTTTAGGTGTGGCCAAGAAAGGTAGATTTGGGAGAAATAATTATTCCTGTTTGTGTGTGTGTGTGTGGGGGGCAGATGTTTAGGGTCCG
>NW_027533394.1:502969-506264 GCF_008692635.1 Crocuta crocuta | reverse complement strand
CCAGTGTTTTTGGTATTCTAGAAAATACCAATTTTATGAATACAAAGCTACCCCTGTCCTTACTCCAAGCTGGCCTTTTAGTTCCAGGTGTTAGGCTCTAACATTTTTTTTCAAATTTTCATTACCTAGATGAAATTTGTGGAATCTATTCTGAGCAACAATACAACAGATGACCACTGCCAGGAATTTGTGAATCAGAAAGGACTCTTGCCTTTGGTCACCATTTTGGGTCTTCCTAATCTGCCCATTGACTTTCCCACATCTGCGGCCTGTCAGGCTGTTGCAGGTGTCTGCAAATCCATATTGGTAAGAGCATCTGGCTAAATATTTTCGTTTCTTTCTAGAGTCAATTTCTCACTACTTCTGTATACATGTTTTTATTGTGGTCTCCCTTTACCTTCAACCAAAAAATAATGAAGAAATTTGTGGTTATGTACTACAAGTGAATCTTGTGCCTAATAAAGTATGTCACATCATTTTCTTTTAATGTTTTATTTATTTTAGAGAGAGAGAGAGAGAGAATATGAGCAGGGGAGGGTCAGAGAGGGAGGGAGACACAGAATTTGAAGACAGGCTCCAGGCACTGAGCTAGCTGTCAGCACAGAGCCCAACATGGGGCTCCAACCCACAAACCATGAGATCATGACCTATCATTTTCATTGAAAAGTTGAAGTTGTTCGTTGTTCCTAGGTTTGGTACATACTTCTAACATTTGAGTTTATTGGAAGGGAAAGAATATCGTTAAGAAAGTTTTAGAGCTGGGTTTTATTATTATGTCATCCTTTCTCATGGATGCTTTTTAACACAATCTGGTATTCGTTAGTTAATGTAACTTTTTCTTTTTCAAGATTAGTCAAGTTTTGCCAGGAAATTAAGCACTTTATTTTAAATAGTGGTAAAATACACAGCACATGATGTTTACCACTTTAACCATTTTTTTTTTAATATTTTTATTTATTTCTAGGAGAGAGAGAGAGACAGCGTGAGCAGGGGAGGGTCAGAGAGAGAGGGAGTCACAGACTGAAACAGGCTCCAGGCTCTTAGCTGGCAGTCAGCACAGAGCCCGACGCGGGGCTCGAACCCACGAACCGCGAGATCATGACCTAAGCGAAAGTCGGACGCTTAACCGACTAAGCCACCCAGGCGCCCCCCACTTTAACCATTTTTAACTGTATATTTTGGTAGTGCTACGTACACACCTTCCAACCAGCATTGCACAGGGCTTCCAATTTCTCTGCAACTTCACCAACACTTGTTATTTTCTTTTTTTTCCCCCCCATGATAGTGGCCAACCTAATAGGTGTGAAATGCAGTCTCATGGTTTCAGTGTGCATCTTTCTAATGATTAGTGATGTTGAGCATCTTTTTATGTGCTTATTGGCTGTTTGTGTATCTTGGAGAGATGTTTATTCAAGTCTTTCGCCCATTTTTTAGTGGGGTTTGTTTTTTCTTGAGTTGTAGGAGTTCTTTATAAATTCTGGTTATTAATTTCTTATCAGATAAGTGATTAGTAATATTTTCTCCCACTCTGTTAATAGTGTTTTTACCTTTTACCTCTGTTAATAATGTTTTTTGATGCACAAAAGCTTTCAATTCTGATAAGGTCCATTTTATCTTTTTTTACTGCAATTGCTGTGCTTTTTGTGTCAAATATAAAAAACCATTGCCAAACCCAGTGTCGTACAGCTTTTTCCTAATGGCTCCTTCTAGGTGTTTTTATATATTTAGCTGCTTCTTTCAGGTCTTTGATCTGTTTTGAGTAATTTTTTCATATGGTGTAAGGTAAGGACCAACCTCATTCTTTTGCATGGTAGGATATCCAGTATTCCTACCACTATTTGTTTAAAAGCCTTTCTTTCTCTATTGCACCTTTGTCTTGACACCCTTATCAAAAATCATTTGATCATAGATGCAAGAGTTTATTTTGGGACTTAATTCTATTCTCTTGGTCCTAATGTCTGTCTTTATGCCAATACCACAGTTTTTATTACTGTAGCTTTGTGATAAGTTTGGAAAATAAGACGTTTAAGATCTCCAACTTTGTTATTTTTCAAGATAGTTCTATCTATTTGGGGGTCCCTTGAGATTCTTCTTAACAGTTTTTAAGAGAGTTCTATTTCTTCCCTCACGAAAGACATTGACCTTTTCATAGGGACTGCATTAAGTCTATGAAGCTCCTTTTTTATCTGGGTTGTACAGTGGTAAGTAATGCTGCTAAAAATCAGTAATCCAGTTGTTTATGGATTTGGAAGGATCTATAATTATTACATAGCTATATTTAATGTTTTANACAGAGCCTGACGCGGGGCTCGAACCCACGAACCATGAGATCATGACCTGAGCCGAAGTCAGACGCTTAACTGCCTGAGCCACCCAGGCGCTCCTGGATAGGTTTATTTAAAGCCACAGGAAAGACACATAATTTCTTCTTCTTTGGAATGGGAAGTGATAGTGTTTTACTGTCAGATTTTTCTATAGATTCAAAAAGCAAATTACAAGGGCCGTATAATCTTGAGTTGTCTCATAAAAAAGGAAATTGCCTAGCTGATACCTATTGTAGAATCATATCTCATTTTTGGAAGAGAACAGTTGTATTGCTGGTTCACTTCCATGCTTTGGAACCTTGCCTCATATTGCTCCCTATTGAGAAAAATTTGCAGTTAATTACACAGTGTGGAGTCCTTTCTATAACAGTATTTCAGTTTGGCCATCACAAGCTTTTAAATATGATTGGCTTATCACATTTGAAAACCTTTCATTTGAGAGAAATAAAACGTTGCTCTAGAAGGAGGCATTTAGGAATGTCATATTTTGGCTCTACCATTTACCAGATGGGAGACCATGGCCAGATTTGAAATTTGTGAGACTTATTTTGCACTTCTTATATTGTGACTATTAAAGACATGATGGGTGTGAAATTCATTGTACATTAATGCTTTTTTATTCTTGTTTCAGACACTGTCACATGAACCCAAAGTTCTTCAGGAGGGTCTCCTTCAGTTGGACTCCATCCTTTCATCCTTGGAGCCGTTACACCGCCCAATTGAATCCCCTGGGGGCTCGGTGTTGTTGCGAGAACTGGCTTGTGCCGGCAATGTTGCTGATGCTACCCTCTCAGCTCAGGCCACACCTCTACTACATGCACTTACTGCTGCCCATGCCTACATCATGATGTTTGTTCATACTTGCAGAGTTGGACAGGTAAGAATTAGGGGTGAGCAAGTTGGTTTAAAGTTGGTAAAATACCTAGGGCATTTACTGAGTATCTTAATGTGCTTAGAAGCAGTTTCACCTG
>NW_027533394.1:500364-502962 GCF_008692635.1 Crocuta crocuta | reverse complement strand
TGCTCCTCTGGCCTTTCTATTTCCTAATCTTTTTTCAAATCTGTGTAGGCCTAATAATGGATGGCACATAGGAAATTTGACCACACAACATTTAATTCAGTGGTAATTAACAGATTGATAAAGATTACTTAAATATCAAACCCTATGCCTGCTATCCATGTGAGGTTCCTCTTACAGTTCCAGAAACTGTTTTGTTGTGTGCTCAGTTTTACAGCCTTTTGTTCTCAAGTTATCAGTTCTAAAGATTAATGGTGTAATGTTTCAGCACCCCTGTTTTATGCTGTTGAGCAGGGGTATATTCTTTGGATCAAATCAAATGAAAAGCACAGATACCAACTATTTAGAAAACAATTCAATTAACATTAAAAAGCTTAGGGATTTATTTTCATGACTTTCTATTAAATGAAATAAAATTAAGGTAAAATTTTCACTTCAAGAAATTAAATCCAAACATTTATTGAAGTTAAGAAATAAGAAGAAAATAACAAGCTCCCTACCACCTACAAACTTAAAAGGCTGTCAGTGAATCTACAGAACTGTTTGTTCAAAAAATTGCCCATGACTGTTGTCTTTCACTTTACAAAAAGCAGTGAGTAGGGATGTTAGATACAGACTGTAAATGATGAGGAGAGCATCACAGAGATCAGCTTCTGTTTACTTTGATTACAGAGTGAGATTCGTTCCATCTCCGTAAACCAGTGGGGTTCTCAGTTGGGTCTGAGTGTTCTGAGCAAGCTGAGCCAGTTATACTGTTCCCTGGTATGGGAAAGCACTGTCCTTCTCTCCCTGTGTACCCCAAACAGGTAAGGGAATGATCATCTCTTTATTGTCTCTATTGTCTTTCCTAACGGAGAAACTAAGTTCAGTGATCCTGGAGGATTGCTTTGGTCAAGGATAGAAGACCATTTATTAGTAAATAGTTCAGAGGGTTCCTTGTCTAAGTGCATTCAGGCTGCTCTAACAAAATAATAGCACAAACTGGATCCTTATAAACATCAGAATTTTATTGCTCATAGTTCTGGAAACTGGAAGTCTGAGACTGTGGTGCTGGCATGGTTGGATAAGGGTCCTTTGCTGAGTTGCAGACTTTTAATAGTTTTATCTTCGTATGGTGGAAGGGACTAGGAATCTTTGTAGAGCTTCTTTTATGCTTAGTCTCATTCATTGATAGTAGTCCCATTCATCAGGGATCTCCCTCAAGATAGAAGAACTTCCCAAAGGCCTTACCTACTAATACCATCACATTGGACATTAGGATTTCAACATACGAATTTTGAGGAGACAGAAACATTCAGTCCATAGTATTGTCCTTCCCATTTTCCAGCCTGGGGGCTTGCTTACAAATGTGTTCTCGTCTACATCTTTGATCTTATGTCCTAATTATGCTGTGTGAGCATGATAGGTGTTTTAAATTTGTTAGCTAAATCCAAAGCGTTGAGTTCAAAACCTTGTTGAATGCTACCTCGGGAATTTAATCACTGCAGATATTTCAATTAGGTTAACTTACCTGTTATAGGAAGGATAGCGTCAGCCAAGCATAACTTTAGAAATGAGCTATGAGGGTTTTTGTTCATGGTTTGTCTTGTTGCAGCTTACCATCTGGGTGTGAATTTGGCCAGGCGGACATGCAGAAACTGGTTCCAAAGGATGAGAAGGCAGGTACGACCCAGGGCGGAAAAAGATCAGGTAACTCCAAGAAACTAAAATCCTAGCCATTAATTCTCCAGAGTTCTGTCTCTATGTCTTTATAGGTCTTTTATGAAAAATTTAGTTAGTTCTATTCTCTTTAGAGAATTTTTTCCTTTCATTTTTATTTTAAAATTATTTCCATCATTTTCTCTGTAAAATGTATATACACAATGATAGAAATTATGAGGTGTAGTAGAGAGAACAATCACTCATTTGTATCACAAATAAATAATATTTTGGAAGTATCTACCTAGTCATTTCCCCTGGGGATACATTTTATTAACATGCTTCTGTTTATCTTAGAGATAATATTTTAGATCTCTTTTTGCTTGACATTAAGTGCCATGTATAAAGGGTTTGTGAATAACCCTTAATAGGGAATAACCATTCCCTATTAAGTTTCTAATGTACTATTTTTAAAAATGAGCATCTTTTTATATAGTTTTCTGCAAATGGAAGATTAATTCCTAGAAGTTACTGTATCAAAGTATATGGTGGGACTCTAATTTTTGTATGCTTGCTTTTCACAAGCTTAATTTCACTGCCTAAAGATGGCAAATGATAGTCTTAGGTGTCTTTGGAACACTTTAGAACCACACTGTTCAATATGGTAGCCACTAGCCACGTGTGGACTATTGAACGCTTATAAGGTGGCCAGTACAGCTAAAAAATTGAATTTTTTTCTTCCTCTTTTGCTCTCCCTCCCTGTTTTTTTTAAACGTTTATTTTCGAGAGAGAGCATGAGGGGAGGATAGAGGATCTGAAGGAGGCTCCACACTGGCTGCAGGGAGCCTTATACAGAGCTCAAGCTCAACAAACCATGAGATCATGACCTGAGCTGAAATCAGATGCTCAACCAACTGAGCCACCCAGGCGTTTCCCCTCTGCCCCGTTTCTTATTCCCCTTTC
>NW_027533394.1:493528-500312 GCF_008692635.1 Crocuta crocuta | reverse complement strand
GAAGGTATTATTGAATTGTATGTCTGTCTCCCCACCACCACCCCACCTACACAAAAATACTATGCTGAAGCACTCACCCCCCAGCACCTCAAAATGCGACTTTATTTGGAAATAGGGTTGTTAAACATGTAGTTAAGATGAGGTTATAGATTGGATGGAGAAAACTGAATTCTTAATTTTTATTAATTTAAATATAACAATCATTACTCTGTTCAGTTGTTAGAAGGCTTCTAAGTATGTTTAGAATAACTTCAATATGTGAATGTAATTTTTTTTTTTTTTTCACTCTNCTCCACATTGGACATGGAGCCTACTTATATATGTACATACAAACATATATACATACATGTTATAAAATGTATAAAATAAATGTAGATCAGTTATTTTTATGAAAATATAAAATGTCTAAATTGAGATGTGCTCTAGGTATATTTATAGATAACTGTATTTTAAAAATGCCTGAGTATAAAATTGTGAAAACTTAACAATTTTTATATATGATAGTATGTTGCAAAATAAAAATTTGAGTATATTGGGTTAAATAGTATATTTTTAAAACTTGCCTGTTTTTAATTTTTAATGTGGCTACTAGAAAATTTTAAATTACATATGTGGCTCACTCATATATGGACAGGGCTATTTTGTTTTTCTGATTCCATGTTCTATATTTAACAATTTTCTTTTTCTTATATATTTTAAAGTTTTTAATTTAATTCTAGTAGGTTAACGTGAAGTGTTATATTAGTTTCAAGTATACAGTATAGTGATTGAATAATTCCGTACATCACCTGGACAAGCTCATCAGGACAAGTACACTCCTTAATCCCCATTACCTATATAACCCATCTCCTAACCCCTCCCCTCTGATAATGATCAAATTTTTCTGTATGATTGTTTCTTGGTTTGTCTTTCTCTTTTCATTTTCCCCTTTGCTCATTTGTTCTGTTTCTTAAATTCCACATAGCAGCAAAATCATGCAGTATTTGTCTATGACTTGTTTTGCTTAGCATTATACTCTCTAAGTCCATCTACATCCTTGAAAATGACAAGATTTCATTCTTTTTTTTGAAGAACATTTCGTTTTCATGTGTGCCTACTCTTCTTTATCCATTCATCAGTCGATGGACACTTGATCAGCTTCCATGTCTTGGATATTGTAAATAATGCTAATATAAACATAGGGGTGCATGTATTCCTATGAATTAGTGTTTTTGCATTCTTTGGATAACTACCTAATAGCGCAATTACTGAATCGTAGGGTAGTTCTATTTTTAACTTTCTAAGGAACCTCCATACTATTTAACAGTGACTACACCAGTTTCCATTCTCACCAACAGTGCAAATGGATTCCTTTTTTTCTACATCCTCACCAATACCTTTTGTTTCTTGTGTTTTTTATTTTAGCCATTCTGACAGGTGTGAGGTGATATCTCATTGTAGTTTTGATTTGTATTTCCCTGATGGTGAGTGATGATGAACATCTTATGTCTTTTTACCATCTGTATGCCTTTTTTGGAAAAATGTGTGTTCATGTCTTCTGCCCATGTTTTGAGTTGGATTATGTGTTTTTTGAGTGTTGAGTTGTAAAAGTTCTTTGTATATTTTGGATAGTAACCCTTTATTGGATCCATCATTTGCAAATACCTCTTCATATGCCATAGGCTGCTTTTTAATTTTGTTTCCTTCACAACAGGGAACAGGAAAAGCAGAAGCTTTTTATTTTGATATAATCCCAATAGTATATTTTTGCTTTGTTTCCTTTGCCTTAGGAGACATATCTAGAATATATTACTATGGGCTGATATCATAGAGGTTACTGCCTGTGTTCTCTTCTAGGGTTTTTATAGATATAGGTCTCACATTTATTTCTTTGAGCCATTTTGAATTTATTTTTGTGTATGGTGTAAGAAAGCAGTCCAGTTTCATTCTTTAACATGTTGCTATCCCATTTTTCCTAACAACATTTGTTGAGGAGATTGTCTTATTCCCATTGTGTTTTCTTTCCTGACTTGTCAGAGATGAGTTGACCATATAGTTGTGTTTATTTCTGGGCTTTCTTTGCACATTGATCTATGTGTCTGTTTTTTGTGCCAATACCGTACAGTTTTTGATAATTGTAGCTTTGTTTATAACTTGGAAGTCTGGAAATGTGATGCTTCCAGTTTTATTTTTCTTTTTCAAGATTGCTTTCGCTATTGGGGGTCTTTTCTGTTTCCATACAAATTTTAGGATTGTTTCTTATGGTTCTATAAAAATTCATGCTGGTATTTTGATAGGGATTGCATTAAATGTGTAGATTGCTATGGAAAGTATAGACATTTTAACAATATTTGTTCTTCCAGTCCGTGAGCATGGAATGTCTATTTCTTTGTATTCTTTTCCATTTCTTTCATCAGTGGTTTAGAGTACCTCTCTGGTTAGGTTTATTCCAAGGTATGTTATTTTTGGTGCATTTGTGAATGGGATTGTTCTTAATTTCTTTCTCTTCATTATTGGTGTATAGAAATGCGGCAGATTTCTGTACATTGATTTTTGTATCCTGTGACTTTACTGAGTATGTATATCAGTTCTAGCATTTTTTAGTGGAGTCTTTAGGATTTTCTATATATAGTATTATGTCATCTATAAATAGTGAAATTTCACTTCTTCCTTACTTTTGGATTTCTTTTATTTATTTATTTTTTTTGTTGTTGTTTTCTGAGGCCTGTGGCTAGGGACTTCGAGTACTGTGATGAATTGAAGTATTAACGGTGGGCATCCTTGTCTTATTCCTGACGTTAGAGGAAAACCTTTCTATTTTTCCCCATTGAGGATAATATTAGCTTTGTTTTTCATATGTGGCCTTTATTATGTTGAGGCATTTTTCCTCTAAACCTACTTTGTTGGGGGTTTTTTTTTATCATGAATACATATTGTTCTTTGTTATGTACTTTTTCTGCATCTATTGACATTATTTTATGGTTCTTATCCTTTCTCTTATTGATGTGATGTATCACACTGATTGATTTGCAAATATTAAACCATTCTTATAACCAAGAATAAATCCCACTTGACAGTGATGAATGATTTTTTTAAAATATATTGTTGAATTCAGTTTGTTAGGAATCTGTTGAGGTTTTTTGCATCTGTGTTCATCAGGGATTAGTGACCTGTAGTTCTCTCCTTTAGTGGGGTCTTTATCTGTATTGGTATCAGTGTAATGCTGGCCTCATAGAAAGTACTTAGAAGTTTTCTTTCCTTTTATGTTTTTTGGAATAGTTTGAGATGAATAGGAATTCAGTCTTTGAATGTTTAGTAGAATTTGCCTGTGAAGCCATCCAGTCCTGGACTTTTGTTTGTTAGGAGTTTATTGATTACTGACTCAGTTTCTTTGCTGATTATCAGTCTTTTCAAATTTTCTGTTTCCTCCTGTTTCAGTTTTGGTAGTTAATATGTTTCTAAGTATTTGTCCATTTCTTTTAGGTTGTCCAATTTGTAGGCATATGGTTTTTCATAATAATCTCATGATTTTTTGTATTTCTGTGGTGTTGATTGTTCTCCTTTCTTATTGTTGATTTTATTTCAGTTCTTTCTCTTTACTGAGGATTAAAGAACCAGCAGCTGTTATCATTAATCTGTTCTGTTGTGTTTTTTTAGTCCTAGATCATTTCTACTCTAATCTTTATTATTTCCTTCCTTCCACTGATTTTAGGTTTTGGTTGTTTTTCCAACTCTTTTTGGTGTAAGCTTAGGTTGTTTGAGACTTTTCTTGCTTGTTGAGGTAGGCCTGCATTGCTAAGTATTTTCCTCTGAGAATTCTCTTTGCTGCATCCCAGAGATTTTGGACCATTGTGTTTCCATTAGTTTTCATGGTACTTTTCAAATTTCTTCTTTGATTTCCTGGTTGGCCCATTCGTTGTTTAGTAGCATGTTATTTAACCTCCATGTTGTTGTGGTCTTTCCAGATTTTTTTAAAAATGTTTACTTACTTTGAGAGAGAGCATCTGCAAGCGAGGGAAGGACAGACAGAATCCCAAGCAGGCTCTGTGCTGTCAGCACAGATGTGGGGCTCCATCTCCACAACCCTGAGATCATAACCTAAGACAAAAATCAAGAGTTGGACACTTAACCAACTGACACACCCAGGCACCTCTCAGATTTTTGCTTGTGGTTGACTTCTATGTCATAGCATTGTGGACAGACAAGATGCATGGTAATGACTTCAATCATCTTGAATTTATTGAAGCTAGTTTTCTAGACTAATGTGTGATCTATTTTGTAGACTGTTCCATGTGTAAGTGTATTTTGCTGTTTTGTTTTAGGATGGAGTGTTCTGAATATATGTTTAAATCCATCTGGTCCAATTTGACAGATATATTTAGAACTCTACATCCTGAGGCCATGGAATTCACTTTCTTCTCAAGTGTACATGGCACATTCTCCAAGATAGATCACATACTGGGACATAAAGTAGTCCTCAATAAATATAAAAGAATTAAAGAGCAAAAATGAACTGTTAGGAATACATCAAGATTAAAAGCTGCTGCATGGCAAAGGAAATAATCCATAAAACTACTAGGCAACCAACGGGATGGGAGAAGATAGTTGCAAATGACATATCAGATAAAGGGCTAGTATCCAAAATCCATAAGTAACTCACCAAACTCCACACCTGAAAAACAAACAATCTAGTAAAGAAATATGCAGAAAATATGAGCAGACACTTCTCCAAAGAGGACATCCAGGTGGCCAACAGACACATGAAACGATGCTCAGCATCCCTCCTTATCAGAAAAATAGAAATCAAAACCACACTGAGTTACCACCTTACGCCGGTCAGAGTGGTCAAATAAATCAGGAGACTCTAGATGCTGGCAAGGATGTGGAGAAATGGATACCCTCCTACACTGTTGGTGGGAATGTAAATTGGTGCAGCCCGTCTGGAAACCAGTGTGGAAGCTCCTCAAAAAATTAACAATAGAACTCCCCTATGACCCAGCAATAGCACTGCTAGGAATTTACCCAAGGGATCCAGGAGTGCTGATGCATAGGGTCGCATGTACCCCCAGTGTTCATTGCAGCACAGAATGAAATCTGGCCATGTATGGCAACATGGATGGACCTAGAGGGTGTTATGCTGAGCGAAATAAGTCGGGCAGAAAAGGAGAGATACCATATGTTTGCACNAAAGTAAAATTGCCAATCAGGCAATTAGAGAAGAAATTTAAAAACATCTGTGGAAACAAAAGAAAACGAAAATGCAATAATCCAAACTCTATGGGATGCAGCAAAGGCACTCCTAGGAGGAAAGTACATTGTTCTCCAGGCTTATTTTAAGAAATTAGAAAAAGCACAAGAACAAAATCTAATAGCATACCTAAAGGAACTAAAAGGAGAGCAACAAGAGCACCCCAGACCCAGTAGGAGAAGTGAAATAATAAAAATCAGGGCAATAATAAACCATATAGAATCCAAAAAAAACTAGTTGAACTGATCAATGAAACCAAGAGTTGGTTTTTTGAAAAAGTAAACAAAATTGACAAACCTAAGCCAGGGTTTTCAAAAAGAAAAGAGAGAGCACCCAAATAGACAAAATCATGAATGAAAATGGGCTTATTACAACCAATCCATCAGAAATACAAGCAGTTGTCAGGGAATACTATGAAAAATTATATGCCAACAAGCTAGACAACTTAGAAGAAATGGACAAATTCCTAAACACACAGGCACTACCAAAATTCACACAGAAGGAGATAGAAAATCTGAACAGATCCATAACTAGTGAAGAAATTGAATCAGTGACCAAAAATCCCCCAACAAATAAGAGACCTGGGCCAGATGGCTTCCCTGTGGAATTCTACCAGACATTTAACACAGAGTTAGTACCCATTCTTCTCAAGCTATTCCAAAAAATAGAAATCGAAGGAAATCTTCTGGCCTCATTCTATGAAACCAGCATCACTTTGATTCCCAAGCCAGACAGAGATCCAACCAAAAAAGAGAACTACAGGCCAATATTCGTGATGAATACGGATGCAAAAATCCTGGGTGGCACAGGATGTTAAGCGTCCGACTTCAGCTCAGGTCATGATCTCACGATCCGTGGATTCGAGCCCCGCATCAGGCTCTGTGCAGACAGCTAGCTCAGAGCCTGGAGCCTGCTTCAGATTCTGTGTCTCCTTCTCTCTGACCTTCCCCTGCTCATGCTGTCTCTCTCTCTCTCTCTCTCTCAGAAATGAATAAAACATTAAGCAAAAAGATGATGTGTTTCATCTATACAGTGGAATACTACATGGCAATGAGAAAAAATGAAATCTGGCCATGTTGTAGCAACATGGATAGAAATTGAGGGTGTTATGCCGAGTGAAATAAGTCAGGCAGAGAAGGACCTGTACCATATGTTTGCTCATATAGGTGGATTAGGAGGAGCTTAACAGAGGACTATGGGGGAGGAGACGGGAAAAAATAGTTGGGGGGGGGAGAGAGAGAGGCAAACCATGAGAGACTCTTTCTCTTTTNTGATAAGGGTTGAGGGGGGAGGGCACTTGTGGGTATGAGCACTGGGTGTTATATGGAAACCAATTTGACAATAAACTATTTAAGAAAAAAAATAAATCCATCTGGTCCAATGTGTCATTCAAAGTCATTGTTTCCTTGTTGGTTTTCATTTTAAATGATCAGTCCATTATCATAAATGGGGGTGTTAAAGTCCTCTACTATTATTGTATTACTGTGAATTAGTTCCTTTATGTTTGTTATCATCTGTATTGTGTATTTGGGTGCTCCTTTGTGGGTGCATAATCAT
>NW_027533394.1:489891-493488 GCF_008692635.1 Crocuta crocuta | reverse complement strand
TTACAGTGTTTGTTTTAAAGTTTTTTCCAGTTATAAGTATTGCTACTCTGATTTTTCTTTTGTCAACCATTTGCATGATATAATATGTTTCTCCATCCCTTCACATACCACCTACAGGTGTCTTTATGTCTAAAATGAGCCTCTTAGGCAGGATGGGTCTTCCTTTTTTATACATATTGTCACTGTATGCCTTCAATTGGAGTGTTTAGTCCAATAACATTCTAAGTACTTATTGATAGGTACATATTGCCATTTTGCTACTTGTTTTGTGGTTGTTTCTGAGATTTTCTGATCCTTGTCTTTCATGGTTTGCTGATTTTCTTTAGTGATATATTTGGATTTTTTTCTCTTCTTTGAATATTTATTTGTGGTTTTTGATATATGGTTACCATGATATTTGCATATAATCTCTTTTGCATATAGTAGTCTATATTACGTTGATTGTGGTTTACGTTTGAACCCATTCTTTTCTCCTCCCCGCGTTTTAGGTATTTGTTGTTATATTTTATATTCTTTTTTATGAGTTCCTTGATACTGTCACTTTTTTTTTTAATGTTTATATTTGAGATAGAGAGATACAGAGCATGTGCAGGGAAGGGGAAAAGAAAGAGTGGGGGAGAAACAGAATCTGATGCACGCTCCAGGCACTGAGCTCTCACCACAGAGCCCAATGTGGGGCTTGAATTCACAAACCTCAAGATCATGACTTGAGCTGAAGTCAGATACTTAACCAAGTGAGTTGCCTGAGTCCCCTGCTATTGTCACTTTTGGTCTCTCCTTTCTACTCAGAGTCCTCTTTACTATTTCTTACAGGGCTGGTTTAGTTATCATGAACTCCTTTAATTTTTGTCTGGGAAACTCTATTCTTCTATTCTGAATGAGAATCTTGCTGGATAAACTATTCCTGGCCACAGATTTTTCCCATTCAGCACTTTGACTATATCATGCCACTCCCTTCTGGCTTGTCACGTTTGTTCTGAAAAATCTGCTTGCCTTCTATGTTTTCCCTCATAGGTTACCAACTTCTTCTGTCTCGCTCCCTTTTTTTTTTTTTTTATGTTTTATTTATTTCTGAGAGAGAGACAGCATGAACAGAGGACGGTCAGAGAGACAGGGAGACACAGAATCTGAAACAGGCTCCAGGCTCTGAGCTAGCTCCCAGCACAGAGCCAGATGTGGGACTCGAACCCACAAACCGTGAGATCATGATCTGAGCCGAAGTCGGACGCCCAATCGACTGAGCCACCCAGGCGCCCCATGTCTTGCTGCTTTTTGATTCTTCTTTATCGTTGTATTTTGCTAATTTACAGTGTGTCTTGGTGTTGGTCTGCTTTTGTTGATTCTGTTGGAGGCTCTCTGTGCCTCATCTCATGCACCTGTATATCTGTTTCCTTCCCCAGATTAGGGAAGTTTCCAGCTATATTTCTTCAAATAAATTTTCTACCCCCTTTTTCTCTCTCTTCTTATTGGCCTTCTTGTAGTAGTGAATGTTATGTTTTGTGGACTCACTGAGTTCCCTAAGTCTATTTTCACGTGCATATTTCTTTTCTCTTTTGTTCAGCCTGATTACTTTCCATTACTCTTGTCTTCTAGGTCACTAATTCATTCCTCTTCTTCTTCCAGCCTGCTATTTATTCTATCAAGTGTGAGTTTCATTTCATTTATTGAGCCCTTTATCTCTGCATTAAGGGTCTCACTTATGTTGTCTTCCACTATTTCCTCAAATCCAGTGGGTGTCCTTATGATTACTGCCTTAAATTCTCTGTCAGGCATGTTACTTATATTTGTTTCATTTAGATTTCTGGCTATGACCTTTTCCTGTTCTATTATTTGTGTCAAATTTCTCTTCGTTTTGTCTGCCTCTTTGTCTCTGTTTCTTTTAAGAATTTCAGCTATGTCTTTTGCTCTTAAAAGTAGTAGTGACCTTATAAAGAAGAGATCCTAGAATGCCCTGCAGTGTCCCCTGTTCACCAGAACCTCGTATTTTAGGAGAGTATCCTGTATATGATGCTTATGTCTTAATATTTTGTCTGAGCCACTTTTTATTTCACTGCGGTCATCTGCACTGACTCTGTCTTTTGTGGGCTGTACATGCTCTGTGTGGCATATTTGGGACCCAGGCAGGTCAGCTCTGAGGGGGCACAGCTACTGGTGAACTTGAGAGCTGGGTGGCAGTGTTAGGAAAATAGGAGTTGGACCACTAGTCCTATGCCAGATTCTCCAAAGTACTGCAGCAGCTGGGGACACAGTGCACAACTGTGCACCAGGTGGCTGGGCAGGACATGTGCAGCTTTAACAGAATTTGCCCTGGGTGGGTGAGTCCTCAAGAGACCTCATGGCCATGGGTCTCTGCTTGCTGGTTAGTCAGTGTCTCTGTAGCCTCACCTCCTGCAGGTTGCTCTGTGTTAGTAGCTGCATGGCAGGGGAGAGAAATGGCACCTGCTGCCTCTCTCCTTTTCAGAGAAATCCCCCAACATCCTCCAAAATCAGCATGAAGAGATCTGTCTCCCTTTTGCTCCAGTACTATGTAAACTGCTGTTTTTATGTTGCTTCTCCACATAAGCTGCTGTCTGTTAAAGGGTAGCAACCAAGTGATAGCTGGCCCACTGCTGAGTCAGCAGAAGTTTAAAGCTCCAGACTCCTAAGTCCCAGTGGTTTTATAAACTGATGGAATTCAGCCCCTCTGGTGTTTTTCAATTTTTTGTTTGTTTTTTGTTTGCGAGAAAGAGATCACACGCTAGCTGGGAGAGGGGAAGAGGGAAAGAGAGTCTTTGCTCAGCAAGGAGCCCAGTGCAGGGCTCTATCCTATGAACCTGGGATCATGACCCAAGCTGAAATCAAGAGTCGAATGCTCAACTGACTGAGTCATGTAGGTGTCCCCAGCCCCTCTGGTTTTTAAAGCCAAACATTATGGGGATTAGTCTCCCTATATGAGTTTCCTGGTGTGAGTGCCTGTTTTCCCTGCCCTCTCTATATACCCTGCTCCCTCCCTTCTATGGGCAGCCTCTCTTGGCCTTTTCTTACCTTCCTAACTTTTCTGATGTAGGTGTTTCTCTGTATATTGTTGTGATCTTTGTTCTGCTGGTCTTTGAATTGCTCTTCAGACTTGGATATGGATGATATCTAGTTATAAATGTGGGAGTAGATGAACTCAGGGCCCTCCTACTCTGCCATCTTTTAGGCTCCTTTGTACAGTGGTTTTTTATTTTTATGTAAGTAGTCTCTACAGTGTGGGACTTGAACTCACAACCCCGAGATCAAGAGTTGCATGCTCTTCCAACCAAGCCAGCTAAACAGGCACAGGGGTACAGCGGTATTTTAGAAAATAATTTTTATGTTATATCAGAATGAAAGTTCCAAATTGGAATGAGCAGAAATTATACACAGTTTTCAGACTCTAATGAAACAAACCTAAAATAAATAAAAGCAACTTTTGGAGCACCTGGGTGGCTCAGTTGGTTAAGCATCCAGCTTTGGCTTGGGTCGTGATCTCACGGTTTGCGGGTTTGAGCCTCATGTCGGGCTCCGTGCTGACATCTCAGAGCCTGGAGACTGCTTCAGATTCTGTCTCTCCCTCATAAAATAAACAAAAAACTT
>NW_027533394.1:481691-489491 GCF_008692635.1 Crocuta crocuta | reverse complement strand
CCGTACTAAGAGTGCTTAGGATTCTCTCCCTCTCTTTCTGCCCCTCTCCCCTACTTGCATTCTCTCTCTCAAATAAAAAATATAAAGTATTAATAAATTTGGAGAAAGTGGACCAAACCAAAAATTAGAACCTCGAATTTAGTCCAGATACACCAAATTTGAGTCAAGGAAAGTGTAAAATAATTTACTAGGAACTAAGAAAAAAATTTGACTCAGTATCAAAAAATTGCTTCACCTAACAATCTGGATATATTTTTTTCTAGCAGTTTCTTTCACACATTTAACAAAGATGACTCCATCTCTAGTTTTTTTAGAACATTACAAAAAAAACCTTGGTGATGTGTTTTATTAAAGTTTATCTAAAGCTGATTATTAGATCTAAGAGCACACATTCCCACCTTAAAAGAAAAAGATACATCTCACATTCATATGCAGAAATCTTAAATGCTAGAAAATGTATTTCTTCAGTGGTAATCTATGATATTTAATTTGAGTTTATTAGCCAGCCATAAAATTCTAATCGTATATTCACCTTGACAGCGTTGGTTGGGGGCGGGGGGAGGGTGCACCACTCACATTGTAGTCTGTGTGAATGGTGCCCCCTGTGACGTGCAGTATCTAGTCTTACAAGGTAGCCCTGGGTTAAGACAGTGCATATGCTCTTGCTGGAAGATGTTTGTATTAGCTTAGAAGGGCTTCAAGGAGAGGACCATATTATTGTGTTTGTTTTTCCTTTTCAGATTTAGGAAGTTATGGACATTTAAAGTATAACAAGCACCATAGGTAGCTGTTTCTTGTGACTCTTCAGAACAAGGAACCAGGTAAGTGACAACTCAACATGGTCTTACTGCTTCCCTCTATGTCTACAGATGGGGAACAGGATGGAACAGCTACAAGTATGGATGCTTCTACCCAGGGCTTACTAGAAGGTATTGGGCTTGATGGTGATACATTGGCTCCCATGGAGACAGATGAACCTACTGCCTCAGATTCTAAGGGCAAATCTAAAATCACACCTGCTATGGCTGCCAGAATCAAGCAAATCAAGCCTTTATTGTCAGGTGAGTGATTCTTTTTCTTCCTACTCCCTTTTCTGGGTTTCAGAGTCTTAACCAGTTCTCAGACAAATTCAGTTGATATGGCTGTGTTGTTTCCTTTAAGGAACTTTTAAACTTGGGTGGCTTGTCTTCAGATGTATTTAATACAGTGTCTACTATGTGACAGGCTCTGTACTAAGTGCTCGAGAACAGAGATAAAGGGACTCGTTTCCTGAAAGCCATGTCTACACCTCCTTTTCTTTAATTCCTTCCTTCCTACTCATTTTTCAACTACTGCAAATGGCTTCTGCTCCTACCATTCCACTGAAATGTCTCACTGGAAACTTGTTGCTAAGTCCATTGGATACTCTTCAGCCCCTTTCTCATTTTTCTGCAGCAAAATAGTTGGCCCACCACCTCAGAAAACTCTTTTCTTGGCTTCTGTGGTATGAAACTGTCCTGTTTCCCTGTTAACTTGTCTGGCTTCTCCACCCAGTCTTCCTTTTCCTTCCTTTTTGACCCTTAAACATAGTTGGCAAGTGACATGGTTGATTCATGTTTTAATAATGTAATTTTAGCAGCTCTGTGGAGACCACATTAACAAGATACAAGACTGCATTAAAGATGTGCACTGATCTTTGTCGTCTTTTGCCCCTTAATGTTTAAGAAACATATTTTGTATGTTCCTCAATATTTGCCTCTTTCTGACACTTTAATGTAGAGGAAAGTGAGGACATAACTCCTGGGAATCTGGAGCTGGGCCCCAAAACAAGCAGAAAATGGCCTTTGGTGGTTCTATTTGTTATTTTAAACTCCCTTGAACTTTACATTCTGTTCTAATTTGTTTAATTCTTCTCCTTTTGTTTTAATTTGAAAATCTACCACCACAAACCCTATATTGAAGGACCAAGAGACCAAGAAGGTGCTCATGGTTTACCTCTACTTTTCTTTGCTTGACCTCTTGGACTACTATGACCTTAGTAAAATACGGGGTTTCTGTGTGGGCCCGGCCCATGCTTTTAATGTCTATTTATCTGTGGCTACTGGCCTTTTATTTTCCTTTCTTATCCTTGCTAACAACTTCTGAGCTGTTTGTTTGTGAAACAAAGTGTAGTCTTAAGTTCGGATACATTGGTTTTTCAAAGTCTGGGCATAACCAGCATCCAGCCAAGCAGTGCAAATATCTGTACCTAGTATTAGGAGATCCTGATTTGGATGGATTAGGAAGAACGGCCTGTTCCTTTTTTCTTATGCTGTTTAACTCCGTGTACTAAGCTTTGGGTATGATATGTACTGCCAGCTCTAGTAGTAATAGAGCCTATTTTTCACAGTGCAGGTACACAATTAAGAAATGTTACTTTGACTCAGATCTAACCTTTCTTATCTCTGGATCATGATGAAATGTTTCTGAAATTCTGTAGCAGTATTTTCATTCATGATTTTGAGTAATATTCATTGTAAAAATATAAAATACAGAGAAGGGGCGCCTGGGTGGCTCAGTCGGTTAAGCGTCTGACTTCGGCTCAGGTCATGATCTCGCAGTTCATGGGTTCGAGCCCNTTCTAAATAGAATATGTCTGGACATGTTGCCTTTCTCTTTTTCTACATTTCCTTTTATAGGTTTATATTTGGATTCTACTCTCTTTTTGGTTCAACGACATGTACCAAAAAGCATCCTACAAAGATGAGAACTTGAAATACTTATAGTCCATCTACCTAACACCTTAGCAAAGGCATTTATAAAATTGTTAAGCTTTTCCTAGCAGTATTTTTAAAGTTCTGTAGGCATTTTAAGTGATTCCATAACCCAGTAGATGTATTCATTTACTTAACTGATTATATTGCCGTGTTGCTTTTTCTACAAAGATAGTTTCAATATATACTTCCTTTAACAGTATATTTACCTTATTTGTCTTTCACATTTGTTATATAATGAGTGCCAACATAGTTCTCTGTCTCCTGCCTTCAAAAGAGGCATTTATTGGGGGAGGGTCAAGATGGCTGAGAAGTAGTGAGCTCTGTGCA
This sequence comes from Crocuta crocuta, assembly GCF_008692635.1. NCBI lineage: Eukaryota > Metazoa > Chordata > Mammalia > Carnivora > Hyaenidae > Crocuta > Crocuta crocuta. The sequence continues at coordinate 486,429 of NW_027533394.1, read as the reverse complement.
TTGCACTTGCTCCCATATCTCACACGAAAAGATCTGAAGCCATAGGAAACCTTACAGAACCCAAGAGATTGGGAGAAAAAGGACGCAGAATCCACCGAGAAAGCCTTCTAACGTGAGTGCGAACTGAGGAAGATAAAATCGGGCTGGGATCGGAGACTCGGGGCGATCCCCCTCTGTGGGGAGTAAGAAGGGAAAGAGAGAGTCCGAAACTACTCAAGACATGGTCCCTGTCGCTGGGGAACAGAAAAACCTCCGCTCGGGGCACAGAAGGACCGTGCGCACCAGGTCCCCGCGCGCCAACTTGTCCGGGAGGGGACGCGCGCCGACCGCTCCTTTTTGCTCCTGGCTGCCTGGACCCCTAGAGAGGCCCCATGCCGACCGCGCCATTGTGCTCCTGGTTGGCTGGATCCCTGGAGGAGCTGCACGCGCATGTACTGGGCCTCTGTACTCCTCGCTGGCTGGACCCCTAGAGGGAAGGCAAAGGGCTTAAATCTGGGAGATTTGCCCGCGAGTTCATGTTTCGGGTGATGAGACACAGAGGGACCCGGTTTCCCGCTCTCCAGCAGGCCCAGCGCGCCCCCCAGGCAAACCCCCATCCTTGCTCCCCAACCCGACCTGGAGGAGAAGAGAGCAGTGATTCTGACTCCATCCCCAGGGCTAGGCTAGAGGATTGGAATTGCCCTGAGGGGATTGCCTGCAAGGTTGTGTCTACGGCAATATCAGTGGGGCACGCTGACTGGGATTTGGAAACTAGGCCTGGCCTGGGTGAAAGAGCGCGACGCACTTTGGCTGCGCCCCCGGCACAGGGAGTTTACACACCCAAAAAAGCAAGGTGCAACACTTGGTNATCCCTGCTAGAGAGCTGCCCTCCTCACCCCCCCCTTCCCGGAACACTGACCTGATTAACTCTGGTCACCAGCTTGCTTAAACAGCCACATTTAGTCTATTCTGTAGATGTAAATTCAACACTACCTAACTTAATCATCTCTGTCTCTCAGGAGTAATTAGACTATATAGTTTCTCTCTGTTATCTCTGGATAACACCAGTGTCCCTTTCTCACCCATCCAACCAAATTCCACCCTTTAGCTCTTTGGAAAAAGCCTCTTATCCCTTCTGCCTGTACATACTATTTCCAGTTTTGCCTCATCCCCGCCCTATCTTCTCTCTCTTTCTCTATGCTCTTCAACCAGCACTGCATACACCCGGCTATGTAATTGTAGCTAGGAAACCCGGTTATATATGCTTTAAACCGTTCTTTGTCCATCGGTTTTCTTCTTTTTGACCTTTTCACGTATTTTTTATTATNATGGAATGTAAATGGGCTGAATGCTCCAATCAAAAGACATAGGGTAGCAGAATGGATAAAAAAAACAAAATCCCTCTCTATGCTGTCTACAAGAAATTCAATTTAGACTGGAAGATACCTTCAGTTTAAAAGTAAGGGGATGGAGAAATATATATCATGCTACTGGAAATCAAAAGAAAGCTGGAGTAGCTATACTTTTATCAGACGAACCGGACTTTAAAGACAATAACGAGATGAAGAAGGGCATTACATAAAAAGTACATGGTCTATGCATCAGGAAGAACTAACAATCATAAATGTTTATGCACGGAATATGGGAGCACCTAAATACTTAAAACAATCACAAACAGAATCTTATAGATAAGAATGTGCTAATAGCAGGGGACTTTAATACTCTGCTTACAGCAATGGATAGATCATCCAGACAGAAAATCACTAAAGAAATAATGGACTTGAAAGACACATTGGACCAGATGAATCTGACAGATATATTTAGAACTCTACATCCTGAGGCCAAGGAATTCACTTTCTTCTCAAGTGCGCATGGCACGTTCTCCAGGATAGATCCCATACTAGGACATAAAGCAGCCTTCCATGAATATAAAAGAATTGAGATCCTACCATGCACACTCTCAGATCATAATGCTTTGAAACTTGAAATCAATCACAGGAAGAAGTCTGGAAAATCTCCAAAAACATGGAGGTTAAAGAACACCCTACTAAAGAATGTATGTGCCAATCAGGCAGTTGGAGAAGAAATTTAAAAATATATGGAAACAAATGAAAATGAAATCACAACAATCCAAACTCTATGGGATGCAGCAAAGGCAGTCCTAAGAGGAAAGTACATTGCACTCCAGGCCTATTTCAAGAAATTAGAAAAAGCACAAGTGCAAAATCTAACAGCTCACCTAAAGGAACTAGAGGCAGAGCAACAAGAATGCCCTAAACCCAGTAGAAGAAGAGAAATAGTAAAAAATCAGAGCAGAAATAAACAACATAGAGACCAAAGAAACAATTGAACAGATCAATGAAACCAAGAGTTGGTTTTTTGAAAAAGTAAACAAAATTGACAAACCTCTAGCCAGACTAATCAAAAAGAAAAGAGAGAGCACCCAAATAGACAAAATCATGAATGAAAATGGACTTATTACAACCAACCCCTCAGAAATACAAGCAATTATCAGGGAATACTATGAAAAATTATATGCCAACAAATTGGACAACGTAGAAGAAATGAACAAATTCCTAAACATACACTCAGTACCAAAATTCACACGGGAAGAGAGGAAATACCTGAACAGACCCATAACGAGTGAAGAAATCGAATCAGTGATCAAAAATCTCCCAACAAATAAGAGCCCTGGACCTGATGGCTTCCCTGGGGAATTCTACCAGACATTTAAAACAGAATTAATCCCAATTCTTCTCAAGCTATTCCAAAAAATAGAAATCGAAGGAAAACTCCCGGACTCATTTTATGAAGCCAGCATCACTCTGATTCCCAAGCCAGACAGAGATCCAGCAAAAAAAAAAAACTACAGGCCAATATCCTTGATGAATACGGATGCAAAAATCCTCAACAATATCCTTGCAAATCAAATCCAACAGCACATAAAAAGAATTATCCACCAAGTTCAAGGGGGATTCATTCCTGGGTTACAGGGCTGGTTCAGTATGCGCAAATCAATGTGATACATCACATCCACAAAAGAAAAGATAAAAGCAATATGATCCTGTCAATAGATGTTGACAAAATATAGCATCCCTTCTTAATAAAGACCCTCGAGAAAGTCGGGATAGAAGGAACCTACTTAAGCATCATAAAAGCCATCTATGAGAAGCCCTCAGCTNCAAAGAGGAAGTCAAACTTGCACTTTTCGCAGATGACATGATACTCTACATCGAAAACCTGACAGACTCCACCAGAAGCCTACTAGAACTGATCCAAGAATTCAGCAAAGTTGCAGGGTAGAAAATCAATGTACAGAAATCGGTTGCATTTTTATACACCAACAATGAAGCAACAGAAGGGTTAATCAAGAAGCTGATCCCATTCACAATTGCACAAAAAAGTGTAAAATACCTAGGAATAAACCTAACCAAGGATACAAGAGATCTGTATGATGAAAACTATAGAAAACTTATGAAGGAAATTGAAGAAGACACAAAGAAATGGAAAAACATTCCATGCTCATGGATCAGAAGAACAAATATAGTTAAAATGTCATTACTACCCAAAGCACTCTACACATTCAATGCAATCCCAATCAAAATTGCACCAGCATACTTCTCAAAACTAGAACAAACTATCCTAAAATTTGTATGGAACCACAAAAGACTCCGAATAGCCAAAGTAATACTGAAGAATAAAACCAAAACGGGAGGTATCACCATCCCAGACTTTAGCCTCTACTACAAAGCTGTCATCATGAAGACAGTATGGTATTGGCACAAAAAAGACACATAGACCAATGGAATACAATGGAGAACTCAGACCTGGACCCAAAGTTATACAGCCACCTAATCTTTGACAAAGCAGGAAAGAATATCCAATGGAAAACAGACAGCCTCTTTAACAGATGGTGTTAGGAGAACTGGACAGCAACATACAGAAGAATGAAACTAGATCAATTTCTCACACCATACACAAAAATAACCTCAAAAGGATAAAGGACCTGAATGTCNATATGATGGAATACTACATGGCAATGAGAAAGAATAAAATCTGGCCATGTGTAGCAACATGGATGGACCTTGAGGGTGTTATGCTGAGCGAAATAAGTCAGGCAGAGAAGGACAGATACCATATGTTTCAACGTATAGGAGGATTAGGAGGAACTTAACGGAGGACCATGGGGGAGAAGAAGGCGGGAAATGGTGGGGGAGAGAGAGAGAGAGGCAAACCATGAGAGACTCGAATGATGGGAACAAACTGAGGACTGATGGGTGTGGGGGCGTGGGGGGAGATGGGCATGGAGGAGGGCACTTGTGTGGATGAGTAGTGGGTGTTATATGTAAACCAACTTGACAGTGAACTGTAAAAAAAAAAAAAAAGCATTTATTCTCTTTGAAACACCCTTTTTGGATTGTCACATGTAGAAAGAAATCCAGGTATTTCCCAGGTATTGTGAGGGAGGAAGTGGTTGATCGTAAAAGTATATCGTCACTAATATTAGTTATAATGAAATCATTCTGAGAATACTCTCTTGCCTTATTTGACTTTTGGGTTCCAGCTTCCTCCAGATTAGGCCGAGCACTTGCTGAGCTATTTGGACTCCTTGTTAAACTTTGTGTGGGGTCTCCTGTCCGCCAGAGAAGGAGCCATCATGCTGCGAGCACCACCACAGCACCAACACCTGCTGCTCGATCCACAGCCTCAGCCCTCACTAAGCTCCTCACAAAGGGCTTATCTTGGCAACCTCCGCCAT
>NW_027533394.1:474413-481529 GCF_008692635.1 Crocuta crocuta | reverse complement strand
AACAGCCAGACTACCCACCTACTTGAATTCCAGTCAGTCTCAGTCATTTCAGTACAATGTTAAATTTAATAGGCTTCTATATGAATTTTCCTACTGCTTCTGTGACTACTTCAAAGAAATCTAAAATTTTGCTTTTTCCCCTCTTTCAGGCTGACCTTCTTCATCTGTTCGGTTGGTTTTACATCTCCAATGCTGTTTGATGAGAGGAAATATCCTTACCACCTCATGCTGCAGAAATTTCTGTGCTCTGGAGGCCACAATGCTCTTTTTGAGTAAGAATTGAGTTGTTTCACAGAGAAGCATTTTTTGGAGTTTGGTCTTCTTGTGTGCCTTAGCAGCACACAACTTTCTACATCTCCTATCCTGTGACAGTGAGATACGTAGAGACAACCATTAGTTGTACCCTTTTATACTCTGGGAACTAGCCGTGTTTTTCTGCCTTCCTTGGAGTTGGGATTCACCCTGTCTTAGAGGTGTTCATAAGAATCTGTTTTTTCTCATTTGGTTTTTAGTGGTGGGTACATAGTTTTCTAATAGACTTGTCTTTTTCTATTGTTTCTCTGACTGATAATTTTTCTCCTTAGTTTGAAGATTCTAAGCTGAATTTCACTTTTTTTTTTTTTGGACGTATAGTTGACATACAGTGTTAAACTTGTTTCAGGTGTGCAACATTATGATTTGACAATTTCGTGCATTGTGCAGTGCTCATCCGGATAAGTGTAGTTACCATCTGTCACCTTACAAAGTTATTACAGTGTTTTTAACTGTCTTCCCTATGTAGCAGTTTTCATTTCTTTGATGTGTTTGTGTTTATTTTATATCTAAGTTTGTACTTAATCCCCTCCACCTATTTCCCCACCCCCTTCCCTTATGGCAACCACTTTGGTTTTTCTGTTTGTTCATTTTGACTTTATAAAGTAAAGCTAAAAGTGATAATCGTTTTTCAGTCTGTATGTGTATCAAGTCATCACATTGTATACCTTAAACTTACATATGTTATATGTCAGTAATAGCTCAGTAAATCTGGAATAAACCCTCGTCCCCAAAAAGATAAAGCTAATAAATATTGGATAGATTAACAGCTATAGCTCCAAGAGGAGAGACATGTAGTGCCAGTGTAGATACTGGGAACCTTCTGAATGCCCCCCCCCAATCTAAAATACTAATATTCTCTCTCCATACTCTTTTTTTATTTGAATTTAAAACTTTCAATTGGGCTCTGTCCATGGGAGGCAAAGTTCCTGTTGCTGAGGGATTAGAACATTCAGATTTACCTGATGGCACAGGAGAATTCCTAGATGCCTGGCTAATGCTAGTGGAGAAGATGGTGAATCCCACCACGGTGCTTGAATCTCCACATTCACTGCCTGCCAAATTGCCTGGAGGCGTCCAGAACTTTCCACAATTCAGTGCCCTCCGCTTCCTTGTGGTAACTCAGAAAGTAAGTATTGAGCATTCTGAAACCAAGAGGAATTTCTCGTGCTGATTAGGTAGCTCTCTTTTTTGGTCCTCAGTGAAATAACTTTATTGTTGGAGAACCATTGGATCCTACTCCCAGATAAGGGCTGCCTTACAGAAGGGGATAGAGACCATTGGAGAATATCCTGTGGTGTAAATATTTGTACTGTAAACTTGAGATTGGTTCTTCAGGTTGGGTTCAGTGCTCCTTCTGTGTGCTTCTTCAGGCCCCCTCAGTACTGACCAAGGATTTTATTGTTGGCACTGACCTTTTGAGGAAAGACTTTCCTATAAGTGTTCGACTTACTCCTCCAGTAGCTTTGAATTGAGATAGAATGATCTTCACGCAGCTTTTCAAATGACTTCTAGGCGGCCTTTACTTGTATCAAGAACCTGTGGAACCGGAAACCCCTGAAGGTATATGGTGGGCGAATGGCTGAGTCCATGCTGGCCATCCTATGCCACATTCTCCGAGGAGAACCTGTGATTCGAGAGAGACTAAGCAAAGAGAAGGAGGGGTCTCGAGGAGAAGAGGACACAGGGCAAGAAGAAGGTGGTTCTCGCCGGGAACCTCAAGTCAACCAGCAACAACTGCAACAGGTAGGGTCCTGGCCTCCCACTCCAGGGCCTAGGCTTTGCACCAGATTGAATACTCTTTTAAGTTTACATGCCACTGAGTGGCTGGTCCTCTTAACCAGGAGATAGGTTTAAATTTGTTCCCTCTTAGAATTTCTGTTTTCTCCTGAGAGAACTGGGGTGTAATTTTAATGCTCCTAACAGGTAAAAGATTTGTGTCCTCCCAAGCATGTTGTTCAGTAGTATTAAAGCTCTTTTACAGGGCTGCCTAGGTGGCTCAGTCGGTTAAGCGTCCGACTTCAGCTCGGGTCATGATCTCACGGCTCGTGGGTTCGAGCCCCGCATCAGGCTCTGTGCTGACAGCTAGGTCAGAGCCTGCAGCCTGCTTCAGATTCTTGTCTCCCCCTCTCTCTGACCCTCCCCTGCTCTCTTTCTCTCTTAGAAATAAATAAAAAACATTAAAAAAAATTTTTTTTAAACTCTATTTACAGTATTCTCAATAAAAGGCGGCTGTCATGTTCTTTGGACACGAACTGTTCTCAGCTACTTTTTCATTAATCTATAGAAGGGAAAGATAGGAGAAAAATGACCCAAATTTATTCTCCAAGAAGAGCTCTCTGAAACCTTAACCTACAAACCTTTTTTTGTTTGTTGTCCTTAAGTAAATATATAAACTACATTTTGAAAATTGGAGGCCAGAAGTAGACGCGGGAGGCCCTTAAGATCCTAGACATTTTAGTGTCACAGAGCATTTAGCATATTCCTCTGGAAATAGATGTGTGTTCTCTTTATGTTGAGTCCTTTTCAAATACAAATACGTCTTCTACATGTACATACAACTAAAATGCTCACTTTAAGAAAATTTGGAAATATAACAAAGTATTTTAAAGGCCATCATAATGTCAGCAGACAAGATGGTTTTTCATCACTTAATTTTATGCCTAATTTTTACATACTTAACATCATACAGTATGTAGAATTGTATTGCTGTCATTCAGAAAATGGGTTGTTGTTTTTTTTAGCTTCCTGTCATTCTTTTATTACTGGATGTTAGTTTTCTTATTTGATGTTGTAAATCTGTGGTGCATAGTTTCTTTTTGTACATATCTTTCTGTAAATCTCATGATTATTTCCTAGTAATAAAATTCCTGGTCATTTTCTCAGGCTCTTGGTCTGTTGCCCGTTGTTTTCCAGAAGAGTGGGGACCCATTTTTTCCTCTGTGTATGAATCTCAATCTGTGAATTAGAATGATCCTGTTCATGATGATAACTGTCTAGCCCCATTTTCTTAGAGGATAGAATTGAGAATCACCTTGGCTACCTGCCCCAATGTGTGGCTCTAATGTTTGAATGCTATGGAAGCACCAAATGGAAAGGATTGTTACTTAACTGCCTTAGCTTATTTAATGTTCTCAGTTCATGTGAAGTTAGAAAACCTTTCTTGCATCTCGAAAGGGTTTCTGCCTTTTAAAAATGTATTTGAATTTCTCTTTTATTGTGGTTCTGAGCTCCTGCATTCTTTTTCTAGCTCATGGACATGGGCTTCACAAGGGAACATGCTATGGAGGCCCTCTTGAACACCAGCACCATGGAGCAAGCCACAGAGTACCTTCTAACCCACCCTCCTCCAATCATGGGAGGAGTTGTTCGAGTAAGTTGGCTTAGCAGCTCTAATTTTCTAGGACATTGGTTTGGCTGCTGCTGTGTTTTTTCTTATGTTGTATTTCCATCATTGGTCTTCCATTCTATAAACTACTTTTCATTTTCAGACTTCTGCATGCCAATATTTTCATTTTGTGATAACATTGTTCTAGAATGTAATGAACAGAAGCTTCCTATCTCCCAGCCATGCAAATTACTGGACTTTTTTGCAGAAGAGCTCTTAAAGTATTGACAATCAGGAAACAATAGAAGAAACGCTTTTCTGAGATGCAGAATAGGTAGTCACATTGAAGTCCCCTTCCTATGCTTTATTTCATTGTGATTTCCCCTCTGTTTTTGTAGTGACCAAGTAAGCCTAGGATTTGACTTTAGAGAGTAGCATTCAGGACACCTTCTCTTTTTCTCTAAAGCTTAAGCACAGCATGTCTGATTCCTTGTGAGTTGGTATGTGTTTTGTTGCTGGATTTTCTGTTGCTTCTCTCTGTAGGATCTGAGTATGTCCGAAGAGGACCAGATGATGAGAGCAATTGCCATGTCTCTGGGACAGGATATCCCAATGGATCAAAGAGCGGAATCACCTGAGGTAATTAGGAAATAGGATATCCAAAAGGGTCTGACACATTACTCTTTAGTACTTTTATGAACATTCTGCTACTACTGCAGAGTAATTGGTGGAGTTAATGGCTAAAGAAAAGACATGAGAGCATTCATCCCAGTCTTGCCATCACTGATGTACATTGTATTGACTCGAAGCTAAGTGAGGCAGATGAAATGTTAACCTTTAGTGTCAAATAAGAAACCCAAGATATACCTGGTAGTGTTTATTAGGCCAATCTTGCTTATCTGTTCTTAGATAACAATTACTTCAGTTTACTTAGACTGGTAGAGAATGCAGGACAATTTCTCTAAATGATTTTGTTGGGAGGGTGTGATAGAAGAGAGACTACAAATAAATTTGCAATGCTTTGGGCATTAGAAGTGTCCTTTTCTGCTTTTTCTGTCTTGCCTTTGTGGCTGCCCTCATGAACAGTTGCCACCCCTGAAGAACATACCCCTGCTTGAGGAGAAAGATAGTGGGTATTCAGTATGGTAGGGCCAGTACATTTTAGAGTGTTTCCTGTGTCTTCAGCTCTCCCATATACTATCATTCTTCCTTCCATGCCTCCAGGAAGTTGCTTGTCGGAAAGAGGAGGAGGAACGGAAAGCTCGGGAAAAGCAGGAAGAAGAAGAAGCTAAATGTCTAGAGAAGTTCCAGGATGCTGATCCATTGGAACAAGATGAGCTCCACACTTTCACAGATACCATGTTGCCAGGCTGCTTTCACCTTCTTGATGAGCTGCCGGACACAGTGTACCGGGTGTGTGACCTGATCATGACTGCAATCAAACGTAATGGAGCTGACTATCGAGACATGATTCTGAAGCAAGTAGTCAATCAGGTGAGCTCTCCAGGAGCCAGAAGAAGGGAATGTGTGAAGTACTTTTTCTACCATTCATCAGAATCTGATTTATTTTTTTTTTAATAAAACGGTTTGGGGTTGAGGGGGTGGTTTGTTTTTGCATTTTGCCCAATATGGATATATTCTGTTTGAATTCTTTAGATCTGGTAATGTCACTCTTTCTTGAGTGTTCTCTGCAAAAAGTGAATAAACTACTTCACAAAAATATATCTTTTAAAGGAAAAAAAGTTTTCTTCTTCTAGGCATCTCTTCGGAAATCCATCTAAAATGTCCCAAATCTGTCTCACTCTTGAGCCAAGTTAGGACCATTAGACTAACTGTGAATAAGTGTTTTATTTTTCCTTTCCTATGCAACAACCACTTCGCCAAACAAGTCCCCATCTTAATGTATATAGTTGTGACCTGGTATTTGTCTCCTTTTAAAGTATTTTTCTTTATTATGAAATTAATGTGTACTAGTAGTACAAATAGGGTAAGAAATAACCCCTCTCTCCGAAATAAATTTTAAAAACATTAAAATTTTTTTAAAGAATGGGCCGCCTGGGTGGCTCAGTCAGTTGGGCGTCTGACTTTGGCTCAGGTCATGATCTCACAGTCCGTGGGTTCAAGCCCCACCTCGGGTTCTGTGGTGACAGCTAGCTCAGAGCCTGGAGCCTGTTTCAGATTCTGTGTCTCCCTCTCTCTCTCTGTCTCTACCCCGCTCACGCTGTCTCTGTCTCTGTCTCTCTCTCTCTCTCAGAAATAAATAAATAAAACGTTAAAAAAAAAATAAAAGGGCGCTGGGTGGCTCAGTTAGTTAAGTGTCCAACTTCGGCTCAGGTCATGATCTCACAGTCCGTGGGTTCAAGCCCCACCTCGGGTTCTGTGGTGACAGCTAGCTCAGAGCCTGGAGCCTGTTTCAGATTTTGCGTCTCCCTCCCTCTCTGACCCTCCCCTGCTCACGCTCGTGCTCGCTCGCTCGCTCTCTCTCTCAGAAATAAGTAAAAGATTAAAAAATTTTTTTAATTAAAAATTTTTTTAAAAACTTTTACACCAAGAGATAGTATTTTAAGTTCTGTTTCCCTCACTGGTTTTTTTTCTTTGTTTTGTTTCACTATTCATGTTTTTAAACCCTTGGAAAGAAGCAGAGGAAGAAATTAAAAAGTCATGTATTTAAACATAACTTTAGTGTATAGAGAGCACAAAAGTAAAAGGAAAACTGAGTAAACCTTTTTTCCCAAGATAGGACCTAGGTTTAGTTATCTTTATATTAAGAGCTTATAGAAACGATTTTAAGAAAACTAAAACCTAGGAAAGATCAATTATGTCAAATTTATAAGAAACTTAATGTACAAAGTGAAGACCAACATTTCTAACAATCTGGTTTATTTTTGTTTTTAATGGTAATTCTGGGGCAGATGCAGTAAAAGATTGTTGATGGAAGTGTAAGTTTGGGAGAACCTTTGAGGTTGACTTACAGTGCAATAGAAATTAAAATTTTTTTTTTTTTATGTTTGTTTATTTTTGAGAGAGACTGTGTGTGATGGGGGAGAGGCAAAGAAGGAAGGAGACACAGAATCCAAAGCAGATTCCAGGCTCCACGCTGTTAGTGCAGAGCCTGACATATGGTGCTCAAACTCATGAACAATGAGATCATGATCTGAGCTGAAGTCAGACAGTTAACCAACTAAGCCACCTAGGCACACTGAAGAAAATTTTTTTAATGTTTGTTTACTTTTAAGAGAGAGCGAGACCGAGTTTGAGCAGTGAAGGGGGGCGGAGAGAGAAGGAGATACAATCTAAGACTCCGGGCTCTGAGATGTTAGCACAGAGCCTGATGCAGGACTCTATCTAACTCATGGACCATGAGATTATGACCTGAGCCGAAGTTGGACACTTAACCTACTGAGCTACCCAGGCATGCAGAAATTTTTTAAATATTCCATTTCCTTTAAGTTAAAATTGAGGCTTTTTGTTATTTA
>NW_027533394.1:472418-474119 GCF_008692635.1 Crocuta crocuta | reverse complement strand
CTTACCTGACTTGGCCACTTCTCTCCTCTTCTAGGTGTGGGAAGCTGCTGATGTATTGATCAAAGCTGCTCTTCCCCTGACAACGAGTGACACAAAAACTGTGTCGGAGTGGATCAGTCAGATGGCCACCCTGCCCCAGGCCTCCAATTTGGCTACTCGAATCTTGCTTTTAACACTACTGTTTGAGGTAAGATTTAGATCTTTTGGTTCCTGTGATTCATCATTAAAGAATTATAAAACACCTATCATTTGAGACCTTGAAGAAGGTAGAAATGTAAGACATATAATCTCTTCATTTCATGAGTCCAGAGTTTCTGATAGGCTATAAGACATATAATTAAGTACAAAATGCAGTGTTCTGTGCCACATGAATAGTATAAAATTTTTCTCTTGAGTTCAGGAGGAAGGCAAATGTATCACTTCTGTCTGGCTAATGAGGGAAGGGCTTCTCAGGGCAAGTGTTAATTAATTGAATCGTGTCTTAGAGGATTTGGGGAATGATAGTTAAAAGGTTTTTAGAATGACTATCCTAGTTGTGGGATAATTTTTGCCTCTCTGAGGAAACCTCATTGGTAGCCAAAGAGTGGGGTCAGACGTGGAAACTGGATAATAGGCAGCAGATAGAATCTGATTCTTCCGTCATACTTGGTCAATAAACAGATTATTTTAGGCAAGAGAGTGGCCAGTACATGTTCTTATTCCGTCCTATATAGCAATTAGGAGGCAGTTGACCTTGAACAAATGACTCTTCGTTTGTAGGTCAGGTTTAACAGTAAAACCTGAACTTAATGGAGTAAAGCCTTTACAACAACTCACGAGATTAAGTCCAGTATATGTGTCAAATTGTGTGTTTACAGTCTTGGGGTTTTCCTTTTTTGATGGAAGTGTTAATTCTTATTTTAGCGCTTGTGAATAGATAATTTTTGGAAAGATTGCAAAGTACTGAATGCTGGGGGTCCCCAACAACATTATAATACAGAGAGAAATCACTCATGAACCTCCCTCCCCCTTTTAAAAAACACAAGTAACAGTGTTGAAATTTTTTCTAGCCCTTTTTCTATGCATTTAAAACAATTAGGATCAGACCATTTGAAAAAGAAAAATTTGCATTTTGTCCTCTCAGTATTATGAAGCTTTTCCCATGTCATGTATACATTCCATTTTCTGTACGTCCTCTAGTTTATTTAAGTAATTGCCTGTTGGACATTTAAATTACTTACAGCGCAGCCCCTACAAAGGAACTACTTTAGTGTAGCCCCTGTAGGGAAACTACTAACTAACCATTGCTATGTTTAATTAATTATTCCATCTTCCTGGAAAGAATATAAAGGTTCTCTGTAAATTAGAAGCTTTTCAACTTCAACATAATTAAGATTGTATATCCTAGATGACAATCCTTAATGGTAATGATATTAATGATCCTAATAACAGCTTCTGTGTTAAGTACATACTAATGTGCCAGGCAGCGTGTTGGGCAGTAAGGAGAGTGAACAAATGTACACACACACTTCATTTAATCCCCACAGTTAACATTTGAAGTAGAAATTCTTTCTTTCTGTGACCCCTGAGTGTCTAAACACCGAAGGCCTAGAGAACTTAAGTAACTCAGATCACACTACTAGTAGGTGGTGGAGGCGGAATTTTAATTCGGCAGTTCTCTTAGTGTTCATCTTTGTGTTCTCCTAAAATGTGCTTTGCTAA
>NW_027533394.1:458572-461677 GCF_008692635.1 Crocuta crocuta | reverse complement strand
TGAAATTTTTTCTAGCCCTTTTTCTATGCATTTAAAACAATTAGGATCAGACCATTTGAAAAAGAAAAATTTGCATTTTGTCCTCTCAGTATTATGAAGCTTTTCCCATGTCATGTATACATTCCATTTTCTGTACGTCCTCTAGTTTATTTAAGTAATTGCCTGTTGGACATTTAAATTACTTACAGCGCAGCCCCTACAAAGGAACTACTTTAGTGTAGCCCCTGTAGGGAAACTACTAACTAACCATTGCTATGTTTAATTAATTATTCCATCTTCCTGGAAAGAATATAAAGGTTCTCTGTAAATTAGAAGCTTTTCAACTTCAACATAATTAAGATTGTATATCCTAGATGACAATCCTTAATGGTAATGATATTAATGATCCTAATAACAGCTTCTGTGTTAAGTACATACTAATGTGCCAGGCAGCGTGTTGGGCAGTAAGGAGAGTGAACAAATGTACACACACACTTCATTTAATCCCCACAGTTAACATTTGAAGTAGAATTTCTTTCTTTNTAATCTTTAATAATAAGTAGAAGTTTTTTTTTTTCTTTGACCAATTAGGAGTTGAAGCTACCTTGTGCCTGGGTGGTTGAATCCAGTGGCATCCTTAATGTCCTAATCAAACTCTTGGAAGTCGTTCAGCCCTGCCTACAGGCCGCCAAGGAGCAAAAGGAAGTCCAGACCCCAAAGTGAGTGATCTTGTATTTCACCTGGTTTCACTTCTATTCCCCCCTCAGACTTGGGCCTAAAGCTTAAGGCCCGGAATCAAGCACTTTTCTGGAGCATGTATGGGGCAAATCTTTGGTACCTTTTGTGGTTTGAAAATAGTTGAGGTGCCTAATGAAATCAAGGTAAGTTTTCCCATATTGTACAGGTTTTCTGGCTTGCCCTAAGTAAATCGTTTCTTCTTCTTTTAGGTGGATCACCCCAGTGTTACTCCTGATAGATTTCTATGAAAAGACAGCCATTTCTTCAAAAAGGAGAGCCCAAATGACTAAGGTATATCATATATAATTATAATATATACCTGCTTAGCCTTTTGAGATAAGAATAGACCAGAAGAGAATATGGCAGAGTAGTAAAGAATGAATGGAAATCTCCCTGATCAAGACCTAAATCTCTTGAGGGATCTCAATAGCTATATTTCTCTTCTGAATGGTGAGTTAGAATTATTTTTTTAATGGAGCTTCTTGCTGAAGGGCCCAAGAACTTACCTGAAAGAAAATGTTAAAGGAGGATTGTGCTATCTCCAAAGGAGAGAGTGGCTTTTATGTGAAGGACTGAGTGTACAAGCAATTCCTACGAAAGCCAAGTGCTCTTTTATACAAAAATTATATATGCCACATTATCTCAGTGCCTTCTCAGAAACAGAAATTTTGTTCCTGCACATCTAAAATAATGTTTCCATTTGTAGAAAATAGTTGGAAACAAAAGAAAAGCAGAGGATTGCAGGACAAGGGTGTAGAGGTCTTTATGCCTTATGGAAGGGATCAGGAATGTGAGAGTTAATGTATACAAAAACTTGTCTTGTTTCTCAAAATTTTATTAAATGTTCAGTATTCTTTCTTTTTTTCCTGGTTAGCTTTAGTAGTGAACAGATGAAGTTACTGTTTCTTCTAATAACCAAACTTGTAGAAAATACAAAGAAATTTTGTGTTCTTATATTTAGTATCTACAGTCCAACAACAATAACTGGCGCTGGTTTGATGACCGCTCTGGGCGTTGGTGTAGTTACAGTGCAAGCAACAACAGCACTATTGACTCTGCCTGGAAATCTGGAGAGACAAGTGTACGTTTCACTGCAGGCCGAAGAAGATACACTGTCCAATTCACTACAATGGTACAGGTACGTGCTCACTCACTGCTGTAAACTATGGAAAAGAGGGGAAGGTGCTGAGTGTGTCTTTTGGTTTGCTTCTTCCTGAACCAGACGTCCTGACGTGTTATAGGAAGCACTATTACCACTACTAAATTTGGTATAGTTGACAGAGATTGGAGTCTTCCTAAAGTCATTAGTTAGACCATGAATATGTTTGTGCCAATTTGATACTGTCCCAACCAGAAATGATTTTAAGTGTTAGGGATGGTATCTGCTCTATAGGAAAGTTTCCAGTTTGTTATAGGGCCTTGTGTATGCTAGTTTCCTTCTGCGTAACTTAAGGCTTTCTCTCTGTAGGTGTTACGGATGGGATAAGTTGCCAGGGTTCCTTCCTATTACAGCATTTAACCTAGGAGTTTCAGCCCCTCTTACCGTTTCCTTTTTTTTGTAGAGATGTTTTTTGTCTTCTTGAATTTCTAGGTTAATGAGGAAACAGGGAACCGGCGCCCTGTGATGCTGACTCTCCTGAGGGTACCACGGCTGAATAAAAACTCAAAAAATAGCAATGGACAGGAACTAGAGAAGACATTGGAAGAAAGCAAAGAAATGGATATCAAACGTAAAGAAAATAAAGCCAGTGGTATGGACTTTTAGTTTTTGAAACTTTCAAGGAGTATTACATAAAGCTTCATGTGCCTTTATGGCTTAAATTTTAGCCAATTTTATCATGAGTGATTTTTTTATCCATTAGACTGCTTGGTGACTTAAAGATAGTCCTTTTTACATGTCCTTTTATCTGGTCTTAGAATTTGTGTTTGTATATTTCTCTTAATAGAAACAAACCCAAGTGCTTGACCTAGCTATGTAAATAGGGAGAGATATGGGAGGAAATGGCAAGTTAAACTTCTGAACTCTTACTTTTTCATTTGTAGATACTCCTTTGGCCCTAGAGAGTACAAATACTGAAAAGGAGACAAGCCTGGAAGAAACAAAAATTGGGGAGATCCTGATCCAGGGCCTGACAGAGGATATGGTGACTGTTTTAATCCGGGCCTGTGTGAGCATGCTTGGAGTCCCTGTGGACCCAGACACTTTGCATGCCACCCTTCGCCTCTGCCTGAGGCTCACCCGGGACCACAAATATGCCATGATGTTTGCAGAGCTGAAGAGTACACGCATGATCTTGAATTTGACCCAGAGTTCAGGCTTCAATGGGTTTACCCCCCTGGTTACCCTTCTTTTAAGACACATCATTGAGGATCCCTGTACTCTCCGTC
>NW_027533394.1:457844-458478 GCF_008692635.1 Crocuta crocuta | reverse complement strand
CCAGGATTGTGATGCTTCCAGCTTTGTTTTTTTTTTCAGGGTTGCTTTGGCTATTTGGGGTCTTTTCTGGCTCCATACAAATCTTAGGATTGTTTGTTCTAGGTCTGTGAAGAATGCTGGTGTTTTGTTGGTAGGAATTGCATTGAATATGTAGATTGCTTTGGGTCGTATCGACATTTTAACAATATTTGTTCTTCCAGTCCATGAGCATGGAATATTTTCCCATTTCTCTGTGTCCTCTTCAATTTCTTTCATAAGCTTCTTAAAAAAATTTTTTTAATGTTTTATTTATTTTTGAGAGAGAGAGAGAGAGACAGTGAGAGCAGGGGAGGGTCAGAGAAAGAGGGAGATACAGAATCTGAAACAGGCTCCAGGCTCTGACCTAGCTGTCAGCACAGAGCCCAACGTGGGGCTTGAACCCACAAACCGTGAGATCATGAGCTGAGCCGAAGTCGGACACTTAACCTACTGAGCCACCCAGGCACCGCAAGGTGAGTCTTTTTGATGTCAGCAGCTGGTTTCACTTCATATCATACATTTGTTGTCCTTGGTCTCAGATACAGTTCTATTTCTTCATAGGCTATATAGTTAGATATATACACTATATGCTTTGTCCAGCAAACTTTCCAGGCTT
>NW_027533394.1:456353-457715 GCF_008692635.1 Crocuta crocuta | reverse complement strand
CTCTGGCAATATATATTTCTTGAACCAAAAATTGTTACTGAGGAACTGGGATACCTTCTGCAAAGTTCATGTCTTACAGTTGATTCCTTTATAGGAGTATTTCTCATGTATTCACCCATGAGCTCATTTTCCAAACATTGTATTTTGGAGTTGTAAAGGTAGTAAAGTTTTGGGAATATATATAATATGCCAGACACTTTAATGAGCTCTTTACAGATACCCATATTCAGATTGGAAAACTAAGGCACATATATGTTTATTTTAGGAAACATAAATTAGTGGGAAAAAATGACACCGTAATTAGAGAAGAGAAAAATGTTTATGGGGCACCTGGGTGACTCAGGTCATGATGTCGCAGTTCATGAGTTCAAGCCCTGCGTCAGCCTGCCGACTGTCAGCACAGAGCCTGCTTCAGATCCTCTGTCCTCCTCTCTTCTGCCCCTCCCCCACCCATGCACATTCTCTCTCAATAAATTTATTTATTTATTAATGTTTTATTTATTTCTGAGAGAGAGAGAGACCGCATGAGCAGGGGAGGGTCAGAAAGAGGGGGAGATACAGACTCTGAAGCAGGCTCCAGGCTCTGAGCTAGCTGCCAGCACAGAGCCCAACGGGGAGCTCGAACTGACGAACCGCGAGATCATGACCTGAGCCGAATTCAGTTGCTCAACTGACTGAGCCACCCAGGTGGCCCCCCCCCATTATTTATAATTAGTATTACAGTATGCGTTTTTGTGCACAGCTTTGTCATATTTAAGATTTGTTTTTCTCAGAGGTTCCTAGAAATTGGATGAAAATGTATGAGTATTTTTTAACTTGCCAGAAGGTGTTACCACTTTATACTTCTGTGTGTATGAGGATACATCTCACATTCATTCACCCAGCTTGTTTGATTTCATCTGAGGAGTGAAATCAAAAGGAGCGCTATTAAAAGCAGTGTGTACACTGATCCAAGGGCATGAGACAGCCCAACAGGGAAGAATTACAGACAGAATTACATTACAGACAGAATTCTGACTTACAAACAAAATACTTAAAACGTTTGACGTTTACACAGCTTAAAAAATGCTAGGAAGGGGCACCTGGGTTGGCTAGGTAAGTGTCTGACTCTTGATTTTGGCTCAGATCATGATCTCATGGTTTGTGATTTCAAGCCCTGCTTTGGGCTCAGTGCTGACAGTGTGGAGCCTGTTTAGGGTTCTCTGTTTCTCCCTCTCTTTGCCCCTCCCTTGCTAAGTCTCTTTCTCAAAATAAATAAAACTTAAAAAAATAAAAAAAACTGAGCACCTAGGTGGCTAAGTCAGTTAAGCGTCTGACTCTTGATTTCATTGCAGGTCATGATCTCATGGTTCGTGGATTCAA
>NW_027533394.1:447244-456341 GCF_008692635.1 Crocuta crocuta | reverse complement strand
TTATTGGATGAGAGAGCTTTCTAAGCTTAATTGTTTTTGAGAGTATGAGGAGCAAAGGAAGATCAGTGGCAGTTTTAATATATCAAGTTGGTAAAATGTAAATGCTTGATAATACCCACTGCAGGTAATGGGTGTGGACAGCCAGGCATACTCTTGGTAGGAGTGGATATTGGTGTAGCCACGTTGGAGGGCAGTTTGGTACTGTCAGTTTGAGATATCCTTTGACCTAGATATTCTATGGCTAAAAATTTATTTGATACTTAAAGTCATGTATGCCAAGGTACATATACAGAAATGTTCACTGTAGGATTGGTTGTAATAACAAGAAATTAGAAATCTAATGTCCAACAGAGAACTGAATAAATTACAGTGCATTCTTTATAGTGAAATTAGACTTTTCAGTGTTTAAAAAATGAGAGTTTAGAATTGAGTTTTGTAGGCAAGCTATTGGGGTTAATATGTTCAACTAAAGAGCATGACTGATTTGGTAAGGAGTGCATTAAGATTCCAAATGATGTTTGTCTTTGTGAACATAGTTCACAAAGGAATGATAATGGAAAATACAGTGGAGTTATTTTCTTTGTACTTTCCTGTATTATTAATCGAATGATAAGTCCTTTCATGAAGATAAAAAGCATAATGATTTCTACACCCTGTAGTATTAGAGCAAGCCATTTGTAAATAGTTCAATATTTCCTGTGTCTAAGACTGATGATGGACTTTGAGGCACAAAGAAAACATTTAAGTTTGTTCTATACACTAAGTGGATATCGATAAAGCATATTTTAGAGTTTGAACCATTCTGGTTTAAAATTGGGGACGGCATTTGGGAAGGCTAGGAGCTGGCATTTAATGTGAGAGCTATAATTTAGATGACCAGTGGTCTAGATACATTTTCCAGTTTCTATAAAGATCACATCTGGTATAATAGTTGATAGTTTGGGGACATACTGAATCCTGTAACTTTTTAATAAACCACATATTTTGAATCAGGAAGGAATGGGATGACTTAAAAGACCCAAGTGCATCTTTTCCCAAAAATCTAAAACTATCACAGTTTGGATAGTATTTTAATCGTTAGTAACTCTTCCTTGAATGCAATTGGATTTTTAGAAAGTGGTCTTTAATCCACGTTGTTTCTTCCTTTCTTTACTAGGTGGTTCGCTCAGCAGCTACAAGTGGAGCTGGTAGTACTACCTCTGGTGTTGTATCTGGCAGTCTTGGTTCTCGGGAGATCAATTATATCCTTCGTGTCCTGGGGCCAGCCGCATGCCGCAATCCAGACATTTTCACTGAAGTAGCCAATTGCTGTATCCGCATAGCCCTTCCAGCCCCTCGAGGCTCAGGAACTGGTGAGTTTCCCCTTCTCCTGGCCTTTGAGACATTGAAGTCTATGGCGTTGTATAACCCCAGAGATAACTTGGAAAGCCTCCTTAGGCAAGTGTTGGGACATGTGGGCCAGTTCAGAGGAACTTAAAGTGTCTATCTGTTTTACCCTGTGATAATCCCTGCCAGAGATACCAAGGACTCATTTGGTCTAGTCCTTTCCTTTAGAGAATTAGTGTGGCAACAGAGCTTGCATACAGCTCTGCATACAGAGTGTTAATTGAGGGACACGTGGACATGTGACTCACATGGTGCAGTAGGAAGTATACCATATCATCAATATGTTCTTGCCCAAAATGTGTGCCCTGTATTTAATTATGAGGAAACAGTTAAATGCAAATTGTGAGACACTTAATAAGACAGCCCACTTGAATTCTGCAAAAATATTCATGTTATAAAGGTGGGGAAAATGCAAGGTTTTTCTAGGTGATAAAAGGAAACTAGAAAGAACTACCAACCCTGATATGATTCTGGACCCAGGTAAAGAGATGTGGAGAAATTTGAATACTGTGTATTAGATTATTTCACCTGTGTTAATTGTCTTGGGTGTTATGATGGTATTGTGGTTATGTAGAAAAATATCCTTGATCTTAGGATTTAGATGAAAAGCATATGGGTATTTACTAACCTTTCAACTTTTCTGTAAGGTTGTGGGGGGGTGTTTTTTTGTTTCTTGTTTTTTTTTTAAATGTTGGGAAGGGAGCTAATTATTTTTGGAAGCCCCTGATATGTGCCTGTCCTCCTGTGCTGGGCATTTCTCCTGTATGATCTCATTTAATCCTCAAGTTTTAGAAAATTAAGGTTTGTTGAAGTAATCTGGCCATGATCCTATAACAGAACTGGATTTCAAAACCAGGTATCCCCAACTGGAAAGCCTATACTGTTTTTACTATTTGGTGCTGCTGTAATAAATTCTGTGGAATTTAGGGAAAGTAAAAGCTAGATTTTTCTAGTAGGCTACTTGAACATTGTTTGGAAATGGCCATTTGTTCCAAGCATTTGTGTCATACAGACCCCCTTCTGAGTCTTTGTCAGTAATGAACTGTAGGTACTGGGTCACTGTTGACTGGTTTTTCTGTCTCACTTTGGCTTAGCTTCAGATGATGAATTTGAGAATCTTAGAATTAAAGGTCCTAATGCTGTACAGCTAGTGAAGACGACCCCTTTGAAGCCCTCACCTCTGCCTGTCATTCCTGATACCATCAAGGAAGTGATCTATGATATGCTGAATGCCCTGGCTGCATATCATGCTCCAGAGGAAGGTAAGTATCTAGTCTATCTCAGGAGGCCAGGCACTTTGCCTGGATCTTTCAACCAACTTATGGCTTAGTGAGCACTCACTGTGTACCCATGTACACTGCTTTGAAAAAACTAATGGTCATACATTATGACAGATGACAAGGTAGTGGTGAGTCCTAGAGCAAGCCATCTGACTTTGTGGGGGTGGGACCTGTAGAAAGTTTCTGTAGAAAGTGGTTTCTGAAATGCATCTTGAATGATAAGGATTAGGAGAATGCTATCATATGAGAGTCTATCCCATACAGAGGGAAGAATGAACAAAGATTAAAGAGAACATAATAGCATCTTTTCGGCAGGAAAATTAATACCAAGAAGTCTCTAATGTTTTCCTTCTCAGAAACAAAAACATCTTTATTTCCAAAAAAACTGGAATCAGGATTAGGAGGTGTGATTAGGCTTCCTGACCTTTGAGACCACCATCCCAATCTATCTTTATTCCAGTTAAGGTACTACTTGTAAGTAACCTTCTGGATTTTATTTAGGACATACTTAATTGATAGGTCCCACGAATTGCCAAAAATTGGTGAATATAATCTTTAATAAGACAAAATCTGAGTCTTTGGTGCTTTTGGTCCATTTAGCACTTTGATCCATATAGAGCCCCTTGCTTCTACAACCGTAGAACCTTTATTCTACCTCACGTATCATCCTCCACCCCCAAAAAATAATTTAGCCTATATAGCTAGGGTAATCATTTATTGACCTCTATTGCTCTAGGCCTAATACCAGGTATGTTCATTTAAGCTTAATAGTGAAGCTGAGGAAAGTGAAAAAATAAGTAAGTTGCCTGTGGTCACAAAAATAGTTAGTAAAACAATGAGGCTTTCAACAATTCTCCCTTGGTCATACTACGTTTCTTCTCATAAGTGAAAGCCTAGCCATATCACTATGTAAATAGTCATAGTAAGTGGAGTAAAATTGACCAAGCTGCCAAATAGACATTAGCATTGCATAGTTACCAATGAGTTTTGTTTTTTGTTTTGCCAGCAGAGAAATCCGATCCTAAACCTGGGGGTATGACCCAAGAGGTTGGCCAACTCCTGCAAGACATGGGCGATGATGTATACCAGCAGTACCGGTCACTTACTCGTCAGAGCAGTGACTTTGATACACAGTCAGGTTTTTCCATTAATGTAAGTCAATTCCAACCTTCTATCTTCTATCTTCTTTCTCCCTTTCTGATACCTGTGTGTTCTCCATGTTTAGGGTTATGCCAGGGAAATTTCAAAGGCATTAATTTTGATGTATCTGTAAACTATCTATTACCTAAGAATGAAGATAGTTGTGAGGTGTCCCTGGGACTTTTCTCTTTAGATTAGAAATGTTAAATTCATTTTTCATTCTCATTTTCCCCTGTATGTGCCCCACAATCTGCCAGTCACTGTTTATAATGATAGCTTCCCACATATTATAGTGTGTAGTGGGTAAAGGTGGTTAAAAGATCAGCCAAAGAGAGTCTGTAGCATTCATAATGAGTACACTGGGAAGGATTCCTACCATTTAGACACAACTGTCTTTGAAGTTAATAATAGCTCAGAAGTATTCTTCCTCCATAGAGTCAGGTCTTTGCTGCAGATGGTACCTCCACTGAGACTTCCACATCTGGGACATCCCAAGGAGAAGGTAATGGTTTACTTGTCTCCCTCTTTTGTTCTTATTTTCTTGAGAGGACAGAGAAACTGTGGGTGTCTTGGGCAGGGGATATGGGAATACAGACAGAATTGTCACATTTACCTGTCTAAGTGAGTTTTTCTCAAGGATGAGGTCCACAGTCTGTAAGTAAAGGGTTTCTATATGTCAAAATTAATAGAACTATGACTTACCTACCCAGTTAATGGTTGCTGCAGTGTGATCCTTTAGATCTACTCTTTAAACCACCACATATATTTCTTACAGTGGCTTTCATGCTGGCATATTAGAGCTTTTGTGCCAGTGACAGAATTCTAGCTATAAGCCTTGCATGGTGAATTCTTGGCTTCTAGCAACATCACCAGAGCCCATTGGCTACTTAGCCAACAATTAGAAAAATGTCACATGGAAACAGTTCTAAGGATACCTTCCAAAGAGCTGCTGCTTGGATAGGAAAGATCTTTGAGATTTAAGCAAGGAGATACCATACTTAATAGAACTTCTGGAATGGAGGCATGCTGAGATAAGGTACAATGGGCACGTGTACCCACTCTATCTACCCACTATATTTCCTGGATGAGACAGGAAAGTATTTATGGAGAAGATCAGAATTTGAACCAAGTTAGATAAGCAGATGTGTGCCAGGGAGACATGTGGGAAAGAAAGGTAAAAGGGACTACATATGGCATCTTTGGAGAACTCTTAGTACAGTATTTCTGGAGTGCAAAATTATGTATAAAAGAAGGGAAATGGCAGAAGATATGTGAACAGTTGGGCAAAGCCTCCCTGCTGGTCCATATCCACAGATGATATCGGAGACCTGTCATCCTCACTATCTGTCCTTCCACTGCATTATGAGGAAGATACTCCATTTGTACCAGTGACCTAAGTGGAAGAGAAGTAGTATTCTCTTTCCACATAAGCCTTGATGTTTGCCAGTATTTCAGTGTGAAATTGAACCAATGTTTGGCTCTTTCTCAATAGCATCAACTCCGGAGGAGTCTCGTGATGGGAAGAAAGATAAAGAAGGGGACCGAGCCTCTGAAGAAGGCAAGCAGAAGGGCAAGGGCAGCAAACCTTTAATGCCCACCTCCACTATTCTTCGTCTTCTGGCAGAGTTGGTGAGGTCCTATGTTGGTATTGCTACCCTGATTGCCAACTACAGCTACACTGTGGGCCAATCTGAGCTGATTAAAGAGGTAATATTTCTAGTCTGTTTAAGATTTTATACTGTCATCATTTGGATACAGATGTGTCAGTTTGCTAGGAACCGGCACATGTTAGCCCAGTGTTGAGAGGCAGAGTCCTCATAGACTCATTAAAGAAGCTAGGCTTTTCCCCATGATGTAGAGCTATCAGGCTCATTACAGGGAGTGAATTTGTGCCATTTCTTAATTTGTAGAAAATCACTTGTTCCACAGTGTAAAGACTGCAAAAGGCAAGATTTGGAGTCAGACCAATTAGGAATGTAGATAGCAATCTAGGTAATACAGGATCTTGGTGTAGTTGTAGGAAAAAATGGGTGAGTTGAAGAGATATTTTAAAGGTAGAAATGGAGAATTGGATTTGGAAAATAAAAACAAAATCAACTCCGATGTTTCTTGTTTTATGTTTTTCTATTCCTTTTATGTTAGAAGAAGAAATGGTTTGAAGAGAAAATGTGTAATTTAAAAGGTATCTGTGGTTTGTCTACATAAGGGTGTCTAGGGGACAGTAGAATAAGGCAAATAGACAAGAATATGGCTGTTTATCTTCCATATATACTCACACCTGTGCAAAGACACCTGATGTGGTAATAGTACTGGTAACATAGAATATAAGGAAAGCTTAAATGTCTATCAGAGCTGTGGGAAAGAAATGTCTTGATATGGAATTATCTTCAGGTTAGATTTTTTCAAATGAGAGGACACTTTAAGAAACTAGATCATGTTCCCATATATGTAAAAGGAGTGCCCAAGGAGATTTTTTTCAAAAAGGGAACCTTGTTTTGGGAGGTTATACTGTAATTTCATGGTTAGTAAGCAGTAAAGGGTCTGAGAGTAGAATAGGGCCAGTAATGTTGCAGGCAAAGAATATGAAAGCAGCTGCCATTTTCAAGCTAGTTTTACTTTAATCCAAGTTTTTTAAAATACAAAAATATGCAATTCCTGAACGATTCATTAATTTTTCTTAGATGACCATCACCCAAATTAAAACATTAAAAACGCCACAAAAGCTTACCCCTTCCCTTTAAACTTCCATAATGTCAACCTTTATCTTGTTCTGTTGCCATAGATTGGTTTGTTGCCATAGATTGGTTTTACACTTTATATAAATAGAATCATACAGTATATATTCCTTCATTTACAATATCCATTTTTGTGTGTGGTTGTAGTTTATTTGCTATATAGAATTCCTTTGTGTGAATGTAACAGTCTTCTCTATTGTAGTGCTAGTAGACAATTGGGTAGTTTTCCATTTTACAGGTATTAAAAGTAGAGTTGCTACAGTCCATTCTTATAAATGTCTTGGTAAACATATACAGTTGACTCTCAACGCAGGGATGTTAAGGGTGCTGACACCTTCTTCCCTTCCCTTGTGTATGTAGCTGAAAATCTGCATTTAACTACTGAAGCCCCAAAAACTTTACTAATAGCCTCCTGTTGACCAGAAACTTTACCAATATCATAAACACTCCATTAACACATATTTTCTGTGGTTACATATATTAGAGAAAGGAAAATGTTATTGCCACTAAGGAAACACAAATAAAATTGTGATTACTTTCCCACTTGGATTGTTGACTAATTAGTTCTTAGATTGTTTTCAACTTGAGCTGAAACTCTTAAATACAAATTTGCTTGTTCACAATTTTTTAAAAAAATTAAATAGAAAAACGTTCAATCTAAATTACTTAATTTCAAATGAAAAAAAAGGGAAATAAAAGACTTGCTAATGGTTTCAGTAAAAAAAAGAAAAGAAAAATCATACGGTAGAGAAAACGTATTTATAGTATGGCGCTATATTGAAAAATGTCTACGTATAGGTGGACCCACACAGTTCAAAGCCATGTTCCACGATAAACTGGATGAGTATTTCTGTTAGGTGGTATATGCCTAAGGAGTAGAAATGCTGGTCGTTTTAGCAAATGGCACCAAAGGTTTTCCACAGTGGTTGTGTTCATTTTATATTATCATCAAGCACAGCATATGGGAGTTTAGATTGTTTCACCTCCTTGCCCAACACTTGGTATTTTTCTTGTTTTTCATTTTAGCTGTTCTAGTGGATTTGTAGTGGTAGTGCATTATGGTTAAAATATCCTTTATTGGCTATTTGTGTATTCTCCTGTGAGGTGTCCAACTCTTATCGTCTTGTTCTCTACTAAATTCTTTACCTATTCTGGATAGAGAACTCTTCTGTGGAGTTTTGTATATAAATATACATTAGGCTTTTATTTCAAAGCTTTTACTCATTATGCCAGCTGTAGTTAATATAAGCATTCCATTTAGTTGCAAATTTATGAAGTATCTGTTTATCATGTGTCACATGACCTTCTGGTACTAGGTACTCCTAGATGCTTTACGAATACTGTTAATTAATCCTTACCTCAGCACTAGCTGGTTGTTGGTAGGCTCAGAAAGGTTAATAACTTGCTCAAGGTCAAACTGCAAAGTAACAGGATTAGAATTGGAATCCAAGTGTTTTACTGTATCACACTGCTTTCCCAAATTGCAAAACTTTTTTCCCCAGTTTTTACTAATGTCATGTAACATATTTACACAATTTTGTATTTTGTTCAGTACCAGGGAATTTTTATTTCTAATAGTTCCATTTTCACCAGGCCACATACCTAATTTTCCAGACTCTAAAATTCTTCAATGCATTTTTTTTAATGAGGCAAAATTTACATAAAATGAAGCATTTTAAAGTGTACCATTGAGTGGCATTTGGTACATTCAGTGTTATACAGACATTCTTTCTAATTAATTCCAAAATTTTAATCCAATATCTGCTTAAATGACAACAGAACTAAGTTCCTTTCTCATATAAAGAATTACCAGGGCAGAAATCATTGTTAGAATGAACAAGTTTCAAGTAATTTGTTTCCCTTGTTGGGCCTTTTTTTGCTATTTACTTTCCATTAAATATTTTTGCATATCCGTATCTGTGGCTCTGCTGTTTCTCTTTTAAATGCCTCTTTTTAGCCTAGGGTCCTTAGCACATTGTAGGTATCCGTAAATATTACAATTTAATTGAATACTTGAAGCCATTATAGCACTCAGTTATGAACAAGATTTGAATCCTTGCCATTGGTTACGACGTTCTATGTGCAGGCCATGTTTCTTTGGGCCTCAGAGTACCCATCTGTCATATGGGGGAATATATTTGAACTTGTCTTATTATAGGTTTACTGTGAATAGTTCTTTTAAATATCACACATAAAAATCTTTTGAAAAATACCAAGTGACATGTAAATGAAGATGTGTAAACTATAGTGAGAAATGAATGGAATTTAAAAGCATAAAATCTGGGTTTGCTCCCTTAGCTTGTACTTTCAACCCTTGGTCTTCTCATCTATAAAGTGGACTTGATAATCACTGACTGGGTGACTTCAAGGATCAACTTTGTGTATGTGTACCTTGTTGATGTGCAAACAATATGGCATAATTGTGCTTGTGAGTAAATGTCATAATCAATGATTTTTCAGGACTGCAGTGTGCTAGCCTTTGTTCTGGACCACCTCCTCCCACATACCCAGAATGCAGAAGACAAGGACACACCTGCCCTGGCCCGCCTATTCCTC
>NW_027533394.1:446711-447143 GCF_008692635.1 Crocuta crocuta | reverse complement strand
GCCCGCCTATTCCTCGCAAGCCTAGCTGCTGCAGGGAGTGGCACAGATGCCCAAGTGGCCCTTGTGAATGAAGTAAAAGCAGCCCTGGGACGGGCACTGGCTATGGCTGAGAGTACAGAGAAACATGCCAGGTAAAACCCATGCCTGACCTAGTGCTGATAACCAGTAGCATCCCCTTACTCCATTCTTGGCCCATGGGATTCCTAGCACTTGAACAAGAGTTCTGGTTACACTGGCACTGTATATTTTCTGGTCCTCTCAAATAGTTCTAGTGCTTCAAAATAATAGAGAACTGGTTACATTTGGAGGAGGATAAACAGCATAGTGGGGGGGTTTTTGGGTTTTTGTTTTTATTTCTGAGAGAGAGAGCGTGAGCAGGGGAGGGTCGGGGCGGGGGGGGGAGATACAGAATCGGAAGACAGGCTCCAGGCT
>NW_027533394.1:444497-446512 GCF_008692635.1 Crocuta crocuta | reverse complement strand
GGGGGGGGGAGATATAGAATCGGAAGACAGGCTCCAGGCTCTGAGCTAGCTGTCAGCACAGAGCCCCATGTGGGGCTCGAATCCACGTACCGCGAGATCATGACCTGAGCCAAAGTCGGACGCTTAACTTACTGAGCCACCCAGGTGCCCCAGGAGGGTAAACCGCTTAGAACAAAGGGATATTTTCATTATAGTTCTGAGGTCTTCAAGAAGTTGAGCAGGTTATTCAGTCTTATTTTTTTAAATTCTGTGTGAGGAAAATTAAGAATCCTACCACTCAGGGAATTAGCTCTCACCAGTTTAAATGTTACTTCTAGAAGGAAACACAGGGCACAGGAGGGTTATCTGAGGCGAGTTAGTTTAAGACTCCTGAGAATGGGCAGTACTCATATGATAGAGGTGTCAAACATCTCTCCCAGGCTTCAAGCAGTGATGTGTATCATCAGTACTATCATGGAGTCCTGCCCCTCAACATCCAGCTTCTACAGCAGTGCCACAGCCAAGACCCAGCACAATGGCATGAACAACATCATTCGACTCTTCCTGAAGAAGGGACTGGTTAATGACCTGGCAAGAGTGCCTCACAGCCTGGACCTGTCCAGGTAAAATTATTCCTGAACTCCAACTGCAGGCTTTTGCCATCTCTTTAATTATGCTGCTTTTATTTATTCATTTGCTTGTATTTCATGTATCCTTACCAGATCAGTAGTGAGCCACCGGTGTGATAGGAAAAGTTTGGGTATAGATAGGAACCTGAGTTCTTAGTATTGTGGCTTTTTAAGCAAGGCACTTGCCTTTCTTTAGACCTTAGCTTTTTCATTTGGTTCCAACTCAAGAGTTGGACTGTATCAGTGATTTTTTTCTTCAAGGTCCCTCCATCTTAATTAAAAGTAATCTTTTTTATAAAATTATGTGTATTAAAAAATACAGATGAGCAAAAAGTAGATGCTGTGTTTCTACTGCCAGATATCACTGTTATCTTACTATGTCTTCGATGATTTTCCTCATATACATACAAAATGTATTTTTTACTGAAATGATATTATATATGCTGTTGTGTAACCTAGGTTGGATTAGGGTTTTTTGTTTTTTCAGTTAGTAATCTCTCTGCCTTGCTTTTGTAAGTAAATTTTCATCATATGTAACACCCAAATCCATATTCATAAATTTTTGTCTGAACCAGAATCTAGTTACAGACCTTTCATTACATCTGGCTATAGCTTCTGAATCTGCTATTCTAAAACAGAATCTTAATTAATTTTTTAATCTTCATTTTATTTCTGCTAATGACACTAACTTGTTAAGGTGACCAGGCCAGCTGTCATGTTGAATATTTTGCCTTCTAGATTTGGTCCATTTGCTTCCTTGCAGTGTCATTTAACTTGTTCCTTTACTCCCTGTTTTCTGTTAACTTCAAATTAGAGCTAGATGCTTAATGGAGCGACTTAAAATTCTTGGTTAGAATATATCATAAATTATGTGTATCGCATATTCCATCATGGGGAGACATCGCTTTGAACTATCATTAATATGGTAAAATTGACTTATTCTACAGTACCGTTAAGTGTTCCCTTTCTTACTAGAAAGTAACGTATGTTACTTTTCTGGCACTATATAAATGTCTGGTTTCCTATCAGCCATATACCTAATTAATGAGCTTAACACCAGCTGATAATCCTTTCCTGTGTCAGTTTCTTTGGGTATTATCAGTTCCTGTTTTCTAATTTCTGTCATCCCTTTTACATTATTAGCTGGAATTTTTCTGTGACAGAGCCCCCCAGTTCAAGGGGGAGAGTCTGGTCACCTGAAGTACAGTTCCTACTTAAAAGGCAGTATAAAAACTTAAATTTTTTTCTTAAGTCACTGATCTTTAGAGTAAAGTCAAAATAGATTTAATCACTAACTCATGCAACTTTTATCTGGCTTTTCTATTTACATTATTTAGGTCGGTGATTGAATTATTTGGATCATTGCAGTCATTATTCTTTTTCATTACACCTTTGGCCCCTGGGGCC
>NW_027533394.1:441057-444343 GCF_008692635.1 Crocuta crocuta | reverse complement strand
TCCTCTTGATACAATATATTAAGTTTTTAAAAATTTTAAACTCACAGGAGTATAATGAGC
The DNA here is from genome assembly GCF_008692635.1 of Crocuta crocuta. Lineage (NCBI taxonomy): Eukaryota > Metazoa > Chordata > Mammalia > Carnivora > Hyaenidae > Crocuta > Crocuta crocuta. The sequence continues at coordinate 444,283 of NW_027533394.1, read as the reverse complement.
ACCATATGTTTCATATAGATTAACCAGTGGTTATCATTCTGTCCTATTTGCTTTAGTTTCCTCCCTTCCTTCCCCCTTTCAGGAGTGGAATCATTTGAAGTTTGTTGCAAACAGCATGATGCTTAACCTCTGAATACTTCAGCCTGTGTCTCCTAAGAGTAAACATCCCTATACATGGCTAGAATATTATCACGTCTTAGAAATTTTACCATTGATACAATAATATTCAATATGTATTTCATATTTCCGATATTGCCAGTTATTCCAAGTTTGTCTTTATAGCTTGGGAGAGAGTGTTTTAATCCAGGATCCAGTAAGCATCACTAATTGCATTTGATGTCATATGTCTCTTGTTTTTTATGACATTTGACTATTTTGAAGAATCCAGAAGGCACCAAATGTCTTATTAGAATATTCCATAACCTGGATTTGCCTAATTGCTTCCTTATGGCTAGGTTCAGGTTAAACTTTTGGCCATCCCTGTTTATTAGTAGGAATTCTTTTATAGTGAAGATTTCCTTCTGCTTGTGTTTGCACCCCTGTGGCTTCAGTTTCTTTTTATATATATATATTTTTTAATGTTTTCATTTCTGAAAGAGAGAGACAGCGTGAGCAGGGGAGGGTCAGAGAGAGAAGGAGACACAGAATCTGAAGCAGGCTCCAGGCTCTGAGCTAGCTGTCAGCACAAAGCCCGAGGCAGGGCTTGAACACCTGAACCGTGAGATCATGACCTGAGCCGAAGTCGAACACTTAACTGACTGAGCCCCAGGCGCCTCAGTTTCTTTTTATATTTAATGAATTATAATCCACTATGTCATTATTTTTAATTCTTAGATTTGGCCTGTGGTGATGGCCCCATCAATTTTTTAAAGCCTTCTGGCACAACAAGATGTCTCAGGCTCACCTTGTATCCTCCATGCCCCATCCCCTGGAATCAGTTGTTACTCTGATGAGCTTTGGTTCCTTTTACTGTAGGTTTCTGTGCTAAGTCCATCTCTGTATCTTCCTTTGCCTCAGTCCAAACATGGCCAACACAGTCAATGCTGCTTTGAAGCCTTTGGAAACACTTTCCCGGATTGTGAACCAGCCTAGTAGCCTTTTTGGCAGCAAAAGTGCTTCTAGCAAGAGCAAGTCTGAACAGGATGCCCAAGGAGCTGCTCAGGACTCCAATAGCAACCAGCAGGACCCAGGTAGGGAATCAGAGCCAATGGACTGGAGAGCTGGGTGGGTGGGCATGGCATCACAACTGTTCTGGGTTGGTATTGTTTCCCTGGGAAATTGCTGGCCTTCTAGAGATCTGTCATAGTGGCGTGGGAATCTGCCCCACAAAGAATTCTGTAAAATTGCAGCCTTATTTGGCTATCCTCACACGTAGCCTTGTCTTTTCCTTTGTCACCCATTCATTTTTTTCTCTGAGAACTTGTAAACTTGCCCAGGGAAGGGACCTTACTGTCTTTCATGCTTGCCTTGTGGTGCCCTGCACATAGGCACCCTTTGATTATTTTGCTGGTTGGTTGATTGTTTCAGGCGAGCCTGGGGAAGCAGAAGTGCAGGAGGAGGATCATGATGTCACTCAGACAGAGGTGGCAGATGGGGATATCATGGATGGGGAGGCTGAAACCGACTCAGTGGTGATTGCTGGGCAGCCTGAGGTGCTCAGTTCACAAGAGATGCAGGTAGGGAGGCAGATCACCCAGCATACCTCTGTTGCGGCGCTGAACAAAACCCCCAAGTGGTGTGGGTGGGTGAGTACCTTAGATCCTTGCCTCAGTGCTATCTGCTTTGCAGAGGAGCACAGATGATATGCTTAGTAGATGCTCAGTAAATGTGTTTAAATTGTATTAAATGAGAGGCGGGGACAAGGCCAGGATGCCATCCATGTACTATGAAATAGAATGGATCCCAGCAGGAAAACTTAGGCACATGTGAAATGTGGATGTAGAAAACTGGCCTGAGCCCTTTGGGCCCAAGATCTATGATTTATCACTGTTGTGCCTATAGCACCAGGTCTCACTGGAGCATTCAAACGGCTATTTCTAAAGACCCTAAAGAAAGCATTGTAATTTCTGGAGCTGATAGCAGTGGTAAGAAATGGGGCGTCCAGTCCTAAGCTGCTAGCTCTGAGGAGATCTGCATGTATTTCTGGATAGTATAAAGACTAACTTGGTCTGAGATAACTGGGATGAGTCCATTTGAAGGACAGTCTGAGTGTGGATTGGCAGCACATGGTAGTTTCTGTGCTCTTAGCACCAAATGTGTAGTGTTTATGCAACATCCTCTGTCACACGTTAATCCTGGAAATATGTACTCCCTTACTGGCTTTTTTTAGGGTTTCCGTGCTAGCACAATGATAGACTTGTGTGCATCCATATATATGTTCTATTTCTCTCCAGGTTGAGAATGAGCTGGAGGACCTGATAGATGAGTTGCTTGAGAGGGATGGCGGATCTGGGAACAGTACAATTATAGGTGAGAGCCCCAGAACTGAGTATAGCCTCTTCCTTTGCCTCAGTCTCTCTTGGGAGGACCCTTTTTCTCATCATCTGCTTGCTCAGCTCTGCCTAAGGGCTCATAGACAGCCTAGATTGCTGCTTGTCTTGATGTTGACGGTCTTACAGATGAGAAATTTCACAAACCATCTACAGACCTGTGGCGGATCTGAAGTGTTGCCTATGTGGGGGAGGTGGAGGGGGTGGCCATCAGTATAGATGATACATCAGGCACATCAAGAGTGTTTTTTATTCATGGAAGCTTAGAGGAGGCTGTAGAGGCTGTAGGGTGAGAAAGCGCTTTCCTTGCAGTTCTTCAGCAAAATCCAGGGGCTTTCCGCCTCTGAGTCTCAGTAGTGTAAAAAGTGTGATCATTCCCTAAGGGTGGCCCGTTTTTACAACTCAAAGGGAAAATGGCAAAGATACCCTACTGTCACCTGGCTCCAAGGGTCTATGTGTTACTTGTTTTTATTTTACTAATGAAGGAAATCAAAGGATAAACAGAAGTAGACACATATTCTTAAATTTGACAAGACTTTTTCACACCCATTATCCTCTGTGGTTTCACAATTAGTAGGATTGGCAGAGCAGATGTGATCATCCCATTTTACAGATGAGGAAACTGAGACTCAGACAGGTAAAGTGACTGGCCAAGCTCACCTAGCTAGTCAACAGCAGAGAACCTAGGTCTTCTCCCTCATCCAAAAAGAAAAAAAAAAAAAAGTGGTTTCTCCTGG
>NW_027533394.1:429069-441024 GCF_008692635.1 Crocuta crocuta | reverse complement strand
CTGCTGGGGATACATAGCTACTTTAGACACACCCAATCTGGAAAGGGAAGTCCTCTGTTGTTCAGTGAAGGCTCTGCTCTGTAACCTTCAGTGAGCAGAAGTGGAGAGGATGAATCACAAGAGGACGTGCTGATGGATGAAGCTCCTTCCAACCTCAGCCAAGCTTCCACCTTGCAGGCCAACCGAGAAGGTGAGAGTGCCGAGGCCAGAAAGGCCTCCCTTCTTGCCCTGCACGTCTGACAGACACTACACTAGGGTTTTCCTGGAGGCAGCTGCCCACATGTGCAGAATAAGGAAGCATCTGTCTGCATGCGCTGACATACACCATCCACTTTATCCTCAGCCAGTTTTTCAAATAACATGTTACTACTGCTTGCCCGAAAGTTTGTCACTTCTTACTTGGTTCGCTTTCTTCTCACCCACCTGCTATCATCGCTCCAGATTCCCTCTTACCAACAGGATGTAGTTAGTAGCAAAGTAGGGCTGGAAAGGCAAGGGGGCACCAGCAGACTTGGCCAAGTCCTAGACCATGGCTCCTGAAGCACCACCCTATAGCCAGCCTCCATATTCAGCCACCCTGCTCAGCGTGTTGATGCATTGATTGGCACTCTCAGGAAATCAGGGCTGGCTCACTAAGTCTGTACATCACCCCAGATCTGGTTCTTCCTCTCCTAGAGTCAGATACCCCATCGCCTTCCCACTCAATCTGCCGGCCTGCACAGTAGCCTGTTTGCTAGCTACTCAGTATAGTCCTCCAATGTGCTCCCTTTGTTTTAGATTCCATGAATATCCTGGACCCTGAGGATGAGGAGGAGCACACTCAGGAAGAGGACAGCAGTGGCAGTAACGAGGATGAGGATGATAGTCAGGATGAAGAGGAGGAGGAGGAGGAAGATGAGGAAGATGATCAGGTGAGGGGGGACTGTGTTTGGGTTGGTTCAGACAACCTCTTCCATGGGAACACAGAGCTGGAGAAAACCAACAGTCTGGGTTGCTAGCCTCAGCGCCTCCCTCCCTCATGTGCAAATGTGGCCATGACACCAGACTTCAGAAAACGCTTACCTCCAGCAATTCTCCATCTCCTATTTTCCCCTTAAGGAGGATGATGAAGGTGAAGAGGGAGATGAAGACGATGACGACGATGGCTCTGAAATGGAATTGGATGAGGATTACCCTGATATGAACGCTTCTCCCTTGGTCCGATTTGAGCGCTTTGACCGGGAGGATGATCTCATCATTGAGTTTGACAACATGTTCTCCAGTGCTAGTAAGACACAGGGGCTCAGCTGGGTTTTATCTCTTGATTCTTATACCCTTCTCTAGGGTAAGCCAAGCAGTGAACCAGAGCAGCTATCAATCCGATACAGACAGCACTTCTTTTCCTATGCTGACTTCCTGGGGCAAGGGATATCTGAATCCATCTCTCTCAATAAATGTATACTTAGAAGAAAGAATTGTGAGAGGCTGCTTTTTGTTCTCTCCACCTCAGTAAAAAGGCAGCCGTTTTAGAGCCTGGACAACTTGATGATTTGCTTGAGTGTCTTTTTTGTTTTTTTTTTTTAAAGTGAGACCAAGGCTGATTGCATCATGCACCCACGTGCACCCTACAGTGACAGGGCAATCAATAATTCTTATGTCTGTAACACTGGATCTTGAGAGTTTGGATGAACGCCTTTGAGCTTGGCATTGGGGAGTAGATTTGAACACATTCACTCTGTTCATCAAGGACGCATCTTTTCGGAGGAGAGAGTGAATCTCTTCCCTTTTCCCCCATCAACGTCACAGTTCACTTTTAGCATCTAGTTCTTAAAATCAAGCTGTCTTGAGAAGGCAGGTCTTGACCCCAAATCACAAGCATAATATAGCAGAAAATACTGAACTGTTCTGGTCTATTGTCTTGGCCAAGTAGTCTCTTACCTCTTTGAGCCTCAGTTTGTCACCTGTAAATGAAAAGTTTTAAAAAGAAAAAAAAATGGGTTGTATTACACAATTTTCAAGATGCCTTCTAGTCTGTGACTTTCTTTGCATTTTTGTGATTTCCATCAGTCTTCCTTATGTTGAGCCTCCCTTCATTTAGTAAATCAAAGTGAACAAATGTTCGAGGATACCTATGGTTTCCTAGGTACTAAGGATACAGCAGTGAACAAGAAAACAGTCCTTTCCCTCAAAGGAGCTTATGGTCTATTAGGAATTATAAGTAAGCAGGCATTACATTGTAGTGTGGTAAGAAAGCCCAGAGTAAAAGGTTATTAAGCCAATCTTAGAATCTGAGTAAGTGACATCTGGGCCAAGAACAAAAGAGCAAGTAAAAAAGGGGGAGAGGATTGGAGTCTTCAAGGTGGAGGGAGTAGCATGTTTCTGAGGGGTCTAAAAGTATCACTGCGGCTGAACTGTGGAGAATGGATTGGGAGAAGGTACTAGTTAGGAGGCTGTTGCAACATCTAGGTGGCATAAGCTATGGTAGCGTCACGGATTATACATGAGGTGTGGGAATGAGGGAGAAAGGACAAAGCTCAGGTTTCCGTGTGAGGAAGTAAGGCCCAGGAGACATGGCTCTGTTTGAACAACCAAGGAAGAAATTTCTTTTTGGCACTGACCCCTTTACATATTGTCCTTGCAGCAGACATCCCCCCATCCCCAGGAAATATCCCTACCACTCACCCACTGATGGTACGCCATGCAGACCACAGTTCTCTGACGCTGGGCAGTGGCTCCTCCACAACACGTCTCACCCAGGGCATCGGGCGCAGTCAGAGAACCCTAAGGCAGCTGACAGCCAATACAGGCCACACCATTCATGTTCACTACCCTGGGAATCGCCAGCCCAACCCTCCTCTTATACTCCAGAGGTGAGTTACATTTGTCCCATTTCTTTGTGGGTTATATGTGCAGCATTCTGGGGCATACCAGATTGTATCTTTTTGCTTCAATGTCATATGTGTACATTCAGCAATCAGTGAAGCATCTCATATGCCAAACACTTAACACTTTAAATGTAAACAAGATGGCATTTCTGCCCTCAGGCTTAGAGTTTAGTGAGAGAAAAGGACATAATAGTCCATGTACAGGCAACAGTTGGTATACAAGAGAGATATTATATACCCTAACATGGTTCCTGGAGTTATCAGTGACACTCTACAAGGAACTATGGAATAATACGTGACTTCAACCCAAATAAAGTTCAAAAACTGATGAAATGATTAGAAAGATAACTAAGACTTATACTTAGTGGGGCATCTGGCTGGCTCAGGTGGAGAAGCATGCGACTCTTGATCTCAGGGTCTTGAGTTAGAGCCTTGTGTTTGGGTATAGAGATTTACCTAAATAAATTTTTAAAAAAAACAAAACAGATTTAGGTATGACCAAGTCTATAATCACATTAAGCATTTCCTAGAGGTTACAGAAAGGATCACAACAACAGATTGCAAGACACCTATGGATTGCAGTGACCATGGCACTCCACCATCACCCTACAGGTTGCTTGGTCCTTCCGCTGCTGCTGACATCCTTCAGCTGAGCAGCAGCCTTCCTCTACAAAGCCGAGGCCGAGCCCGCCTCCTGGTGGGGAACGATGATGTCCACATCATTGCCAGATCTGACGATGAGCTGCTGGATGACTTTTTCCATGACCAGAGCACAGCTACCAGTCAAGCAGGCAAGTTTGTGTGGTTAAAGGGAAAGTAACATTGCTTTTTCACATACTTTTTCCCTGCTGAGGGAAAGAAAGACATTATCTGCCCTGCCTGGAGAAACCACATTTTATAGGAGCCAAAACCACTTGATAATTTAGCCAAGGTCAAAACCTTTACTATCTCCGGATACCTGTGATGTGCCAAACCTTGTGATAAGACATTGGGTCCTGTTAGAAAAATATGGCAGTTTTTGCATCAGATGACAACATGACCAGGCAAAGAATCTCACTCTGTTTTGTTCCCTTACAGGGACCCTGTCCAGCATCCCCACAGCCCTAACCCGCTGGACAGAGGAATGCAAAGTTCTTGATGCTGAGAGCATGCATGACTGTGTTTCAGGTATGTGGCAGCTTGGTTATCTGAGTAGTAGTAAGTCTTCCACAGCTGGGATGAGTGCATGGGAGGATGTTGCCCTCATTCTCTGGCCACAAGCTCTGCCTCTTGGCTTCCTCCCCCACTTCCCCTGAGCAACCTCTAATCTTTGTTTCTTTGATCCAGTTGTTAAAGTGCCCATTGTCAATCATCTGGAATTCCTGAGGGATGAGGAGCTGGAAGAAAGACGGGAGAAACGCAGGAAACAATTGGCTGAGGAAGAAACAAAAATAACTGACAAAGGCAAAGAAGATAAGGAGAACAGAGATCAGAGTGCGCAGGTGATTTGCAAGGGCTGGAAGAATTCACCTTTGGCTGTCTCTGCCTTTACTTTCATGTGGTTTCAGTAGTCATTGAAGAGTCCTGGGATGTTCATATTGAACCTGAGAAATGATTCATTCCAAATTTACCATACATTCATATGTTTTTTAGGAAAATGAATTCAAACCCAGAGGGAAAAGTATTTCTCCATTGTCTTCTTGCTAGGGAAAACTGGAGAAAAAACCAGAGTTGCTCCTGACCTTACTAGTCACACTGTTTAATCTCTACCTTCAGTGTCTGCAGCTAGATTAAGAATGACTTTGATTATGCCCATGCTCTTGGTGGTTCAATTCCACTTCACTCTGAGAATTGACTTAAGTGTGGGGGGCAGCCTTACCAAGATGGCCCCATTCCGTCATTTGAATAAGTTCAGGTCAGGAAATGTTCCTACCCTGAACCCCATCACCACATGTCATTTTCTAAGGCTTGATTTTTCAATTTGTAAAATCTCTAGCATGATTTTGGTTTAGAAGGAAGCTACTAGTTTTGAAACTCTTGGGACTTTAAACAATATTAGCTTTAAAATATATGAAGTAAAAAGTTAACAGAAATATAAAGAAATTAAAAGAGTTGAAAGACTTATATTTCCATTGACCAGTTAAGATAATTAGATTAAGGATATCGAAATGTTCAGTTAGGATAACAAGCTTGATCTGACAAATAACTTTGTGTGGAAGTTTTGCTTAATATAAACAATAACATCATTTCAAACATGTGAAAAGGGATAGATAAGCAAGCCTGGCATATGATTTAAAAAGCTGGAGTGGACAAAATAAACCCAAGGAAGGGAAATAGAGATGAAACTTTTAGAAATTCTTCTTGGCCTCATGATTGTGTTTAGGTCATGTCTTATGCCCTGCCCAGCCCTCTGGAAGTTCCCCCTCTCCCCAAGCCATCCTTGAATACAAGTATATATTAGAGAAATTGGAGATACATTTGCACACTAAAGTGCTCTTCTTCCATCCAGGTCATTGAACTTTTAGGTGGCTTATGTGGGGGATGGTGGCTATTATAGTTGACCCCTATCTTAATGTGCTTTCAAAGTCTCACATTGGTCTGTCCCTTCTCTTTCCAGTGTACTGCATCTAAGACCAATGACTCCACTGAACAGAACCTCTCAGGTAACTCTACCCTCCTTTTCACATTCTTGCTAATTGGTTGGCTCTTTTTCCTGACCCAAGTAGCTGGCCCAGGTGGGCTGAAGATGAATACTGGTGCTCTGTGGGATGAGGTAGTAGATTGTATAGTTTTAGGGTCATACCCCATCTTGGAGATAACTATACAGTCTACTGTCTTTCCTACGGTGGCATACTTTCCCTCCGACGTGCTCTGTTCAGGTTCTCACTCTGATCATGTTGTGCTGCATTCTGGCATGTCCTGCCCCCTTTGGTGACCACCATGATGTGGTGCTTTATGAGAATACCTGATGGCACTGGTTCCCAAACGCCAGTCCTTAGTGGAAATGAACAAAATAAAGAGGGATTAATGAGTTTTTCTGAAAGATAAATTTATTCAATTTAAAGAAGAGATTATGTCCTTCCTAGGTCTTTGTTATCAAAATATTTTTATTAAGTGATATTGATGGGATTCTTTTTTATTTGGCTAAACTAAAAGTTGGTAAACCTATGTTAGTCTCTTCCTACTTTTTCCTTTTTATGTAAACTTTGTGGGTCTGTGGAATCTAGAAATCTACGGATATAGTCTTTAGCAGTCTGCTTTTGGGGAAGGTAGCTCTGTGGGCTAAATGGTATTAACTACTAGATGTTTTGTATTCCTCCTTCTAATCTTAATGTCCGTAGCTATTTCATGATTCTAATAACTGGTCTGTGTGGTATTATGTCTCCCCCACCCCTATTTCCTCAGAACTTTCTTCCGCTTCCCTGTACTTTGTCTCCTTTGGCATTTGAGTTGCAAAATGATTATACTAAAGCCTACCTGGTATTTTTTTTAAAGCAGTGAAAGTGGGTGGTAGGTGTCCTGGTGCCTTTAATCTAATGAAAGGTCTTTGAAAGGGTCTGTCATCAGGTAAAAGGGCCTTTTGCCTGCTGCTACCCTTGCTAGAGGATTCTGCTCATACTGGGGTGAGGTAGTAAGTTGTATTGTTGTGGGGTAGGGATTTTAGACCCCAATTAGAAGATAACTATACAACTTACTACTTTCCCTGGTGTGTGGCATATTCATACTTAGTCTTAGCCCCATTGCCTCCATCAGAGTTGTAGATATTTGTTGGATAATCAGGNNAGGGAATAGGTGATATTTAGGGTGAGGCAAATATCATTATAAAGTGATCTGAACTCTTTACCCTTCCACCCAGGGCACAGAAAGATTTAGTTCATAGGATCTACAAAGATTCAGATCTCCAGTTCTTGAGACTAAGATAGCACTGTGCCTTAGCCCTCATCCTAGGTATACCAGACCAGCCACGAGCTGTTCTAGGAACAATTGTAGCCTGGGGGTGGGCAGGGATACTTGTCAGGCCACATGGGCTGATTGAGTGGTTCCCTGGGTTCTTGGCTGATTGCCCCTTAACACCCCCATTGTCATTTTTTCGAGAAAGATGGGACTCCTATGCCTGACAGCTACCCAACAACCCCATCTTCAACCGATGCAACATCTGAGTCCAAAGAGACCCTTGTCACTCTGCAGCCCTCACAACAGCAGCAAACACTCCCACCCCCACCAGCCTTGGGAGAGATTCCTCAAGAGCTGCAATCCCCAGCTGGCGAAGGGTCGAGCTCTACACAGCTATTGATGCCTGTAGAGCCAGAGGAATTGGGTTCCACAAGGCCAAGTGGAGAAGCAGAAACGACTCAGATGGAGTTGTCCCCAGCTCCCACTATAAGTGAGTAGAATTTAAAGGTTTTGGTGGTTGGGGGGTGGGGTGCAAATCAGGAGTGGAGAATGGACATCTTTGTAGTTTCTCTTTACTCTCCTTAGAGAAATAATAGAAGCTTACGTTCTCAAAGAGTATGTTCTCACCTTGCACATTAGCTTTCCTAAAGCTGAGGTTTCTTCTCTGTGTCTTCAAGTGATAATATATCTGAGTGAGTGTCTAATGATACAAGTGATGGTGCCAACAGTTTATTGAGGTAATTAAACAACCCTCCTGGCTGGCTCAGTCACAGAAGAGCATGCAAAAATAACCCTCCTAAGTAGGCATTGTTATCTCCATGAGTAAACTGAAACTCACAGGAAATTTTTAGCCGAAGATCACTCAGTAAGTGGTTGAGCTGAGATTAAAATCCAGATCTGGGTGACTTTAAAGCTTGCTCTCCTTCAGCATCCTTCAGGGATGGCAAGCATGTGACCCACACACACATATAGCTCTCCCATCCTGGAAGACACCATTTATCTCATGGCACTGTTTCCCACTAGTTTGAAATGGGGTCTCAAGATTTTTCTCTGCAGTGTTCCAACGGGATGAATTGAAACCCTGATTACTATTCCTGCTTTGTACCATGCTGCCTATGATGTGCTCTGGAAAAACCTTAAGGTGTAGGAGTTTTTTCTTCAAGGAACCTTGTTTATTTAGATAAATAGAACCAACACACATGTATAAATGTTACCTGCAGGGAATCTGAAAGTGACAGGCTCCCTTAATCGGCTGCATCTTAATTCAGCCCCCTCTTCTAGGCAGAGATCTAACCTCTCCATGTGACTTCCTCCTAGCCTCTCTTTCCCCAGAGAGAGCTGAAGATTCTGATGCACTGACAGCTGTCAGCAGTCAACTGGAAGGCTCTCCTATGGACACCAGTAGCCTGGCTTCCTGTACCCTAGAGGAAGCTGTGGGTGACACCTCAGCAGCTGGCATTTCTGAGCAGCCCACAGCAGGCAGCTCCACTCCTGGGGATGCCCCACCAGTTGTGACAGAAGTACAAGGCAGGGGTGATGGGTCAGGGGAACCTGCCCCACCCCCTGAGGACAGGTAAGTATTGTGTACAGAGCAAGAAGAGGGCAGGATGTGATGGCGGGTCTTGCAAGCCACGTGCAGACTTGTTAGCTACTGCACATGCTTGGTGCACTAGGGAGGTCAACATAGCTTCTATGAGAAAGGGATATTGTAGGAGTATTTTATAAATAGGAAAACATTAATACAAAGAACAACCTGAAATTTATTTTCTTCAGCTCTCCCCCTGCATCCTCTGAGAGTTCCTCCACCAGAGATTCTGCTGTGGCCATTTCTGGAGCAGATTCCCGGGGAATCCTAGAAGAGCCACTGCCTTCAACAAGCAGTGAAGAAGAAGATCCCCTTGCAGGTGAGCTCCATGTGTGCTCAGGCCACCCTGGGGTTGTTTAGGCTTCTTGTAGCCTTTGGCATGGAAATGCCCACCCGTCAAACAGTTGTATCCAGATAGAAGGCGGCATATGTGTGGGAGGACTAGCAGTAAGGGCATGCTAATGCTGCATGATGGGATGAGCCCAGGCTTTAGAGTCAAACAGATCTTAATTCAGGTTTCCCCCTCTGAACCACCAACCTTCAGAACCTGGGGGTGTTATGTAACTTCTGATCCTCATTGATACTGAGGAAGTAATAACAGCCACATTGTAGGGTCTTTATGAAAGTTAAGTGACAGTGTACACATAGAATCTGACATATAACATGCTCTTCTGAGCTTAGGGAAGGTGAGTAGGCCTTCTGTGTGTCCTCTGTCCTTTGTGTGCAGTGAAGACAGACAAAGCTCGTTCTCCACAAGCAAGGCCATGGGTTTTTTTACTCAAGTACATCTTAAGGATCAGTAGTGGTGTGAGCTCCTTCACATCTTGCACCTTCCCTCAGGTATCAGTCTACCCGAAGGTGTGGACCCCTCTTTCCTGGCTGCTCTACCTGATGACATTCGCCGGGAAGTCCTGCAGAACCAGCTGGGCATTCGTCCACCTACTCGGACTGCCCCTTCAGCAAATAACTCAGCTCCTGCAGTGGTGGGGAATCCTGGTGTGACCGAAGTGAGCCCTGAGTTCTTGGCCGCCCTGCCTCCAGCTATCCAGGAGGAAGTATGTGAGCAGGGAGCTGGTGGGACCAGGCTGTCTGGGTGTGGGTATGCCCCCATTGACGTCTTTTGCCCTATAGGTGCTGGCACAGCAAAGAGCTGAGCAACAGCGACGGGAACTGGCACAGAATGCTAGCTCAGACACCCCCATGGACCCTGTGACCTTCATCCAGACCCTGCCCTCAGACCTGCGCCGTAGTGTCCTAGAGGACATGGAGGACAGTGTGTTGGCTGTAATGCCACCTGACATTGCAGCTGAGGCTCAAGCCCTGAGGCGAGAGCAAGAAGCCCGGCAGCGACAACTCATGCATGAGCGGCTCTTTGGCCACAGTAGCACCTCTGCACTCTCTGCCATTCTCCGAAGCCCGGGTACAGAGGGAGGCAAGTGGGAGGGCTCTGAAATGTTTGGATTTAGATATACAAGGCTCTGTTGTTTATAGAGCCTGTGTGTTCCTTGGACCCGGCACACCACTCGCCTCCTTAGTTTCAGATCCTATATCTTTCCTTCCAGCTTTCACCAGTCGCCTCAGTGGCAACCGTGGAGTCCAGTATACTCGCCTTGCTGTGCAGAGGGGTGGCACCTTTCAGATGGGGGGTAGCAGCAGCCATAACAGGTACCTTCATCTTTTTTCATCTTTCCATATCATCTCTCCCATCTATTGCCAGTCCAGCTCCCTCAGTTTATAGGCAGAGAGACTCAATGTTCTCTCTAGGTGTTGCTTTGAATGAGTGGGGAGCCAGATCTTTGGACTTCCCCTTCAGAAAGTCGCACTTTTGGGTTGGTGTAGCTGCTATAGACCATAATCACAAAGTAAGGCAGGCTGGCAGCAAGTTGTGGTTGTAATAAGGAAAGTCATTTGCCTAGAGATTGTAACATCTAGGCCATGGAAGAACAGGAGTTCGTTACTACTCAGGCTGAAGCAGACTGCTCCCAACATGCCAAAATGTAAAGGGACTGATCAGTCCCTATGAGGCAGGCAGGCAACCCCCTGGTGGTCTAGAGAAGGCAGAAATAAACATTCTTTTTTTTTTAAGACTTTAAGTGCAGTCCAATTTTAACAACTGATGATACGGACATCGTGTGATGTAGGGCAAGTCACTTAACCTATTTGAACCTCTTGTTCATCACCTCAAAAATGGGCAATTCTTTAGTCTTCAGCAGCCCCATACCAACTGATAGGACATTGTAGAGTGCTTGGTACCCAGTAGACACCACATAAGAGGGCAGCTCTTAATATTAAGAGCCATTAGAGTAGGCACGTCCCCTTCTTATGCCTCCTTTGGGAGGTATGCAGCTCATCCCGCATACCCAGGCCTTTTACCTAATCCCAGCACTCTAGCTCAAGTGTTACCCAGAAGCTACGCTCTGTTCCAGGCCTTCTAGCAGTAATGTGGACACACTCCTCCGCCTCCGAGGACGACTCCTCCTAGACCACGAAGCCCTATCCTGTCTCCTGGTCCTACTTTTCGTGGATGAGCCAAAGCTTAATACAAGCCGTCTACACCGAGTACTGAGAAATCTCTGCTACCATGCCCAGACTCGCCACTGGGTCATCCGCAGCCTGCTGTCTATTTTGCAGCGCAGCAGTGAGAGTGAACTATGCATTGAAACACCCAAGCTCTCCTCAAGTGAGGAGAAGGGTAAAAAATCAAGCAAGAGCTGTGGGTCAAGCAGCCATGAGAACCGGCCCCTGGACCTTCTACACAAGATGGAGTCTAAGAGCTCCAACCAGCTTTCCTGGCTTTCAGTATCCATGGATGCAGCCCTAGGCTGCAGGACTAATATATTCCAGATCCAACGTTCAGGGGGTCGCAAACATACCGAGAAGCATGCAAGCAGTGGCTCTACTGTCCACATCCACCCCCAGGCTGCTCCTGTTGTCTGCAGACATGTTTTGGACACGCTCATTCAGTTGGCCAAGGTGAGGAGCTTGAACCCAACCAACTCTTAGGGATGGAAATGGGATGGCAGTCACAGCCTAGATGAAATCTGTACTCTGAGAGAGCAAGTAGGTCTTTCTTCACCATTAGTGCTGAGTCTTGTATTTCTGAGAGTTGTCCAGTGAATAATTTTGTGACGTTCTTTTTACTTTTCATGATTTTTGTGCATTATTTCATTTAGTTATCAAAACTTTCAGTGGTCTGTATGATTCCCATTTTACAGATGAAGAAGCTGGGGTACAGAAATTTTTAGTGGCTTTGTCATGTGGCTAGTAAGTGATGGAGCTGGACCTAGAACTTAGTTCAGTTTTTGTTTTAATAATCATTGCTGCCATTTGTTGAGGGCTTGCCTTGTGCCAGGCACTATATAAAAACACATAATCTTCCTTTAATCTCAACAATTTTTCAGTGCTGCATAGGTGCCCTCCCCATTTCATAAGTACAGAGACCAACCAATGCTTAGAAGTTAGCTAATCATCCCCCTTCAAAGCCCTTGTTTGTTTCTCTGGGCCACTTCACCATCAGTTAGATAAAACTCCTATATGACATCTCATGTCACCAAAACTATCCAAAGGAATGGAGAGTCTAGGAACCAATTGTATTTCCTTGTCAAGAAGACATATTTTCTCTGTGTACCCCCC
>NW_027533394.1:427653-428947 GCF_008692635.1 Crocuta crocuta | reverse complement strand
CTGTCCTTCTCTGGCCAGCAGGTATTTCCCAGCCACTTTACACAGCAGCGGACCAAAGAAACAAACTGTGAGAGCGATCGGGAGAGGGGCAGTAAGCAGGCCTGCAGCCCATGCTCTTCACAGTCTACCAGCAGTGGCATTTGCACAGACTTCTGGGACTTATTGGTAAAACTGGACAACATGAATGTCAGCCGGAAAGGCAAGAACTCCGTGAAGTCAGTGCCAGTGAGCGCTGGTGGTGAGGGGGAAACCTCCCCATATAGCCTCGAGGCCTCTCCACTGGGGCAGCTCATGAATATGTTGTCACACCCAGTCATCCGCCGGAGCTCTCTCTTAACTGAGAAACTCCTCAGACTCCTTTCTCTCATCTCAATTGCTCTCCCAGAAAACAAAGTGTCGGAAGCACAGGCTAATTCTGGCAGCAGTGCTTCCACCACTGTTGCCACCTCAACCACATCTACCACCACTACCACTGCCGCCTCCAGCACGCCCACTCCCCCTGCTGCAACCACCCCTGTCACTTCTGCTCCAGCTCTGGTTGTTGCCACGGCTATATCCACCATTGCCGTAGCTGCTTCGACCACGGTGACTACCCCCACGACTGCTACCACTACTGTTTCAAGTAAGTGTGGATGTAGGCTGGGAGCCTGGGGTGTGTACACCCACATCACCCCTCACTCCCCCATCCAGGTATTACTCCGTAAACAAGAGCAGTCAGCTTGGTTTGTGTTTGTGAGAGCCAGAGGTATTTGTTCTTGACCTCATCAGTCCCAATTCACTCTCTCCATCCTTTTCCTTCCCACACTCATCCACCCACCCACACAGACACTTGTGAAGACCAACAGGCATTCACTGAATGTGGCTTCCGTAGGCTAAGCACCAAAAGGAGAAGAGAGAGAGAAAAAGTCCCTATTTTCAAAGAACTCCCAACCTTTCCACCCTGGTTGAGGGATCCAGTTCTCGGGAAAGAATTCAGGAGCAGGCAGGACATCATGCGAATCAGTGCAATAGCTAAGCTGTCCTAGGAAGTAAAGGGAATGAGCACTACAGCAGACTAGTAAATAATTATTTGAAGAAGGTTTTGAGGAGGGGACTCTAATGGTATGGAAACAGTCGAGAAAAGTTTGGGATTATCACTTTAGAAGGTACTGTCATGAGAGTCCTTGACAGACCAAGTCACTAGGATTTGGCTTTGGTGGGTGGCTTTTCATTTTCACTACTTTACCATATTGAAGCCCTGGACAGTTTAGTGATTGCTTTGTTCTGGCCTGTGAGTTTCAGAGGCTCATACTGT
>NW_027533394.1:418530-427492 GCF_008692635.1 Crocuta crocuta | reverse complement strand
TCCTCAAAGCTTCGACAACTACTAAGGCCAGCAAATCTCCAGCAAAGGTGGGTGATGGGGGCAGCAGCAGTGCAGACTTTAAGATGGTATCCTCTGGCCTCACGGAAAACCAGCTACAGCTCTCTGTGGAGGTGAGTCTAGGCTCTTCTGAATTCCCAAGATTGGGGGAGAAAAGGTAGATGGGAGTGGATAAAGTTTTAGTTCTCAAGTTGAGACTCACCCCTTCTCTTTTCTTTTTCCCAGGTGTTGACGTCTCACTCTTGTTCTGAAGAGGGTCTGGAGGATGCAGCCAATGTGTTACTACAGCTCTCTCGGGGGGACCCTGCAACCCGGGACACTGTTCTCAAGCTGCTACTGAATGGAGCTCGCCATCTGGGCTATACTCTTTGTAAACAGATAGGTAATGACAGGAGTAAAACATCTTGTCTTTCTGAAACCTTCCACTGAGGTGTCCCTCTTTATGGAAGCCTTCCCCAAATCCCCAGGTTGAATCAAACTGCTCTGTGTTTGTATAGCACAGCCCCCTGTACTCTCATTTGTTGCAACACTGATAATTCTGGGTTGTCATCTGTTTTTTTTCTGCTCGGTTCATGGAGAGCAAGGCTGGGCTTCTCTTTACATTGCCAGTACCTGGCACATGGCATGTAATCAGTGCTTATTAGTAAAGGAAAATGAGCAGTGCTCTTCCACTTCTCCATTCTGGGCACTTGCAGGAGTCCTGTGATGAACCTGCTAAGGCAACTTCACCATCTCAGAAATGCACCTGCACTTAGGTTAGGCTCAAGAATTGAGAGTCGAAATGGTACCCTCTGCCTTTGTGCACTTCTGAGGGTATAAAAGTTCTAAGAACACATAAAAAGTTTCAGTCTTCCTTCCTGTTGTTACCAAGAGAAAACTAAAACCCCAGGTTGATGAAGCAGTTGAATTGAGGAGTAGAGCCCGATGTTCTTTCATCATAGAGAGCCTATTTGCTCTCTTCCACTCCCATCCCAATCATGGATCTCCCTAGATTTTAGTTACCTGGTTAGTTCTCTTTTCACAAATGTGCCTAGGGCTGAGGTGATATGGGTGTTGATTAAACTGTGTGACCCAGGATACTCTTTGCTACATGAGAACTATAAGGTTCTTCTGGAAGGAATTTGGCCACAGTCTCTGATGTTTCTTGACTGCTACCATTCAACACCCATGGGCCAGCCAGTGTCCCAGGCATTCCTACAGTTCTTTCCTTATCCTCAAAACAGCCTTATAAGATTAGTCTCCTTAAAATGGATAGTGAAGGGGAGCCTGGGTGGCTCAGTCGGTTAAGGGGATGACTTCAGCTGAGGTCATGATCTCCCAGTTCATGGGTTCGAGCCCTGCGTCAGGCTCTGTGCAAACAGCTCAGAGCCTGGAGCCTACTTCGGATTCTGTGTCTCCCTCTCTCTCTGACCCTCCCCTGCTCACACTGTGTATCTCTCTTTCTCTCCCAAAAATAAACAAACATTTTAAAAAAGTGGATAAGTGAACTAGGAGAGGAAGCTAAGCAGTTTGCCTAAGATCACCACAAAAACTTCAGAAGTTCATAATGTATATAGGCTCCCAAACCGATACTTTTTGCTTCTGCACTGATCTGTGTTTCATGTAGATTCTACAGATTCTTTAGGCAGGGTAAATTGACAGTCTCTGGATAGTTGATCCATGAGCACACATAGTAAGGTGAACAACAAAATTCCTGTTCACTCCAGCTTCTCTGCAGCTGAGCAAGGACAATAGATTGGCAGGCTTCTTGGAAAGGTTTGGCTTTCAGCTGCCTCACTAGGGAAGTCTGAACACTTGCTGGCTCCTCTACTTGACCCAGGTACCCTTCTGGCTGAGTTACGGGAATACAACCTAGAACAGCAGCGGCGAGCCCAGTGTGAGACTCTCTCTCCTGATGGCCTACCTGAGGAGCAGCCACAGACCACTAAGCTAAAAGGCAAAATGCAGAGCAGGTGGGTGGTAGACACTGAATTGGCTATGGGGCCAGAATCTGGGATATTCTAAAGGTGGCTCTTGCTGGTTTCCTGGTTGGTTTGTTTCTTTTCCCCTCTCTGGACAGATTTCCTTATCTGTCCTATACATACCTGACCCTATTTTTTCCCCACTGTGGGATTTCCTTCTGAGATTCTTTAACCCTCTAGTCAACACCAAAAAACCCTGCTCACTTTGGATGTTTATGCTTTGATGCTGTCAATATACGCAAGCCACCTCTACACTGTCCAGGTTTGACATGGCTGAGAATGTGGTAATTGTGGCATCTCAGAAGCGACCTCTGGGTGGCCGGGAGCTCCAGCTGCCTTCTATGTCCATGTTGACATCCAAGACGTCTACCCAGAAGTTCTTCTTGAGGGTACTGCAGGTCATCATCCAGCTCCGGGACGACACACGCCGAGCTAACAAGAAAGCCAAGCAGACAGGCAGGCTAGGTATGGAACTGGAGTGTCCAGTTGAGGGGCAGGGTTGGTGGTGGCAAACTTGGAGTCCCTGGAGGGCAGAACCTAATGTCATTGTCTCCATCCTGCTTGAACTTTTCAAAAAAGGAAATGATGATTCTTTCCTAGAATGTTGATGGCTGCATTCTGTATTTCATTCAAGCTGTCTGCATAGGAAATTCATTAGGGCAAGTGAGAATTAAGGGGGAGTAGAAATCTGGCAAAGAAATTGGGGGCAGATCTTTTGCTAAATAAGATTTAAGTCACTGTGTCTCCTTTCTGCTTCTTGGCTCACTCCTGACTAAAACATTGCAGCCATGTTGCCTCAGCTATGGCCTGCCAAATCCTACTTCTTTCTTCCTGTCCCACAGAACCTTCTCCACCTGCCACTATCCATCTGCCTACCACCATGACCCCTCCCCTTACTTATAACGGTAGCTCTTAGTGCCTGGCGATGAGCACTGCAAAGCTGCCTGAGCTAAATAAAGCTCAGAGACTTCAGCAAGATGCCCTGTGGCAGCCCAGGAGATGGGAGAGAGAATAGTGGGCATTCCCTCTTTCTACATTTTATATCTTGCCCTTTTTTTTCTTTCTCCCAGGTTCCTCCGGTTTAGGCTCAGCTAGCAGCATCCAGGCAGCTGTTCGGCAGCTGGAGGCTGAGGCTGATGCCATTATACAAATGGTACGTGAGGGTCAAAGGGCGCGGAGACAGCAACAAGCAGCAACGGTTAGCATGATGCCTGTGGCCCCTCATTCATTTGTCTCTCTCCTCTACCCCACCACATCACCAGTGGGGTTTCCCTGCCCTTACCTTGTATGCTTTTGCATTAAGTTTGCTCTATGAATGCTTCTGGACAACAGGGTTACTTTCTGTTGGTGTTTTCTCTACTGTTCGTTCATTGTTTTGTTGGTTTGGTTTGGATTGATATGATTTAAAGCTTGGCCATCATACCCCACTCCCAGCTATCCAGTCAATAGTGGCGCTTTTGCAAACTGCATAATGCTAAGTGTCTGGGTTCTGAGGGGTTGTGGGATGAAGATTTTTCAGTCTCCTGGAATAATGCAAATACGTCAGGAATCCTGCCCTTGAAATTTCCCCAAGCTTGGTCTACATCCCATGCAGCCTCTTCTAGGCTATGGCTGGTCCATCCTACCCTGGCCTCTGCTTCTGTTTTCCATAACTCTTTGGGTACCTTGGCACCTAGGCACTCAGTCACTTGTAGCAAGAAACCTTCAGGTTTCTAGATAGCCAACTCATTGTTGGGATCCCAGCACAGAGTGGCTGCGGGAAAAGCCTGGCATCGTGTGTATGCTTTGGCATTCTCTCATTGTTTTGCTGTTCTTGCAACATGCAAGTCACCTTCCCAAGATCCAGGAAATAAAGGTATCCTGAGGCTTGGTTTTTCTTTAGGTATAATTACTATTCTACAGTATGATTTCATTGAGCATGCTGGGAACATCCTAGAATTTGAGGGCTATGGCTCCCAACAAGGTAGAAAGGAAAAACAGCTATTCTTCTGAAGTACCTTTTTCTGCCTCATCTTTCCCACACCCAATAGGACAGATGTTGGCTTTGTGAATAATCCCACCCATCTAAGATTTTCCCTTATTATTTCCCCTTTTCTGAGCATACAGAAACAGCCGCCAAACCTACAGTCTGCTCACTTCTTAGATGTATATGTGTATGTATGTAATCTGTGCCCAGAAGAAGTCTTCCAAGTCTGTATCCAGAAGGCTGGTGTCTGACTAGATGTAGGTCTGGAATAGAATGGAGGCAGTGCAGGCATCCAGGGAGCTTTTCGGAAAAGCTTGCTAGCTCAGGCTGGAGGACAGCAAAGGAGGTGGGAAGGCCATCCTTTTGTTCTGGAAAGCCATAGAGTTTTCTGACCAGATGTATAGGATACCTCTTTCCAAACTTATTATGTGTGACAATGGGTAGAAGCAGTCTATCTAGCCTCCCCCTGAGGAAAGCAGAGTTGCATTGCACCTTTTATGTGACTTTGTCTCCCTTTTATCCAGTCGGAGTCAAGCCAGTCAGAGGCTTCTGTCCGGAGGGAGGAATCACCCATGGATGTGGACCAACCATCTCCCAGTGCTCAGGATACTCCATCCAGTGGTCAGTACTACTTCCTGTTTCCAGTGCACCAAAAGAGCCAGTCTTCATGGAATGTCTGCTGGATCCCCTGCTCTCTACATACATAAGCTCTGTTTTCCAGTTTGTTCCACTGAAAACTGGTTTTTGTAAATGTTAATAGTCTTTTACCAGCCAAGATCACTATCACCACCTTGCCCTTGTTAGAGATTCGTAGCATACACTACAATTCCTGTAGTTAAGAAACTATGATATGATATTAGACATGGAGACAGCAATGTGTATCAGTTGTGGCTCCCCCATTTAGTGGCTGTGGTACCTGAAGCAAATCTCTCTTAGCTTCAGCTTCCTGGTTTAAAATCAGGATGCTCATAGTTAGCGTTGACCAAGTTAACATACATATAGCACTTAAAGCAGTACCTGGCACACAGTGGATGCTATTAGTAACAGCATTTCTCAAAGTTAATTGTACATAGAATAACCTTTTTGATGCCCTTTTAACACATTTCTGTGGGATAGTGTTGTCATAGGACATCCATTTTTTAAATACATTAAATCATTTAATAATCCACAGGTTCTTGGAGAGCTAATGAGGCAGTGAGTAAAAGCCAGCACTGTCTGGTAGAACTTTCCTTCAGTAGCCACTAGCCACATGTGGCTATTGAGCACTTGTAATGTGGCTATTGCAGCTGAGAATCCAAAATTTTTATTGTATTAATTATATTTAAATTTAAATGTCATCCAGTGTAGGATTAGAGCTTTACTTTCAAATGTCAGCTAGTATTACTTAGTAGCCAGTCTCCTTGATCTAGTGGCCTGCACAGGTGTTCTGGGGAAAAGCTAAAGGAAGGAAATACCTCAGAGGCTTTCTGTCTCTTCTGTATGGCCTGTAGGCTCAGATGGAAACTCACAGGGGGAGAAGGAGAAGGAAGAGAGGCCACCTGAGTTACCCCTGCTCAGTGAGCAGCTGAGCTTGGACGAGCTATGGGACATGCTGGGAGAGTGTCTAAAGGAACTGGAGGAATCCCATGACCAGCATGCCGTGCTAGGTGAGTTGTGGCCTTTGGGCCACAGTCCCAATCCACTGATCTACTCTGGGCCCTTTCTCTCAGCTTAGTTTTTTTTCCTTCTGGATCACCCTTCTCAGTGTCTCTGTAATGAGAATTCAGAGGAGAGGTGTTGTTTTGTTTTTGTTTTTTTTCTTCTCACTTAGTGTCAAGGGAAAAAAAAGATTTGTCTTCTCTTTTAGTAGCTGGTATTTTTCACTTTTTAGACCATGGGAATCTTTATAGATGGTAGCCTATTCCATCTTAGTTTCTTTAGTTTCAAGGAAGCTCAGACTTCCTCCATGGCTTCATTTTTCTTTGCTACCATTGTATTTCTCCTGCAGGTTTTTAGTATGTCTTCTTCCATACTATACTTCTGTAATTTGATCATGAAGGAAAAGAGGTTTGTATGTTGAAGTTTCAAAACTTGTCTATCATTCCTACCCGCAGTGCTACAGCCTGCCGTCGAGGCCTTCTTCCTAGTCCATGCCACAGAGCGAGAGAGCAAGCCTCCTGTCCGAGACACCCGTGAGAGCCAGCTGGCACACATCAAGGACGAGCCGCCTCCACTCTCCCCTGCCCCCTTAACCCCAGCCACTCCTTCCTCCCTTGACCCATTCTTCTCCAGGGAGCCCTCGTCTATGCATATCTCCTCAAGCCTGCCCCCTGACACACAGAAGTTCCTTCGCTTTGCAGGTACAGGGAACTCCTAGGCCTCCAGTGTAGAAGGCTTCATTTTTTACAGGATCATTTCATACATTTTATTCTTAGCTGTTTCATGGGGGAGAGGGGTAAAAGAAAGGTGAGGGGGGTAGGGGGAGAAAGAGAATAAAGCTAGTGAGGTAGGGACTAGGTATGAAAGCCCTTTTGTGCTACATTGTCTTTTTTTCTCTAAACAAGAAAGAGAGTTGCTGGCTGGTTAGCTGCCATATAGTCTTCCGGGAGCCAGGATGTACTGATTCCTGCTGTCCCTTTCTCCCCACAGAGACTCACCGCACTGTGTTAAACCAGATCCTACGGCAGTCCACCACCCACCTCGCTGATGGGCCTTTTGCGGTCCTGGTAGACTACATTCGCGTCCTCGACTTTGATGTCAAACGCAAGTATGTACCCTGGAGGCTATGGGTATGGGAACTTTTCAAATGCTCTCTCTCCTCCCAGAAAGGAGCCAGAATTCCTCCCGAAGGAGTGTTTTCAGAGAAAGAAGTTTCCATTGGTGGCAGCTCTTGGGAATGGTGCTTGGGTGGGAGGGAAGAGATTCATCTGTGCTTCTGACAGTCATTGTACCTAAATACTCCCTGGCCTTCTCCATTCTTCCTCAGCCAAGTGCAAACCTTTGTTTAATCACATGACAAAGTTCCATTCCATTCTTTGGGGTAATACAGGAGGTGAAGGTAGCTATAGTACACTTAACAGCAGGGCTTGGGGATGGGGGGTGGCTCCAAAACACTACTCTCATCCGTACCTTCTCTTCCTTCCTATGCACCTACACATGCTTACCTGTTTGGTGCAGAAATACTCTGCCACAGACTCTGTGGGCGTTTTTTCGGTACAGATGGAAAAAATTTAGAATTGGTAATGAATAACTTGCCTCTCCAAACTACTGGACATTTCCCCAGGGGAACTGATGGGGAGCAGAGATCAAAGTGTTTGGAGGATGGGAGGAGCATGCATCTTTGTGGGTCTTCATCCTAATCAAGATCAAGCAAACAGAAGTTTCCTCTGCCACCCCCAATCCTATTTTCCTTCCTTTACTACCTCCCAAGGTATTTCCGCCAAGAGCTGGAACGTTTGGATGAGGGGCTTCGGAAAGAAGACATGGCTGTGCACGTCCGCCGTGATCATGTATTTGAAGATTCTTATCGTGAACTGCACCGGAAATCCCCTGAAGAAATGAAGAATCGATTGTAAGAGCCCAGAACAGAGAAGAGAGGATGGGAGGGTGGAGCAATGTCTTCATGGTAGTGAAGGCTTACTCAGGCACCAGATGTGCATGGGAACTGAGGGAGGTGCTGCCCTCCCCATCAGGAATTCCAAATAGGAACCTGGTATAGATAATCTCCCTGAGCTGTCTCCTGTCTTCTCAGCCTGGTCTCATGAGACTGGTCTAATGCTGGATAGGTTGGTCTTTGGGCTGAGCTACACAACAAATCCCAGAGAGAGGAGTCTTTGGCATTTACAAAGACAAACCTGATGACTTTACAGAGAGCTTTCTCTGTTATTAATACTAGGACCGGGAAGCCTGCTGAGCAAGTGGTAATGAGTGGCCCCTCACCAAGTTGGTAATGGCTCACTGGTGATTCTGAAGCCACCTAGAGGAGATCAGCAGTTTAATATTAAGTGTCATGAGAGCTAGTGAGATGAAAGACTTGTTGGAGTGGTTTGATGCTCCTGAGCTCAGGAACTGGATTCCTCCTCTCCCTCGTGGCATGGGGTTCCCCATTCATGTAATCACATAGGAACTCAGAGACGCTTCTGAGACAGACTGAGCCCTGCTCCTCCACCACCAAATCCTTAATAGACATCAGACTGAGCTCAGCCCTCTCTGACACCACTTGACTCTTCTCCCTGCTTTCCCTAACTGAGGTCCTCATTTAAGCCTCTGTACCTTTCCTGTTGATGA
The DNA here is from genome assembly GCF_008692635.1 of Crocuta crocuta. NCBI lineage: Eukaryota > Metazoa > Chordata > Mammalia > Carnivora > Hyaenidae > Crocuta > Crocuta crocuta. Next base: position 419,281 of record NW_027533394.1, on the reverse strand, counting down.
GCCTTTACTGATAATTTAGGACTTCTTTTCTAACAATCAATTTTTTTTGGTCCCAGATTCCTATCCTTCCTCTGGGCTTTCCTGGCACTCTGCATTCACTTCTGTTCTCTGATCCTGCACTCCCCAGCCATTACTTCACTTAATCACTCGGGTCATAATACATAAATTAATGGATTTGTCCTGGGCTTTCTGCACATCTGTTTCTGGTCTCTTATGCAGGTATATAGTGTTTGAAGGAGAAGAAGGGCAGGATGCTGGAGGGCTCCTGCGGGAGTGGTATATGATCATCTCTCGGGAGATGTTTAATCCTATGTATGCCTTGTTCCGTACCTCACCCGGTGATCGGGTCACCTACACCATCAACCCATCTTCCCACTGCAACCCCAACCACCTCAGCTACTTCAAGTTTGTTGGACGCATTGTGGCCAAAGCTGTATATGACAACCGCCTCCTGGAGTGCTATTTTACTCGGTCCTTCTACAAACACATCTTGGGCAAGTCTGTCAGGTGAGGATGTGGCAAAGGATCCACATTCTCTTTTGATAGGTTCTTTTCTTGTGTTCCACCCCCATACTTCTCTCTTGCACCCTAACCCATGATGACCCTGATCGTGTTTTTCTAGATACACGGATATGGAGAGTGAAGATTACCACTTCTACCAGGGCCTGGTTTATTTGCTGGAAAATGATGTCTCCACGCTAGGCTATGACCTCACCTTTAGCACTGAGGTAGGTTAAGAAATCTTTCCTGC
>NW_027533394.1:417950-418344 GCF_008692635.1 Crocuta crocuta | reverse complement strand
TTTTTAAGCTTCCAATTCTGTATTCTTCATTCCCAAAACTAGTTCATGGTAGAAAAATTCTATAAATAGATATAAAAGCTTGTCTTCCTCCAAGCTGTTTTACGTACAGATAGTGCTATGTCACATTACACGTTAATCATGCCTTTTCTCTATTTCAAAGTTATGAGCTCCTGAGAAAAGGCACTTTTTTATGATCTTGCTTCATCTCTCTGCCCAGGACATGGCAAAGGGTTTATGTATTCTCAGGTAGCTGTATAAATCCTATCCTGGACCAAGCCTGGTATGAGTGATTGGTGTTTTCGGTGTTCCAGGTCCAAGAGTTTGGAGTCTGTGAAGTTCGTGACCTCAAACCCAACGGGGCCAACATCTTGGTAATAGAAGAAAGTAAGAAAGA
>NW_027533394.1:412773-417941 GCF_008692635.1 Crocuta crocuta | reverse complement strand
TATGTACACCTGGTGTGCCAGATGAGAATGACAGGTAGGGGAAATGCCCCTTAGACTCCTTGTTGCTCATATGGGAAGAGTTCAGGCCTCACTCATTTCACAGATAACTTTTTTTTCCTCTTTCCTCATGCCAGCCACAAATCCCTTGCACAGAGTCCAAATGCCTGACCAAAAAATATTTCCCTTTATCCACCCTGTACAGGAGCCCAGAAACAGTGTTAGGGGAGGCAGGCAGAGCATTCACCATCCTAGTTACAGCTGGAGCCAGATTGAGGATCTCTGACCTCTAACAGTTGTGTGAGTTTAGACACCACATGGCTTGTTGGTTCTCTCCCCAGGAGCCATCCGTAAACAGCTGGCAGCTTTCTTAGAAGGCTTCTATGAGATCATTCCAAAGCGCCTCATTTCTATCTTCACTGAGCAGGAGTTAGAGCTACTCATATCAGGACTGCCCACCATCGACATTGATGATTTAAAATCCAACACTGAATACCACAAGTACCAGTCCAACTCTATTCAGGTGAGCTGCTGCTGGCATCTTCCTCATATCCCTAAGTAGTGATAGTTGGTATGATACTACATAAACCAGTACTCTTTGGGGGCATGAAGGGGATATAGGTGACCGCTTACTTATACCTAACTCTTCATCCTCCTAGAACATGTTTTCAGGTGATGTTCTTGTTTATCTTATTAATGGAGGGAAGCCCATTTCACAGAAGGGACTTGCCTAAGATTTCAAATTCCAATCCCCCTCCTTCCAAGAGCTGTCTACCTATAACACTAGCTTCTTGTGTCCTTTCCCATAGATCCAGTGGTTCTGGAGAGCATTGCGTTCTTTCGACCAGGCTGACCGTGCCAAGTTCCTCCAGTTTGTCACGGGTACTTCCAAAGTGCCCTTGCAAGGCTTTGCTGCCCTTGAAGGCATGAATGGCATTCAGAAGTTTCAGATCCATCGAGATGACAGGTCCACAGATCGCCTGCCTTCAGCTCACACATGGTAAGAGAAAGGGTTTGTTCCCCATTTTAAGCATTCATGATTGTGCTTGCATACTAGCTGCTTCTAGGCCCCTACCCAAAGGCAGGGACCCAAATCTGGCCCCAGCTATGCTAGACCTTGGGGTAGCTCACAATTTGGTGGTTTTGTAGAAAAGGTGATGTTTGAGATAAGAAGCTGGCCCAGATTCACAGTGGGCTGGGGAGACATTGCAAGTGAACACTGCCACATGAGAACACAGTGTACTCCAGGGTTCAGTTGGAGCAAGGAGTTGCAGACAACAGAAGGCTAAAGAACTCAGCAGAGGTTGGGTCACCAGTGACCCTGAAGGCCTCCTTGGAGCTTGTATATTAGTCCATAGGCGAGGCTTTGGTGTTTAAGGAGTGCTAAGGTCAGATTTACATTTAGGTGCCTGATGGCCAGTGCTGGGGCCAGATTAAAAGAGGGCAGACCAGGCTAGGACAGGACTGTAAGTCTTCAAGAAATGAGGAGTAGGTTCCCTCAGGGAGGAGAGATCAGTGGGCACCATGGGAACACAAGGATTTGGTTATCATCTTTTGTCAAACATCTTTCTTCTTTACCTAGTTTTAATCAGTTNAACAGCTGTCCCTGCCTGCCTATGAGAGCTTTGAGAAGCTCCGCCACATGCTACTATTGGCCATCCAGGAGTGCTCTGAAGGCTTTGGGCTGGCCTAATAAGGCTCCGCCCACCACTGTGGGGTTTTTCTATCATTGTTGGACCTGGGAATGGGGGGAAATGAAAACAAAAAAGAACCAGAAAAGAAATGTCAAAAACCAATAAATGAAATCCATCAACTCACCATGTGTGTGTCCCAGCTTCCCCAGCGCATACCCGTTTCCCCTCTCCTGCTCATTCTCTCTCCCTCTCCCTCACCTCCTTCTCCCTGTTCCATGCCGTCCATGATCCCCAGCCCATGTGTTAAAAAGGCACTAGCCTTTGCAGGGACCTGTTTGTCCCAACTGTTTGAACAGTGTGCTCCTCAGATTCTGTGTTCAGANAATTATATATATATATATTTTTTTGTTCTGTTTGCATTTCTTAATTTGTGCTTGGAATGTGTTGATGTGCACAGCTAATGATTCAATGCGAGACAAGATTGGCGTCTGTGTTGTGGAGGTTTCAAATAAAGAGCACTCTTCATAACTCACTTTTCACAATGGAGTTTTTTTCAAACTTAAAAGAAACAACACTAGCACATGCTAGACATCTAGAGAAAAGATGCAAATGGACTCCAGAAAACCATCTCTGGCACCACCACTGGTGCATCTTCCATCTTCAAAGGTGGTTTTCCCATTGTCAGGAGAGATCAGCAGCCACCAGGAATTGAGGGGAGCCTGTTTTTTAGAATANCTCTGCAGGGGAGGGCAGTGATGGTGTTACAGATTGCAGTCAAGGACAAAGCATCATTGCTTGAGGGGAACAAACCAGCAGGTTGTAAGAAATATTCTGAGAACTCCACCCAACCAACAGTTCTGTTGGGTGAACCTTTATAATACTCTCAAGTCTAGAGCTCAGTTTAAAATTCTTATTTCATTTAATGTTTTGGTTTATTTCTAATAAATTTCAGTAAGCAAGTGATTTGACAAGCTTTCCAGAAGAACAGTCTTCCCATCCTTTTTGGCTTTGTTTCATCATCTGCCAGTCTGTTCACAAATCACCCAGTAGTCTCTTGTGGTTTTTACTCCATCTAGCAGTTAAAGCTGATCTGAGGACTTTGATGGTTCCAGCCTTCAAAGAAAAAAAATAATAAAGGTTTAGTTAGAAAAACAACCCCGAGTGATGTTTGCTTTGTGTGGCTTTTCTCATTCCCTAGAGGTCCTATTTCATGAAGATTTTCTCCTTAACCTGATCCCCCTTGGCCCTGATGCAAATGGCTGCTAGACATTATTTCCTTTGACATGTACCTTTGCCTCATCCAGCTGACAACTGAGAAGACAGATGAATTGGCCCTGTTTCTGCTACTGAGCTTCTAGTCCAAGGGGAAGGAGACTGAGTAGTTCTGTGACAGATGTAGGAAGGGGTCCCCAGGTTCCCAGAGAAGTACCTGACCTAGCCTGGAAGATACGGGAAGGCTTTCCATTGTCAGTCACTCTTGAGTTTGATCCTAAGGCTAGGAGTTAAGATTAAGGAGAGATCAGTCTAGGTCAAGGCAGGAGGAGTCCAGTTGACACAGCTTAAGCAAAGGATGGTGGTAGCCTGAGATGAGGCTGGGAGTCCAGCAGGGCTTTGAAATGTAAAGAATCAGCAGAAATACAGTAGAATTGATCAATGAGCTTAAGAACTGATTCTTGGAAAAATCAAAGTAGAATAAACCTCTAACATTTAAATTGGAGAAGTACAACAAGGTTTGGGAGTTGGGTATGGAGGCTGGGAGTACAAATAGAATAACCCTGAAGAAACTAAGTCTAATTCAGTGGCACATTCCAGAAACCTAATGTGACCCAGGTATGATGTGCCGTTGGTTATATGTGTGTGGTGTAATATCATTTATCACCTCAGTGTCAGTCAAATAAGAAAAATGCTGTCAATTGATACAAGGCATTTGCTAACAATTATTACTGGTAACTTAAAGACAGTACCTTGATGAGGTTGCCTCAGATCAACAGGCAACATCACACTGGAAGGAGAAGGTGGCCAGTCACCACTATCAACACTTAACGCCAGTTCCAACCAGTTCAATAAAGCAGAAAATGAGGTATAACTGCTGAGAAACTGTTCACTAAACAAAGACAACCACAAGTTGTTAGAACTTAAAATTTGAGTCCGACAAGAGGACTGCTTACCAACGAACAAAACATTCACCCATGTAAACATCTCTTGTCCAACATGCATGAGTTGCTAATAAATTCGTACAGTGCAATTCTGAGTAGGAGTAAAAATATCCATTTTATCAACATGCACAATCTCAATGAGACCTGTCTAAAAGTCACAAAACCCATGGCATATGTACCAAGAGCGTGAAAAACTACATCCATGTGAAGAGTGTGATAATCGATGCAGGAGTGTGACAAAGTGCTGCACAGTGTCCAGGAGAAGTTCTGGGGGACAAAGATGAGGTTTGGAAAAGGTAATTACACAGCCTCAACTACGTTGGTGATTTTTTATTTCTTTGGGTGGTGCTAGACAACGTGGATGTTCCTTATAATGCTATGTACTATAATACTTTATAACATCTGAAATATTTTATAATAAATTTTTTGAGATAGACAATTTATTACGTTTTACGATGAATTTGAGGTAGGCAGCAGGGGAGTCCATGACAGGCCTAATTCTACATGAAAGCTAATTAGTAGCTGTTGTCCTGTTATGATTAAACAGTTCTCTTTTTGCCCCCTAGTAATTCCCTCCACTGATCTGCCTGTGCATTATGATTATCATGGGTTGTTTCCTTATTAAAACAGTCCTCCAGGGCGCCTGGGTGGCTCAGTTAAGCGTCCGACTTCAGCTCAGGTCATGATCTTACGGTCTGTGGGGTCAAGCCCCGCGTCGGGGCTGGAGCCTGCTTCACATTCTGTGTCTCCCTCTCTCTCTCTGCCCCTCCCCCGCTCACTGTCTCTGTCTCTCAAAAATAAAGACCAAGAAAAAACACTGTTTTTAAAAGGATGCTCTCAGTAATTACCCTGGGCCACAGGCGCAAACCAGATAAACTGGAATGTATGGTTCTATGTTTAGGATGTGTATATGCCTTGGCTGGGGAAACAATTATTACCCATAATAAAATATAATTGAGCATTTGCCATGTACTGACGATGCTGACAAGGCCATACTTTACAGAAACTCACTGAAAGGAAGGAGGCAGGTGTTAGGAAAGTACAGGGGGCAGTGGGTACAGAGACTTAACAGGCAGGGGTAACAAGATTAAACATTTTCTCAAATACAAGCAATAACCAGTTAGAGAACATAACAGGAAATAGATTATCTTCACAACGATAACAAAATACTCCAGAATAACCTTAAGAAAGAGTATTTAGGACTCATGAAAGAAAATGGCAAAACTCACAAGAACCATAAAAAGGCAAATAAATGAAAAGACTTATCAATTTGCATTAAAATGCAAGTATAGCTGGCTTTGAGACTGGGGGACAGACTGACATGCTAAGTAAGATGGGAGTTGAAATAGGCAGGCCTGGCAGAATGGCCTCAGCCATGACC
>NW_027533394.1:410671-412666 GCF_008692635.1 Crocuta crocuta | reverse complement strand
TCAGCCATTCTCTTCACCATGCTGTGGTCTGTAAAGAAAAAAAGTGCCAAGAGCCAGTTACAGAAGGAATAGCTTTGTCAAGGTTAGGAAACTTGCCTAACTATTGGGAGGGTAAAAGAGACAAGTTTTGCCTTTCAGTTTTGTTGCCTGTTTCCTTAGCTGTGCAGAAGCTTTTTATCTTGATGAGGTCCCAATATTTCAGGTTTGCTTTTGTTTCCCTTGCCTTCAGTGACATGGCTAGTAAGAAGTTGCTATGGCCAAGGTCAAAGAGATTGCTGCTTATGTTCTCTGGGATTCTGACATCCAAAAACCAAACAACCCAGGTAAAAAGACATGAGACACTTTCCCAAAGAAGATATCCAGATGGCTAACAGATACATGAAAAGATGCTCAACATCACTCATAATCATGGAAATACAAATCAAAACCACAGTGAGATACCACCTCACACCTGTCAGAATGGCTAAAACTAACAAGAAACAAGAGGTATTGGTGAGGATGCAGAGAAGGGGANCTGTAAAGAAAAAAAGTGCCAAGAGCCAGTTACAGAAGGAATAGCTTTGTCAAGGTTAGGAAACTTGCCTAACTATTGGGAGGGTAAAAGAGACAAGTTTTGCCTTTCAGTTTTGTTGCCTGTTTCCTTAGCTGTGCAGAAGCTTTTTATCTTGATGAGGTCCCAATATTTCAGGTTTGCTTTTGTTTCCCTTGCCTTCAGTGACATGGCTAGTAAGAAGTTGCTATGGCCAAGGTCAAAGAGATTGCTGCTTATGTTCTCTGGGATTCTGACATCCAAAAACCAAACAACCCAGGTAAAAAGACATGAGACACTTTCCCAAAGAAGATATCCAGATGGCTAACAGATACATGAAAAGATGCTCAACATCACTCATAATCATGGAAATACAAATCAAAACCACAGTGAGATACCACCTCACACCTGTCAGAATGGCTAAAACTAACAAGAAACAAGAGGTATTGGTGAGGATGCAGAGAAGGGGAAACCCTCTTGCACTGTTGGTGGGAATGTAAACTGGTGCAGCCACTCTGGAGAACAACAGTATGGAGGTTCCTCAAGAAACTAAAAATAGAACTACCCTATGATCCAGCAATCACACTATTAGGTATTTACCCAAAGGATACAAAAACACAAATTCAAAGGGGTAGATGCACCCCGATGTTTATAGCAGCATTGTCAACAATAGCCAAAACTATGGAGAGAGCCCAAGCGTCCATCGACTGATGAATGGATAAAGGTGTGTGTGTGTGTGTGTGTGTGTGTGTGTGTGTGTATACACACATACATACACATAATGGAATATTACTCAGCCATCAAAAAGAATGAAATCTTGCCATTTGCAGTGACATGGATGGAGCTAGAATGTATTATGCTAAGCGAAATAAGTCAATTGGAGAAAGACAAATACTATATTATTTCACTCATATGTGGAATATAAGAAACAAAACAGATGAGCGCATGAGAAGGGGGGTGAAGAGAAGAGAGGGAAACAAACCGCAAGAGACTTTTGATGATAGAGAACAAACTGAGGGTAGATGGAGGGAGGTGAGTGGGAGATGAGTTAGATGAGTGATGGGTATTAAAAAGGACACTTGTGGGGCGCCTGGGTGGCTCAGTCGGTTAAGTGTCTGACTTTGGCTCAGGTCATGATCTCACAGTTCGTGGGTTTGAGCCGCGCGTTGGGCTCTGTGCTGACAGCTAACTCAGAACCTGGAGCCTGTTTCAGTTTCTGTGTCTCCCTCTCTCTCTGACCCTCCCCTGCTCACACTGTCTCTCTCTCTCAGAAATAAATAAAACATTAAAAAAAAGTTTTTTTTTAAAAAAGGACACTTGTGATGACCACTGGGTATTGTATGTAAGAATCACTGAATTCTGCTCCTGAAACCAGTATTGCACTGTATGTTAACTAAAATTTTAATTAAAAATAAAAAGTTTGCTCTTCACTTCACACTAAATAAGTTCCAAATGGAAGAGTCAAG
>NW_027533394.1:410084-410519 GCF_008692635.1 Crocuta crocuta | reverse complement strand
AGTCAAGTGTGAAAAATATGAACTTATTCTTTAAAGCACAAAATGAAAATATGGGCAAATAATAACTGATCTGGGATATGGAAAATCTAAGCTAAAATCTGTAAGAGACGTCATAATGGAAAAGACTGATATATTTGACTACTAAAATGTTGGCAACACCGTGAACAGAATTAAAAAGCAATGACAATCTATGGGGTGCCTGGGGGGCTCAGTCGTTTGAGTGTCTGACTCCTGACTCTTGATCTCGGCTCAGGTCATGATCTCATGGTTCGTGAGTTCAAGCCCTGCATTGGGCTCTGCACTGGCATTGCAGAGAGAGCCTGCTTGGGATTCTCTCTGTCCCTCCCCTGCTCGCTTGCTCACTCGCTCTCTCTCTCAAAAAGTAAACTAGAAAAAAATAAAGTAATGACAATCTAGGGAAAAATATATCTCTAA
>NW_027533394.1:408692-409935 GCF_008692635.1 Crocuta crocuta | reverse complement strand
TATGACTTAACCTTAGCGTTATTAACTTGGAACAAATATGTATCCTGTCTTTTACTAAGAATACCCTGCTAAATCTTTAGTTATAAGATTTACTTAACGTCACTATAATTGGAATAGTTCTGCAAGAATATTTCTGTAAAACCTGCTTCTGTACACTTTCCAAAGCATCTTATCACCAAGAGTTTTCCATTGTAAAAATTCCTTTTTCTGATGTCATGTTATCATTTAACCTATAAATAAAGACACCAAAACTGACAGGACAGAGATGCCTGCCGGGTGATCAGAAAGAATCTCGGGGCTCTCTCACTCTCTCTCGCCGACACCATCCATCCTTCAGGGACCCCTGGACCTGCTGGAGCCGGCTCGGCCTCCAGCAGGGTAGCTCAGTTGGTTGAGCATCCAACTTCGGCTCAGGTCATGATCTTGCTGTGCCAACAGCTCAGAGCCTGGAACTGCTTCTGATTCTGTGTCTCCCCCTCTCTCTGCGCCCCCCCACCATATTCTCTCTGTCTCTCTCTCTCTCTCTCTCCCTCCCTCCCTCTCTCAAAAATAAACGTTAAACAGATATCATATGTTTTCACTCATATGTGGATCTTGAGAAACTCGGCGGAAGACCATGGGAGAAAGGAAGGGGGGAAATGGTTACAAACAGAAAAGGAGGGAGGCAAATCATAAGAGACTCTTAAATACAGAGAACAATCTGAGGGGTGATGTGGGTGGGGGAGAGGGGAAGGAGGGTGATGGGCATGGAGGAGGGCACTTGTTGGGATGAGCACTGGGTGTTGCATGGAAGCCAATTTGACAATAAATTATATTAAAAAATAAACAAAAAATTTTAATATATGTTAAACTTACAAATCACTAAAGAAGCAAACTCCCCAACAGAAAAACATGCAAGGACATGAAAGGTGATTCACAAAAGAAGAAATATAAATGAGCAGTAAGCATATAAAAATGCTTATCTCTGTGATAATCATTACTACCTCTGTAATAATCAAAGATCCACTAAAAGCTCAATGGAAACCGCTTACCAAATTGAAATATAAGACGGTTATCAGAGGGGATGTGGGGTTGGGGGAAATAATTTAAACAGGTGATGGAAATTAAGGAGGGCAAGTTCATGATGAGCACCAGGTGATGTATGGAAGTGTTGAATCACTATATTGTACACCTGAAATTAATGTAACACTATGTTAACTGGAATTAACATAAAATATATGAGTGTGTGTGTGTGTGCGCTCGC